>NW_027272007.1:217500-648280 GCF_040938485.1 Diadema antillarum
TTCACTCGATCAAGTTACTTAAAGATGTTGAGTTGTTAATGACCACTTTAGGGTCCTGCACTCTGGTTTTACACCAGACCCTCAAGCTTCAATGGTATAAATGATCATTGGTCATCTGTTGAATCGTGGTGTCCTGGTCACTCAAAGGGTAAATGTCAGCATAATAAATCCGACGTCAGCACATGACCTCATTCCCAGACAAGGGAGGTTCTTCCACCTCCCTGCCCAGACGGAGCTATGGCCCCCACTGGACGGACAAAACTGTCACTTCCTTTGTTTTGACCATTATCAGACTTCTACAGGTTGTAACATACATTTTCTTTAAAACTGGAATACTTTTAGTCTTTATCCTATATATGGACATATAGCTGACGATTTATTACAAACATGATAACTCTCAGAGAATTAAGGACCATTTCTGTTATGTGTATTGTCTCCAACAGAAGAGTCTTCTCAGCACTTTGAAAAGCACTTTCTTATCATGAATGTACATCGTCCCCAAGAATGAACCTTCTCAGCAGTTTGAGCATTTCTCATAGGATACATTATTTCAAGAAGGGATTCATCAGCAGTTTGGTTTCTTTCTTTCTTTCTTTCTACAATCTATGGATCGGCTGGTTTGACCGTTCTGTAGCACAATGTCCAGAAATGTATATCTCAAAAATACAATCAAGATATCCCCCTAGTTACAATGGATGTGAAGGTGTCCATCTTATATAATTACTACATCAATTACAAACTTTGTAACACGATACTGCCATATACTCTCTAATATACCTGTCTTGCTATTATAAGTTTTATAGTCAATTTAAGGTGTACAACTTCAAAAATTCATTGTGGCGTTTATCAGCCAGTATCAAACGCTAAAAAACTGTTACTTACTGTTCTCTTTATGTATATTATCATTTTATATTCATTATTGTTAATATTGTTATATTACATTATCGTCATCATTACCATTATGATTACTATCATTTCCTCTTGCTGACATTACGAAAGACAGGTGAGCTGAGTTTTATCGTGGATGCAGAAAATTTGATACTTAAACGATAAAAATGTCCCGAATTACATTTTGATCAAAAAGTTCCAGAATTTCCAAATAACCTATTTACAAGAGAAGATGTAAACATGAAATAGATGGCAGGGACGAAACACAAGATGAACATGAGACAATGTGAACAACATGTGACTGAAAGCATACATTGTTCCAAAGGCGTACATGTATAATTAAAGGTTGTTTATGTACGATTACGGAGCTTTCATCCTTATTATATTTTTTAACATTTATTATTTATACCATGACAGTCAAGTAACAACAAAAAATTAACAACGCCAGTGCCGAATAAACAGTGCATCACTGGAAAGGGTGAAAATGAAAAGGGAGCTTGATACTATAGCTAACAATCATGCACACTGCGTCATTATGACAAAAATCGTCGTCGTAAAAGTAACAAGATAGCTTTCCAATATCGATGACATATCATCAGCATTATCATAACACAAGATTTATATCACATCCACTTGATGCTCTGACAAAGACGCAGACAAATTCGTCTGGCCTCGCCATTTGTTACGAGATAAACTAAAGGATGGATCCACGTACACGACACTGCCAGCTTGTCAGCGATATGGTCGAGACCGATTCCCTCAATTTCGTAATAAAATATAAGTGGTAACCATCCGCAGACTAAAGAGCAACTCAAGAGGATAACTGTAAGGACTCCCTTGTATCGCAGCGATATCGATCTCTGAACAGAGATATCAGGTCTTGTCATATCATGCCCTATAGTGGGTAGCTGATCATCATCAATGCGCAGTGATCTATCATCAACTACAATGTGGTGGTTGTGATCAGAAGTTCGGGTTCTACTGATGGCGGGTCCCACTGTCGCTTTAGTCAAGGCCCTCACTTGTTTACACACAACCCTCAGCAAAATCAGATTGACTCCTGACGTAAATATCAGTGTAATTGATACAGGTATGATAACGGAGAGTTTTACAACATTATACAGCATCTCTTCGTGTGACGATAAATCAGTGCTAAGGCAATCTTTGATGATGATAGAAGTAAATGGCATAAAAGGGAACGGCAAGAATGAAGCGTAAATTGGGATGGTAATCGCTAAGTGGACACAAATGGCTATCAGTAATCTTTTCATCGTGACTATTCGATAATAACGCAGTGGCCAGCAAACAAGCACGAGCATGTTGAAACTTACACCACAAAGACAAGACATAACAGATACCACTAATATTCTATATGCGAATGCAAACAACTTGCTTGTGACTTCACATACTCCTGGAGTTGTCCACTCGTACCAGAGGATAGACCAGACGTTCCAACAAAGTCCAAGGAGTAGATTGAGTACCGCCAAAATCTGGTAAAGGCATCGCATGACGTCTTGTAATTCATTTTGGCGGGAAATGATACGAAGTACGAGTAGATTAAAGGTGATCGTCGGTAGTAAGTAGGATGAATAGATAACTGTATGATGAGAGACCATTTTGACGCCATTTGATAGTCAAATATGTGTCACATAAAATTTTCAGTTACATAAAAACTTGCCCTCTCGTGAAAATTCAGTTGGCACTCATCCTGTAGTCTATTTAACTTCAGCAAGGACATACGAAGTATGACACCAGATCAAATCACGACAAACGTGTTTGTATTCTTTCCAACACGTGTAGATTTTTTTAGAAGTGCGATTGCTTGAGAGAGTTCCATGCAGTCTGTAAGCTGTGTAGTCGAAGATCAACTGTAATTGTGTCATTGTAGAAGTGCCGACCGTTTAGGGTAGGCCAAAATTGTCTGCTTTCGCTTTTGCTTACCTTCCAGTTGTCCACGTTGAAGAAATCTTTGACAAGCTTAGCTAAGAGGCGACCTTGCGCATGAATGCTAGTCCCTCCAGTAGATACGGAAGATTCGTCGTTCGTTTGATCTTTGATAACCTAGAACTTGATTTCTAACATTAATATCGATCAAGTAATGATGACTGATCGTCTGATGAAATAAAAGCTTCCACAAGCTGAATTCACTGCGACAGTGCAATCCAAATGTTGTTTTTTGTGAGTCCCAGTAATACTTTTTAACACTCTCAGTCGCTGATAACTCACACTTTACTCAAACTGTTCTGTCATTTGTAAGATGTGGTATGGATCGAAGCACACTCCCCTTTTATTCATAGCATAATGTCGTATTAGAGGTATCCACGCATATTTCAGTCCGTATTACATCCATGCAAATTTATCATGTCAATGATTGGTTCGTATGTATCACGTGAGTAAGAAGCACAATAGAACTAAACTGGAGCGTAAGCAGATTTCTCCTGACAATTTCTAGATAACAGGATTGAGTCAGTAGGCTTGATTCAGGGCTCACTTAAACCGCAATGGCTCAAACAATCACAGCCAAGGCAGATGCTGCGAGAACCAATAAAAGACAGTGTACTATTATGATCAAGATATGATAGTTGATTATGCAAATGTTCAAACAAAATGATGTGTGTTGTTCGCTTTATCAAATGATGAAGCAGATACCTGTCGTTTGATGAATCGCTCCCATCGCGAGCAAACAAAACGATAAAACCTCTTTCGATCACCATCGCGACATAAAAATGCTTTTGACAACTCATAAGCAAAATTACCTGTTAGGCAAAATTAATGCCTGGTCGAGCGTGAGCTCTAAACCAATAATTTGATTAGGATCCGTTTAATAATTTCATAAAATTGCATAAAAGACGCAATGCATGGATTTGGTGGATCGAAGTTCCCGGGCTGGCCGTGTGCCGCGTATTGACAGGTAGGTATATGAAACGTACGTCACGGTAATAATTAGGGCTGTCACACCGGACCTGCGAAAAGTTGCGAAGTGTACCTCCCGTCATCTCGACGGAGACGAGAAAAAAAATGAAGAAAGTCAGCGATCGCAAGAATTAAAAAAAAAAATGGTTGGGTAACTTCTTGAACCCGGTCCCAAGTTTTTTTTTCTTTTTTCATCGGACTGGCGCAGGTAGCGTATTTATTGCGTAGGCATGGCGTAACGTATCGCGAGCGAAAACTGCGTTTAGGGCCTAAAGCTACTACAAGCTTACGCTAACCTACATGTGCCTATACACTGCGCCAGCGTACATAAAAATACGACGAGCGACGCAAAGGAGTACGCGGGGTATGCGAAAAAGCAACAACGACAAACAAACATCGAACAAATGTAACATGTTTTATTTTTTCAAAGTCACAAAAATATACACGCACTTTATCCTATGCAAGTCGACATACAACACGTAAGCGCTATGCTGTACGCCGATAGCAACGCAATAATACTCCATCCTATGCCAGTCTAACGAAAGATCCTTTAAAGCTCGATCCCAAGTTTAAAGCAAACACGCTCTTCTCTCTCTCATTTTTTTAATCGCTTGCTTCTATCTAAACTTCTTTTTTTTAATGAGTAGGCCTACGTAGTAGTGAGCACCTGATAGTGAGTAGGCCATTTTCGGTGTAGAGGATACGTAGCACTACAAAGCTCCACGCATGCCCAGTGTGAACGACAGACAAACAAAAATCAAACAAGCAGGGTGTTCAGACGCGCACACGCACACAAACTAGGATTCGATATTGTGTCTGAACGTACGTATGGAGATCACAGCACTGGATAAATGGGCTGGGCTTCAGTTTCAGTTCAATTTTAATTCAAATGATTTTAACATGACGGTGCATAACATTACTCTCATTTCAGCTTCCGTTTCTCCGTGGACGAGGGTCGGCGTATGCGATGTGCAGCACTACGCAACTCTGTGTAGGCCAGGTGTGAAAGCTCCTTTACTAGCTACAGTAATCTAGCAAAAGGGTGCATCTCGACCCAGCATCTCATATTATGTGTCGTATTTTGTCGCACCTTGGGGAGGGTATAGTGATACCTCAGAAGGGTATGATATGAATGCACAGACACGCCATTTTTAACCTTTGAAGCACAAACAGAAAGTAGACGCATGTGACATACACCGTTGTGTCGTATCCTGAACCACAATTTTATTCTAAAAAACACATAGCTATATTTTAAAAACTATAGATTTCTAAAGCTTTAGAAGATATTTCATTGGAACTAGTCCATTTTTTTTTTGGTTGTTAACAATTCTTGACTAAAAGCTGACAAATTTTCAAGATACACCCTTTTGTCATAAAACGGCCGAATTGAGACAATATCTCAATTGCAACAATTCCTAAAATAACTGGAATGCTCTGCAGATTATACAAAGATTAATATTATATTGACGAATTGATGTGGTAAGGAAAGAAATGACCAGTTATTCAACATCAGCAGAGGCCAATAGTTACATTCAGACGGTGATGCTTAACTTCGAGGATAAGGTCGTAGGTACTGTTCCGTCACGAAATCGGTCATTTCGTCACGAAATTACCTTTCGGAATTGTCAATCTGTTGGCAAAATTATTATTTTGTCGACGGAATTGTCATTTCGTGTCGAAATGACCGATTTCGTGACGAAAAAGACCAAGGAACACTTGGCGCCCCATACTTAACTACGAGCTTATTCTCGAAGTTACCTTATTCTTTAAGTTTAGGATCACCGTCTGAACGTAACTTACATATCGGTGAAGTAATTCTTTACTAGTGAAACAGGTGACTGTGCAATTAATCATCATGTAGAAACAATAATGAAAACAAAAGTGATATTGAATATATAAATGATGATTAAAAGACATACTATGATAATGACAGTATCTGTAATTATGAGCTCGTTATGATAAAAGCAACTTTCCATATAATGACGTAATAGGGCTTAACAGTACACATAAAGGGAGCAAAGCACCAATACACCAATAGAGTTATTAATGACGTGTCTTTATTTAGACAACATCTACACAGTCAGACATGCCCCAATGAGCTTGGTCAATCTGTCCATTTTGCTGCATCAAACATGTCAAAGGTTCAAGGTACAGGCCATAATCAAATGCACAAGCTAAAACAATCACGACATGAACAAATAGCTGTTCGAAGAGAGAATCACTGTGTGCTGTTGCTGTCACTAGAATATTAATTTTACCCTAACTTTTTGTGTACCATTGAGTGCCGATTGTCCAAAAACCTGGCAGCGTTGCACGCACTGTCCAAATTCCCTGGCACAGAAATGGTTAAGGCTGATAATGCTAATAGTTAAAACAATAAACTACCGAGCCTCGCTGTTGAAGACAACATTCATTAATTTCAGTTCAGTTGGTCTGACATTGTATCAAAGAGTGTGGGGTCGACATGGAAGCATAATTCGGTGTTTACTTCAATCGTCGCCATGACTACTTCTCTTGGAAACACGTCTCCTGTTTAATGTCTACCTTTTCTGAAGTTTGAAGGCAATAAATGTTCATTTCCTAATGACTCGCTGATGTTCTCTCTTTCTGCGCACCTCTGACATTGAAATCGCTATTCCTGACGCAATATGGAGTGACGTTTCATAATGTAATATGTGCCACTGAAAAACACCTTACTCACTTTATTTATCAGGTAACGCTAGCACCTGGTCACTCCCTAAGATCGAAATAGTTTCAGATTTTCCGATGTAATATATCAACTTGTATTGGGTGTCAGGGATTAAATACGACAAGATTGTGACTGAAAGCCAGCATCATTCTAAAGGCCGACATGCGTAATCAGTTGTGTACATATCTATAAACAATTGCGGATCTTTTGTATGTGTGTGTTTTACATTTTTGTGCAATAAGATTCAAGATTCAAGATTCAATCATTTATTGTCTGATTTAAAAAATACAGAAAATCTTCCTCCACTGGCTAGATAACAGAGCATAACACGACAAGAATAACAAACAGATCACATATAAATGCACATGCACATATAAATACATGATAATCAATTAACAACTCGACACATCACCAAACGGTACATTGTAACTAATTAAACTGAAATACTAGTGAAATGAAAAGGTATGTTTGAGACTATAACAATAGGACATTAAAATATACTATTGATGCATTGAATCTTTCCAACATGCTGACGTCTGACTATGACAAATATATATCAAAAATGCAAAGTCATAAATACAAAATTGCACAGGCCCTAATATGTTGCTGGGAGTGAAACATGTGTGATGTACATAGTGTACATTATACAGAACCCAGGGATCACAATGTCACAATAATGTGTGCCCAAGAAGAATAGGAATAAGAAGGAAAGAATAGAAGTGGAAAGGATGGAGAGGGTTCCAGAGAACAGCTGCCTCTATGGGCACACATTGTAATACAGTGTTGTTATGCAAATATGCATGCACACGTATGCGAAAACATTCCGTGATCATTCCAATAAAATAGCAGAGTGCAACAATGAATGCTGCATAATGCAAAAGTAAATCACAGTCCATGTGTGCCCAGGAAGCAAAATAGAAAAGATAGAGGGAAGGAAGCAGTAGATAGACGGGAGGGGGAGGGATTTCCAGGAAAAGCTGCCTATGTGGGCACACATACAATGTGATATGCCTTACATAAATACATACATCAAGATTCCATTAGTCAATTCATAAGAGTGAAACAAGAAGAATATGACAGCGTTACGTAAACACTTCAACATTAAAATGAAAAAACAAACAAACAACTGCCATCAGAACTGACAGACATGTCTACTGCAGCATTACAACACAAAAAGTAAAAACGTAAACCTAGAAGTGACAACTAACAATTTCCGATGTCAATGAGAGACATCATGTCGGTTTTCCTGCCCGATTTCATCAGATTTGCATTCGAACTAATGAAAAGGCTTTCAGATTCAAGCGATTTTCGTCAACACTCTAGGCTAGCTACTCTGACGGTTCACTCTAATCCTTAGATCATTTCGGATATCAATGGCATACTGTACCATAATTCGAGCATTACACGGTGTACATTATACATCACATTCACTTGACACTCTGACAAAGACGCCAGCAAATTCGTCTGGCCTCGCTATTTGTTACGAGATAAACCAAAGGATGGATCCAAGTACACGATACTGCCAGCTTGTCAACAACATGGTCGAGAGAGATTCCCTCGATCTCGTTATATATGATAAGAGGTAACCATCCACAGAGTAAAGAGCAGCTCAGGAGGAAAACTGTAAGGACTCCCTTGTATCGCACTGATATCGATCTACGAACAGAGACACTAGGTCTTGTCATATGCCCTGTGATAGTGTGTAACTGATCATCACTGATGCGCAATGATCTATCATCAACTATAATGTGGTGGTTGTCATCGCAAGTTTGGGATCTATTGATGGTGGGTCCCACTGTCGCATTAGTCAAGGCCTGCACTTGTTTGCACACAACCCTCAGCAAAATCAGATTGACTCCTGACGTAAATATCAGTGTAATGGATACAGGTATAGTGAGGGACATTTTCTTAACATTCAACATCAGCATTTCGTGAGACAATAAATCAATGCTTAGACATTCTTTGACAATGATAGATGTAAACGGCAAAAAAGGGAACGGCAAGAATGAAGCGTAAATTGGAATAGTAATCGCAAAGTGGACACAAATAGCTCTCAGCAATCTGTTCATCGTGACCATCCCATGATAACGCAGTGGCCAGCAAACAAGCACGAGCATGTTGAAACTTACACCACAAAGGCAAGATAGCACAGATACTACTAGTATTCTGTACACGAATGGAAACAACTTGCTTGTGACTTCACATACTCCTGGAGTTGTCCACTCAAACCAGAGGATAGACCACACGTTCCAACAAAGTCCAAGGAGTAGATTGAGTACCGCCAAAATCTGGTAAAGGCATCGCATGACGTCTTGTAATTCATTTTGGCGGGAAATGATACGAAGTACGAGTAGATTAAAGATAATCGTGGGTATTAAGTAGGATGAGTAGATAATCGTATGATAAGATACCATTTTAACGTTTATTGAATCATCAGTGTTGTGTCACACAAAATTTGCCGACATCAGCAGGATGGATGGAAATCAGCTTGAACAGCGACAATGATATAAATGAATCTTCACGTTAGGAGTCTTATATAATGTGACAGGACAAAGTGTTCATGTTAATTTGTGTTATTCCAAGGATTATGACAGACACTCTTGCTGTTTTCAGTCGCAATTAGATTTTCCATTTATTGAAAGTGCCGTTTGTTTTCAACCTGTGGACTGTTTCGGCCACAACGATTACATTGAAAGTATGTTCCCGTATTCCTTGACAAACGTTTATAACGTTTAACACATGTTTAAAACATAAACTCACTCTTCTCGTGAAGCAGAAATATCAATTGAAAATCACGACGAAAACAGTAGTTCAAGGGTCCACAGCTTGACTTCTCGCCATTTGCCCCCTTTCCAACGCATATAGAGTGGTCTGTAAGTGCGGCAGCTCGAGCGCTCCCACTCAGGAGCGCCACTAACCAAGCAAGTCTCAAACTTGGTAGTCGAGGACCAACTAACTTATCACTGTAGGAGAAGTGTTGATTCGACTATTGAAGGTAAGGCCAAAATACTCTCCTTTAACTGCTAATCCATGCATCCGTTATCCACGCAGAAGCAATCTTTGCCAAGCTTGGTAAAGAGGCGATCCTGGACATGAACATCAGTCACTCGAGTAGATGAAGAAGTTTGTATCAAATATCTTTGCAACTTGATTTTAATCTCTGATATCAATCCGGCATTAATGATTACTGGTCGTCAGAGGAAAATTTGATACAAGTCTCTACAAGCTGCATTGCAAATCGATTGTGACAGAGTGATCCAAATGTTGCTTGTGACCCTCTGCAATTTGTAGAGCTGTCAAGCGCTGTCTACTCACACTTCACTCAAAATGGTCTGGCAAGATGTAGCATTAATCACAAGAACACCCCATACTTATTCATAACATGATGTCGTATAAGAGGCATCTTCTTAAATTTCATTGCGTGTCGCATCCGTGCAAATTTATCTTGTCAGTGATTGGGTTAGACTGATCACGTGAGTAACAATGAACGACATGTACAGTAGAACTGTACCGAAAGGGAGAATATGTATATTTCTTCTTGCAATTTCTCGATTGTAGGATTGAACTATTAGGCTTGATTGAGGGCTCACTGCATGCACAAGAGCTCACACCCATCACATCCAAGGCAGATGTCTTGATCAGTAATAAAAGTATACCTTTGTTATGACACTGTTTGGTCGAAACAGAGAGAGACTGCACAATAAAGAAGTTTAAAGGAAGTTTCTATTTTGATTACGTCTTCTTCTTTTCTTTTCTTTTTTTTTATTTTGCATGAATAATCCACATCATCTAAATAAAAGTACGTGTCAGCCACGGAACCAAAAGATTGTGCGCAAAAGGTTACGTTGAATATCATTTATACGCATTGAGATATTCAAGATGGCCGCCATGATGGACACCAAAAAATCTTGAATATCTCAAAACCCTCAAGGATGCAGGAGTTACATCAACCAGATTCGGATTTAGCACCCCTATAGGGTAAATCCATGAATATATTTTCAATATACTTACCATTTATATTATGGAACACTCGGGTTTGAATTTCAGTTTTTGACAGCTGTCTTGGATATCTCAAATCCTTTGGGGATGCAACAGTTGCTTCAACCAAAGTCGGATTAAGCACCCTAGAAATACGGCAAAGCCATTCATTTGCATTCAGCATGTTCAGTTTCGTCATTTTGTTAAGAAATATTCTTGTATTGTATTAGAATGTCAATTTTTAAGATATCTCGAAATCTCTGGAGGGGGCAATATGTACCTTTCAAATTTAGATTCAGCTTCCTCGAACTGGGGTAGAACCATAAGATATTTGCATTTTTGCACCATTCATAAGAAAATACGCGGGAATTTCAGACTTGTCGGCCATATTGGCGACCATTTTGTGTATTGCAAAAGCCTCAAGGATGAACTAGTTGTATTATTCAAACTCGGATTCAGTGCCCTCCAAATTAATGCTAGGATAAAAACCTTAAAATTATTTGGCGGACGGTACTGTCAAACAAGGTTTTGGTCAAAAATCTGACTTTTGGCACCCAAACTATACCATGATCTAAAGGCCAATAAAGCTAATTATGAAAGAAAGGTCGATAACTATCTCTCAATTACAGTATGTTTCACTCCAGCATGACCGGTTTGATGAAACATCTACTATGCATCTGGTCTACACCCCTTGCTAGTATTCAAACATGTAAAAACTCTACCCTTGTGAGTGGTGTTCTGCGTTATTATGAGAGTGGTTTGATCATCATAATACTCTTATCGCATAATTATATTCATCGAATCATAATCTTATAGCTATCATGTTTTGTTTTCAATATCTTAAATCACTCGACATAGTCCTTCTGCATTGCTAACTCGTTGTGTTACACAATATCAATCAACTATGGATCACACTTTCCGAAGCAAACAAAACTGCTCATTTAAGAAATATAACTCACACACACACACACACACACACGCACACACACACACATATATATATATATATATATATATATATATATATGCATGTAAATAAAATACATGTACAAATAAGTAATTATATGCTTGTGTGTGCGTGTACAAGTATGTGTGTGTGTGTGTGTGTGTGTGTGCGCGCACGCGCGTTTGTACATGTGTGCTTTTGGGTTAGTGTCATGAATTTCGACATTCTTAAAGATCCAACTCATTTACATTGATGTTTTTATTGTAAAACGCGATATTGCTGTAAGTTGACAAAGATAAGTCGGGTTTCATACAAATATATTGCAGTAAAAAAAAATGAGACAAACACCTACACACACACACACGCTTACACACACGCACACACTCACAAACACAGTTCTTCCTGTTCTGAAGAGGTGGCTGTATACTTAGTAAAATATTTGACTCTTCTACACACGGAATCTTCTCATTCATCATTATTAGTGAAAATACACTGCTAGTAATCTATAGCACTTGAGAACAACACAAAAGAAAAACAAGCAGGGACAATCCGTGACTTTACACAACGAAAATTGAAAGGGAAATACTTTTAACCCAATTGCTCTTAATATAGAGTGAATATCTTTATTCATTTCTGGCTATCTTAATGTATGATAAGTACATCTCACTTGAAACACGCTAATGTAACTGACAAGTCTGTTTGAAGAATTGATAATATAGGCCTAGCTCTACTGCACATTTCTAATTTCAAAAGCGAGAATGAAAAATTGATGATAGCCTTACTGTGCATTTCTTATTTCAAAAGCAAGAAATTCTGGGTGCTGCACATCTTTACAAGATACAATGCGCTCTAAACAATATAAGTAGCTATAATATTTTAAATCATGAAAAGAGAAAAAAAAAACCTGCTTGACACGAGCTTTGCTCCAGAAATCTTTTGCACAAGGAGTAACAATGGAATGTGATCAAAGAATATAAACCCAATAAATCAATAAAAATGTCCTTGACAAATTATTGCAACAAATAAAATAAAAAAATCATGCATAGGTTTCGGTAATTAACATTGTGAATGAGAATCTTTAATAGCAGAACTTACTTTCAATGTAAGTGAAGTAATAAAACTAATCAAAACAGCATAAATGCATAGAAAATGTGTATTCAATTCAAATCCAATTCAATTCAACACATACTTACATTAAAATCAGCGTTTTTTTACACTAAGCATATCATACTGGTATCTGACAAAATTGATTTCACTTGATGGATCTTGTCCGTCTGCGTTTACGGTGTGTATAATTATAGACACTGACGAATTTTAACATCCATAGTTCACATCCATCAAAGCATTATACGTTGTAAATATCACCATAATTACTTATGACTGAACCATTACCAATAATAAAAAAATATTTGCACCTCAAAACAAGTTGAAAACATGATTACTCATTTCGATGATCAGCGCTAAAACACGACTGCATCATTCTAATAATGCCACACCAAAAATACCTGAAATCAAATAAAAAGCGTTGTCATGACAACCAGTTGTACAGAACTATTTCTATCAAATGTACTTTACGGAATGACATGCAGAGTATACAATGCTTATGATACATATACATCAACTGATTTTCGAAAGTGATTTGATCAGAAGACATTTTTAGATATCCCTCAACTTTCTTTCCAACCTCAAACTCACACTTTCGGCAAGCTAATACGTGTTTGTGAAGATAACAAAAAATTATCTGTTTGAGATGACAAGCAAATTCCATTGTTTTGTTTTTCTATACACACATTGTTATAGCTCCTTCTCTCCTATATATTCTAGCATTCTATTTTCATTACTTTCTATGAACTGTTCATTGACTGGCTTTATAAAATGATACTGTACAATAATTACTGGGTATCCCAACTTCCTACACTATTCCAGCACCGAGCATGATTACTACTAACGTAAAGACGTTTCTGTTTTGAAATTGTCCAATACCACATCACAACCTCTCGCTGCCGTCGATGTTCGTTATTCCGAAATTTCGTTACTCCGAAACACACAAATTCCCTACATACCTACACGTTCGTTAATCCCCAAAAGAATAGGATTCGTTAATGCGAACATTTGTGGCATGTTTCTGAAGGTTCGTTAATCCGAAGGTTTGTTAGTCCAAAAATGAAAAAGGCCCCTCTAAGGTTCGTTATTCAGAAAGTTCGTTAATCCTAATATGAATTAAGCTTCGTTATTCCGAAGGCACGTTAATCCGAAAAATAATAAGGTTCATAATTCCGAAGATTCTTTTCTTCCTTTAATTATCGGATTAACGAACCTTATTTCATTTTCGGACTAACAAACCATCGGAGTATCGAACCTTCAGAATAACGAAAGGTAACTCTCGCCTATTGCTCGCTGCAACAATGTAACGTGAACGATATCGTTTTTATGAATAAACAAATCTAGGAAGGGTATTGTGACGAAAACTGGACACGACATGAAATGATGTTACAATGCATTGCTGCCGACAAATTTCTATGCCCTTATGATCATATACATAGGTTCACAACAACACATCCACTGCTATATTTCAAAGTGATCAAGAGCAAACAACAACAACAACAACAACAACAACAACAACAACAACAACAACAACAACCCAGAAAACATCAGAAACGAGAGATAACCATAAACTGGAGTCAGGAACCCATAATGCCCTCGGGACAGGGTCGTTATGTATTATGTTTAAAATAGGAAAGTCAGGAACATTACAATTATTCTGTGGTAATCAAAGCAGTTACTGTAAAAGTAGAATAGAATGATTCCGTGGCTTTCGAGCTATGTTAAAATATGTTCTTCTCTGCGCCGTATAGGTCGTTCTTACATTTTCTATGTTTTCAAGTATTAAGAGCTACAGTGAGTCTCCGGGTTAATGTACTACTAATAAAGTACAGCATTTGTATTTAATGCTGTGAAATAATATCTTGCTTGCGCATTTGAAAGGAGATCAATTGTCAAGCAAATGAGATATTACGAGTGTACTAGAAACATTATAGATATAAAGTTATTATCTTCTAAGTCTAGACCAAAAGCAAGTCCGGAGAGAAGCATGTCTCATCTAAACAATGGAGGAAACTGCCCTGTTAGTGCGCAATCAGAGGTTTCGCGAAAACATACGTCGGACGATGTTTTTGGCCTCTCTGTTTGTCAGAAGGTAAACTAGGGGCTGGATCCATGTGCACGATGCCGCCATCTTGTCTGCAATATGACCCCGACCTGTTCCTTCAGTCCCGTAAAATACTATAAACGGTAACCATGCAGTCAGTATAGATCCGGTGAGAAGGATAACCGTAAATATGCCCCTGAACTGCTTGAATTTTCTCTGATTTCGAGCTAAACGTACAAGAACGATATTAGCCTTTTTGACAGATGTTTCCCGATCACGTGAGTTTTCAGTGCAGAATCCTGGAAGAGTTGCACCAAATGAAGTTTGCCGAGCATCAGCTGTACTGGTAACTAATCGTACTTGCCTGCAAACCGCTTTTAATAATACAACATTTACGGTTGAAGTAAAGGTTATTGCAAAGGCTACGGGCACGATAAGAGATAATTTTCGGATTCTGTCGAACGAAAATTCTCTGGGTAAAATCTCCATGTTGAGGCAGTTTTTGTAAATGATTCCACTAAAATGCATTTGCGGTATTGGCAGGAATACCGCGTACGCGGAAGCAACAATTACAACGTAAACGCTCACGATGATAACAAATCTTTTGGCTGTAATTATTCGATGATAATGCAGAGGTCTAGAGACTAGAACGTGCATATTGAGACTGATCCCGCACAGACAAGACATTACGGACACAATCAATACTCTGTAAATGTAGGGGAGCGATTTGCTTGTGACATGGCACATTTGGGGAGTCTTCCACGAAAACCATATCATAGACCAGACATTGAAACAGATTCCAAGCAGAAGGTTCAGTGTGGCAAGAATCTGGTAAAGATATCGCATTACGTCTTGCAGTTCCCTTTGCCTGGCAATAACAAGGAGTACGAGGCAATTAAGGCCTGAGGAAAGAATAAGATTACAGGAGTAGACGATCACATGCTGAGGATTCATCGACGCTGTTGTAGCACTGTTGTTGCTCACATCGCACGCCATGGTCCACATTCTTGACTTAGCATTAATCCACCAACATTTTCAGTGGCTGATATAGCAAACTGGCATGTTGCTGATGGTCCTCCATAGGTATCGACGAAATTTGTTGTGTGTAAGCTATGATGAAAACGTATGAAGCTGAACTTTAATGTTAAACTCATTTAATGTAGTCTCTGTCTCATGTTGCCCTGGCAAGAGACCGAAACTTTCACACTATATATGCGTGCCTTCTGAGAGTAGTCTCGTTACCACCAATATCGCTCAGCTATCTTCATTGAACTTAAACTTCTGCAGACCTCGCAGGGCTGGCAGACTAGGAAAAGGTTGTGTCGAAGATGATGCAAAATGCTTCACCACAACGATATTCCGTTTCGGAAAGGGGACTTTTGAACATAAGGTTTATCCCATAGCAATCATTAGAGGAGGTTGCCACGTAAAGGATGCATTGCGATATCAAAGCTCAGACGTGGTGACAACTTGGATATCTGCTGCTAAAGATGCGATGTCATTGAGGCAAACACAATATAGACTGAATGTTTGCCAACCACGCTGTCACAGTTAATGGCAAGAATGTCCGTAATTCAGCAATTATTGGGGCAACGGAAAGGTTCTTATTTGACTCATGATGGCAGTTACGATTGGTCGATCGTGATCATGTGAGAAGGTGACAGGATATAGTGCATCTCAAAAGACCGTGGCTACAAGTAGGCCTACTTTCGAAATGGCTGCAAAGATCTTTGGATGACTGCAATAAGATAATGTGTACTGTTAGCTTGGCCATGTGACAAGAAAGACAACCACTCACCCCCCCCCCCCCCCACAAATATACAAATAATATCTCATCTGCTGCTTTCCCTCATTTCTCAGTCTTTCCTTTAAAAATCTAATTTGATTTTTATTCATATTTTAACTGAGAAACCTGCTTTTTTCAAAGTCTATGTAATGCAACAATTTGTCCTAAGAACTTAGCGGAACGCCTTTTGAAGTGATGTGATAATACTCTACAATGCAATTTACCAAGAACTGTAATTAAACAGAGCGGTTTTGATAGAATTAAAAGGAATGAACCTTTCCCGCATGCGTTATAAGTCATCGACATCTGCGGACTGTGATGACACTTTTCTCTGAAAGTAATTCAAAGAGATTTGTTTCAGTGGGTTTAGCTGAATAAATAATAGATTAATTTATTACTATAAACGCAACCATAAAACCTGAAAACCAGAAAATCAACGACGAATAATTGATGAAAATTGATTATTTGTGTATAAAGGTTCTACTATCAATCTCCACTGCTTAGCATCCCTTCATTTCTTACGATGATTAATTCCTACATGCAAACATATTCCGGCTGATTTGCTTAGCCTCTCGATTTGTCATCATATACACTAGTGGCTGCACCCAAGTACATGACGCTGCAAACTTATCAGCGACATGATATACAAAAGCGATTCCCTCTACTTCGTAAAATACAATGTGAGGTAACCACACACAGATCAGTGAGCCCGTCAAGAGAATGACAGTACTAATGCCCCTGAGTCGTCTAGATTTTCTCTCACTTCTCAAGCATTGTCGAACCTTCTCTCCATCAAATACATTCTCTGAATCAGGATTTTCGAGTGTATTATTGTCTCTTTGAACGGTGACGACGGACCGTTCTGCTCTGACAGTATTGCTTGAGTGTTTGCAGACAACCCTTAGTAAGCTCAAGTTCACTAATGAAGTCAACATTATCGTAAAGGACACTGGGACACTTTGCGACAGTTTTCGGAGCGTGTTAAGCTTCTCCTCATATGGAACGAGTGGTACTCTTAGACATTGTTTCATAAAAAAACTTGATGTGAACTATGAACCGTCTGGATATCCCCACACTAAAGAACAGTGTTCGCTGAATTTGCTTATTTATTTATTTTTTATTCACGACAAGATAGCGCAATTCTTTACTGGTTGGTAACAAAATTCCTGTCCTCGTGAACTCTTTGAGTGATAATTCTTCTCTTGTATGTATCTAGTTACGTTCGCTGACTGTTATTAGTCAATTCGCCAATTATATTTTCACCTTTTCGTGCTTCTTGTTGCACACCAAAATGTGTGTGTGGACATAGCAGAGCCATTCGATGTGAAACACGTGGCAGGCTGAAGTACAGTTGCAGCTCCCCTTTATAAATCATGTTCTAGTATCTCTTAAACTTCTGTTCTTTACTGCGGCACAAAATATATGAATCATTCAGGCATCCAAGACACAGAAAGTCATGACAAAGGTAGGAGACATTCAGCAATTAATCGCAGCTTGTGAGTGGACGCTCTCAGGATTATACCTTGTAGAAAGAATCCTGCTCGCAATTCATTTCTATAGGGCAAGAACAACAGTAAGTGTCGAGGAATTTGGCGTCGAATACGTAGACACACGAGACGTTCACTTCCATTTAGAGTTTAAAAATATGGAAAGCTACGTGGAACCATCAAAGTGATAACATCTTTATCAAGCTGCCTGTAATAAAAGTCTTTTAGTACAAAGTACAGAATTAGGACCTTCTAGCGCAGAACGCTGAAGATGCACTACGATGTAAACTCTGAAATATATTTCTCATACTTGGTGGATCATGTACTTTGCCTTAAATACTTATTGTTGGGTGCAGGCAGATATTTTAGAGGAAAAGCGCTATGCTTGAGAAGATGCATGCCGCCGCATTGAAATTTGTATTAACAACTGTGATTGGATGTTGCCAATGACGTGTATCATTCCCGCAGTGCTACAGAGGCACCATGAGAGCGTGATCATGATGATGTGTGGTATAACAGAGGGAACAAATGCATTTACTAGTCCAGTAATCAAGTGTATATCAAAGTGTGCATTGAAACTTGATTTCCATATACGCCACTGTGATAATCCATTGAGAAGACGAGAGAGAGAGGGAGTAGCTAATTAGCAAATTGTTCACATTATACATTGCCACCCTCTATTATCATGTTGCTATAATTGAATAAAAAGCAAGCAAATATTAACCAGATACATTCTAATATCAAAATATATTCAGAGATGCCATTTAAAGAAAGACTATTCTACACAATAGGAGGTACTCAAAATTTTTACATTCTATAATTACACGTGATTAAAGTTTGTTGAACAGCTGGCTTCTCATTACAGTCACGTTGGTATACATATTCAAAATGTTGCATCAACAAAAGGGTGCTATATTCGTTATTCCGCAAGTTCGTTGATATTCACCCGAAAATGAAAGAGGGGTCGTTATTCCGAACATTTCAAGACATTATTCCGAAGGCTCGCAAATGCAAACGTGAAATAAATTTCTTCTAGTGACAAAATACATTGTTGGTAGTAAGAAATGGTAGGACCTTAAAGGGATAGTATACAGTATTGGTGGAGATGATTATTGGGCTTTTACCTTTTTGCGAGATACCAAGAAAACACTTAGATAGTACAGCGCATACCATTTTAAGGGGAATTCAAAGTTTATTTGATGAAAATCGGGTTTGGAATGACTGAAACATCCAAAAACAAAGTAAAACAAAGCGATCGTAATAAATTGTGGGTCCCACACTTTATTAGAATCGCTCTTTTTTGGATATCTCAGCCATTTCAAAACCAATTTTCATCAAATGAAATGTTGAATTCCTCATAGAATTCCATGCTTCTTCATATTTCATAAGTGGTTTCTAATTATCTCACAATTAGGTCTCAACCAAAACTGTACGATCCCTTTAAGAGATTAATTCACGAACAAAATGACAATGATAAAACACACCCTTATGTCATACCATAATATTGAATCGCAATGTGACAATCGGTCTACGCCAAAGTACTGTATGACTGACTAATTAGATAAGGAAAGGTAAATTTACATTCGAAACAATGATTGGATGAGATGACTCACATGTCATGGTGAACCGCTATAGAAAATAATATCTAAATGCCCCTGACGACGCGCATTACAATTCATGTCTCCGTTGCTGTATTTTCTTGAAGTTGGTGATAAGAGTTTGTTGAAATTGTCCCTTAATGATAAAGTACTGAACAGACGTTATAACTTCAATCAATATGAAACTGAATGTCGACCAAATAATACAGTCTCAAAAAGTGTGGCAATTACCATTTTTTTTCTGTGAACGGTTCGTAACATCATCAGAAGACTGAAATCATTTACTTTGTTCGATTTAAGGGATAATGAAAGTCAATTGTAACATATGTGAATGGATAGAATTCAAAAATAGAAAACGCATCAGTGACCTATGAAATAAAAATGGACAATCCATTGAAGTTTCGAATTTTTAAAGTTTCGGTACCGTCATCCCTGGATAAGAAGACTACAATAATTCATGACAGGACAACGATATAAAAGAAATATGAAGAGAATTCCATGAAAGCTTTTCTGAAAAGTATACACTCATTCTACTTCTTACTGACATCGTCTTGAACTTAATATCATTTTCCCTGCCTTCTGAAAGAGGTAAGCCACATGCTCTCTCTGTAGGCTAGAAATATGAAAATCTATTGAATTCTCTCTATATCGGAGTCCTCCTGTGACATCACCATAGTGCAATCTTCTTATGTAGCGGTGACGGTACCGGAACTTTAAAAAATCATAACATTAATTGAACGGCTTTGAAGGAACTTGAAGGATCAAACTTTCGAATATGAATAGCTGATGGTTACGTCTGTATTTTGTACATCATGCCCTTTGGAATCCACGGTTATTGGTGACCATCGGACAGTGTAAGAATCAGATGTTATTTACATCTCTCTCTTCAGTTTTTGTGTCGCCTGCGTAGTGGATGCGAGACATAGGCGTCACTTTTCGTTCTTCGTCGTCGTTATCATTGGCGGCGTCGTGAACAATCTGGTGTACTCTCAATATCTTTCGACAACTTTGAGCTACGACCACCAAACTCACACCACAGGTACATAATCAAAAAATGCGAGTCATCGAACACCAATACATAAATCATTCAACATAATAGATTGTTCTTTCACTTAGCTTACGCAAGTCACTTATTTAATTGATTAAAAAGTGTCGTTTTCAATATCTGAATATGTTTGATGAAGCTGATGTCTGCACATAAGCCTAAGGTATGACAAACATGTAGACATATAAATCAGTCTTCTGTGTATAGTTCACAAAACATTTAAGAAAATCAATGGGTTAAGTTGTTACACCTAAATAGACGGGACTATTACAGTGTAAAAACTTGACCCGGTACGTATTCAATAACGTGAAACGTATAAATAAACACGCAAACATCAGACGGTGCAGACTCCTTCCAAAGAACACCGAAAACGCAATTTTTCCAATCACATTCCCATTACTAACTGGATAAGAATGATTTTGATGAAATAAAGCAATACCGTACTTTAAAAATTATTCAGACTAGTGTTTAGGCATGATCAGATGTCGTATACAGAGATAGCTGGATATACGTTTTGATGGTAGCTTGTATTTTGTTTACATTTTTCTCTCTTGTCTGCACCTCTATCAGATAATGTAATAAAAAATCAAAAGTAATTAGAAAACACTAACAAACAAGGAATCTAAAGACCTAGTTTAAATTGCGTACTAATATGCCATTGGAGTTCAAAGAATTCCTTTCTATCATGGTCTTATTTACGGCTTTCATTAGTTTACCGAGCCCTAGCTGCCACGGAATATTTCTCGACTAATTCGTTTTGCTTCACGGTTTGTCATAAGATAGACAAAAGGCTGGACCCACGTACATGAAGCCGCTAACTTGTCAGTAACATGGTTCCACCCAGTATCTTCCACCTTGAAGAATATGCTGAAAGGCAACCAGCTACAAACAACTGAAGTGGTTAGAAGGATGACGGTTAGAACTCCCTTGAATCGTTTGAATCCTCTGCGGCTTCCTTGTTGGACGAAACATCGGGAAACTTTATCATTATTGATATTAGCTCCGTGGCAGCGACATTTATTTTTTACTGTAGAAAAACACCTTTTTGGAGAACTCCCGACTTCGTTGTTTCTTTGGACAGTCAGTTCAATATTGACAGCTGCAAGTCGTGATTGTTTACACACAGCCTTTAGCAATCCCATGTTGATGACTGATGTGAATACCATCGTTATGGATACGGGTATTATCAACGAAAGTTGTCTGAATGCATCCATACTCATTTCGCTTGGAAGAACGGGTATGCCAAGACATTGTTTGGCCAGGATATTTTGCATCGGAGAGAAAGGCAGAGGCAAGAAAATTGAATAACAGAGGATCGTGACCACCATTTCAACAACGAAGATGACTATCAGTTTCCTGGTTGTTATCAGACCTTGATGACGTAGCGGCCTGTAGACAATCAGGCACATGTTGAAACTGATTCCACAGATACAGGACATGGCAGCCACCAACAATATTCTGTAGAGAAACGCAAATACCCTGCTCGTAATGATGCAAATTTCAGGAGTTGGCCACCCGTACCACAAAATGGACCACATGTTCCAACACATTCCTAGGAGGAGATTCAAAATCGCGAGAGTTTGATAAAGATATCGCATGGCGTCTTGGAGTTCCTTTTGGCGTGAAATGACGAAGAGTACGAACGAGTTTAGACAGACGGTAAATATGAAATGACTGGAATAGATAACGATGTGGTATGAGGACAAATATGAGTTTGTGTGATTGTGGTTTACATCCATTATTGACAACTGATGTCAGTTCAATCGATTATAAAACGTTATCATCCACTGCTTCGAAATCCAGTTATCTTCACAAAGTACTCACTTACTTTGGAGTCGAGAGCAATTATGGAGCTTTGCTGAAAATTTATTGAGTACATAGACTAGACAACACATCACTGGTGATGCTATTACCTGCTCACGTCAGAGAAATATTGTTCCATCAACAGTAATCGAACAGATAGGTCCTGATGATTACAGGTCGATCGTTGCATCATGAACGGATGAAATGGTGATAGTTTCTTTCTGCAAATGTGCAACAGACAATAATCTATACTCACAGTCAGCAGGCATTCTATCGAAAATAAGATACTAGTACTCGAGAAATCGTATGAGAGCCGTAGAAAAGCTGAACCTGTTGATACAGTGCTTGAGATATATATCATGACGGTAGAGCAGAAGCAAAGTGAATGACATATCGGAAATTTGAGTGTGCGAAGTCCATTTGACAAGTTGTCACAAACTGCGTGATTGAAAGTTGTCCTGAACGGATGTTATCAAAACGGTGGTATGATATATGTACTAAACGGGCGATGTTTTCTGAAAAAAACATGAGAGCAAACAGCACTCAGTTCTCTTAGGGCTTTCAGGAAAAAAAGAAACGATTTGAAAGATGATATGCCATGAATAATGAATTGCTCCAATCAAATTTGACAAGCACAGCGTTCCACACTTAAAAAAAAAAAGAAGATGGAGAAAAAAATATCTACCATGCCTGAGACGATATATCGAGGAAACCGCTGCATCAGAGTTTCTTATCGTGAAATCTACCCCGGGAAGTATGATTGGACGAGATTGTTCACGTGGTCCACGCACCTACATGTATGTATGATACATATTATTTTGTATCAGTTAGGGGCGATTCTGTGGGCTAGGATTAAAACTATGTGCTTTGAACTCATCATCACAATCTATATTGTCACCTCAATATCAGTATGAAATGGTGAGTCAGCAGTGGCGAAAAAAATCACCAACCATACATAAGACATCAAGACATCTTTAAGAAAACTTCCTTACATTCCTCTTCTCACAGTAGTAAAGGCGCAATAAGATAACGACTACCGTGCGTTGCCACGACTTGGCATGATAATGAACTTAAAAAATAGATAATGTAGGATGTACAAACGATAAAATTCAGATACAATATCCACCGAAGATGCACTTATTACATTTCTCGACACCCTACTTGTACCAATTTTAACCCTACTTGTACCAATTTTATTGGAAACAGACGCAAATATGACTAATACTCCGTCATTGGATAAATGACCCTTTTGGTTTTAGATCCTGGATTACATACCTACGAATGTGCCTAGATTGCTATGATGATTCAGATTTTGCACACAATAGTGGAAAAGGAACTTTACTTTCTTTTCTATTCTACTCAAACTGGAATTAGTCGCCCTTCACATTTTCACAAGAGCCTATACTAATTAAATGTTTTTATCTTACTTAAATAGCACTTTCTAACGATAATGATGATAATAATAATAATAATAATAATGATAATAATAATAATAATAATAATGATAATAAGGTCTTATTTACCTAGGGTAGCCTCTTCAGTGTAGCCACTGCTCTACCAGAGGGCCCTGCCATTATTATTACCCGGCGTTGCCAGGTACCAATTTATACACCTGGGTCGAGAGGGACATGGCGGGTGAAAGCATCTTATCCAACGATGTAAGCGCTGGGCGGGAATCGAACTCGGGTCCTCCGATCGGGAGTCGGGAGTCTTATCCACTATGCCACAGCGCCCCACATGATACATATAATATCTATATATTCATATTTGTATGTTTGCGCTGGAGATGGAAAACACTGAGTGAATGAATGATGATGGCACGAAGGGTTTTACGTTGTAGATCCACAGAGTTTATTAATCTGTCCCTCGTCTTAGCATTTTAACACTGAAAATGCTTTAAAATAATCCTTTTCAGGTTTTGTTTTTTGTTTTTGTTTTTGTTTTGTTTTGTTTTGGTTTTTTCTTTTTTTGGGGGGGGGGGGGTTGTTGTTGTTGTTGTCAATTGTCAGTGTGGTCATCTCCATTTCCATTTATCCCTCCACCTTTCAGTATGATAAGGTCAGGTCCAAACACAAGATTCACCTATCTAGTTTAGTAGTATAACATAATCTTTACAAGTGAAAACTATCTTTGTATAGATCTATATATCTATATATCTATCTATGGAGCAATATGATATTTTCACGATGTATTTACATATTATTTTCATTTTCCATGTCACGTTGGCATATAACACTAAAAGTCAAAATCATAATTATGTTAACAAAAAAAATATGTGTTTATACAACAACCGTAACCATGTTCTACGTTCTAAAAGACGGTTTGATCTACTTATAGACTCAAGACAGCTCCAGCAAGACTGAATATGCACCTACACGTATATACAGGGCGTATAAAACAAAAGTTACACTTTTGAAAAAAATGTGTAAATTATATTTCAAAATATATGGAAGATTTTTTTTTCATACTTATGGATGCCCAATAGTCTCATCTATCAAGTGCAATCAACAAAACAAATTTTTGTTCACGCTTGGCTGAACACTGACGTTCTTTGTCCAGAATGTGGAAAAGGACTTGCGCCAAATTGAAAGAAGATGGAAATTTCAGCCAGCAGTACAAATAAGTGTTCTCATTCAAACAAATTGGTCTTTTGCTAACAGTTTTTATTATTTCATGGTAGTTTAGGAATTTTCTGGCAATTTTCTGTCCCGTTTTAAATCATTCCATTGTGTTATGGAAGGTTGATTAACAACATTAAGATCTTTTAAGCACAGATATCACAAATCATGAACAAAAATATCGAACCCACATGCCAGTCACTCAGTCAAGGAGAAAAGTACAAAATTAATGCATCCTCAGATCATTCATTCATTCAATCAATCAATCAATCAATGCAATTGATCAATCAATCAATCAATCAATCAATCATTTAATCAATCAGTCAATCAGTCAGTCACAATTGTATGCATATTTAAAGTGGCAGATCGACATCGGGGAATATTACCTCTTCTCTCCCCCCCCCCCCTTGATTTAAAGGATCGGTTTTTTGTTTTGTTTAGGTATTTTGTTCATCCGGCCACTGCTCTCTTCCCTTGTTGTTTCCACCACCAGCCCCTTTACTCATGTATTGATGGGTTGATTGATTGATTAATTGATTGATTGATTGATTGATTAATCAGCTGATTAATTGGTCAATCAATTGATTGATTAATGGGATGAATGATTTGAACGTTGATTAATTTGGAACCACTACGACATTAATGAATAACTGACATTTGATACTGATGTGTCCGTGTATTGTGAAAACTGTGCTTTAAAGATCTTGAAGTACTTACACACTCTAATTCTCACCAATTAATTTAGAAATTAAATCATTAAAATTACGATAAAGCTGACAAATAAATCTTAGACTATCGTAACATAATCAAAGCTTCAAGCAAAAGAGCAATTTCTTTGAATGGGAGCACTTATTTGGACTGCTGGCTGAATTTTCCATCTTCTTTCAATTTGGCGCATGTCCTCTTTCACACTCTGGACAAAGAGCGTCAGTGTTCAGCCAGGTGTGAATAAAAATTTGTTTTGTTGATTGCACTTGATAGATGAGACTAATGGGCATCCATGAATATGAAAAAATCTTCCTTATATTTTGAAATGTGATCTACACAATTTTTTCAAAGTGTAACTTCTTTTTTTTTTGGGGGGGGGATACGCCCTGTAGGTATAATTATATACACGTATACACCACAGTTGATCAGAGATACTTTCATAATTCTACATGTACACATGCAGGACTCGCATACAGACAAGCAATGCATACCCTCTTGTATTTACATGTTACAGGTGATACGAACTAACTCTCTGATTTCCTATACACACAGCTGTGCCCTATACATTCCTTTTCTGTATCGTAAGCATAAGAATTTGATACAGGCGTCGCCAAGAAAGTTAAAACAAATATGATATTATCATGATATATCTGTTAAAATTAAGAGCCTTAAAGACAGGTCATCCCTTTTGCATGCAAATTTTTGAATTTTGGTGAAAACACTTTGGTATTGAAGAAAACACTATTTGGAAACCTGATGTAAATTTTGAACTCAAGAGGGTTAAATTGACCGTTACGATTCGAAAAATTACTTCGTACTACGAAAAAAAAATACAAATCTAAACTACTAGTTTAGTTTTACAAACCTGTTTGATGCACTTGTGTAGTTCATGTTAGAGGTCTGTTCTTATTTGCCACAGATAACAAAGTAAAAGAAGCTAGTGAATTCTTCCTTTTTGACAGCTTTAACATGCATATCTTTTGCTCCAAGTACAGTATCATATCACAACCACAGAACGATTAATGTATATATGCAGCTGCGCCTAGTACACAGAATACGTTAAGGTGAGCATTTGGTGCATTATTTGAATTTCAATGGCTAACAACCTTCAAATATCACAGAAATGTTATAGCTTTACAATAGTCTTGTCATTCTGGTGGAAGATCTTATGTTCTGTGCTGCTATTTGGAAAGGATGAAAAAGGAATGACCCATCTTTAAGGAGGTCTACTAGAAGAATCGTACCAGCATTGAGGGTGGACAAGGGGTAACAAAACATGCTTTCTGACAGGAGCAAATGATGGTTCGGCAAACCCAAAAGAAAACTGATCATTTAAGAAAAGGAAATGTATGGTATCGAATGTAGCTGTGCTCAACGAAAATGTATGTGCGTACGTATGTATAATATTTATGTGTTTTTATACCATGATAATTCATAATTTTATGAATTAATGAATGCGAAAAATATTAAAATTTATGGATTCGTTTCATGAAATTGATCATTTGTGTTATTGTCTTTAACGTACATACTGTTTTAAGATTCATAATGCAAAAATAAAAAAGCTCCACAAAGAGTTTTGTGAATATTAAACATTTAACAACAAGACGGCTTGACACACAATCAATAAAGGATTCCCCATTATGAGAGAGAATTACGCTTGGTGTCAAATTAGTGGTCCAGAAAGTTACGGACCATTCCACGAAGAAAATTCTGGCAAAGGTGTTTGGCTTCTCGGTTAGTCATCAGGTAGACTAGAGGCTGGACCCACATACATGACGCCGCAAACTTGTCTGCAACGTGGCCCCAAACAGATCTTTCAATCTCGTAAAATACGATTACAGGTAACCACCCAAAGATTACTGATCCGCTCAGGAGTAAGACAGTGACAAGTCCTTTGAATCTCCGGGGATTTCTTCTACGTCCTGTTAAACGACCGGAGACACCAGCAACACCATCGTTGACTTGAGGAGAAGTTTGACGAGCTGTCGGCTTAAAGCACAGAGCATGGCTTCGGGTAGATATGCCCCTTTGATGAGTAGTGAACACCTCCATATTGATAGAAACTCGAGATTGCTTGCGCACAGCTCTCAGTAAACTGACGTTGATGACTGACGTAAAAACTATTGTCACTAATGCTGGAACGCTTTGGGATAGCTTTCTGATCCAGTCTAAGTTTTCATAATATGGTTGCAGTTCCGTGCCGAGACAATTTTGGGTAAATAAATCGTACATCGGCATAAACGGAAATGGTAGAAATATTGCGTAACTAGGAATGATAACAATCAATTCAATGCCAAGTGCTTTTTTAAAGTTTTGCAGAGTTATAAGACGGTGATAATGCAATGGCCAGTTAATCAGTACGTACATGTTGAAACTAATCAAGCAGATACAAGACATAACGAAAACAACCAGCACTCTGTCAATATAGACAAACATTCTGCTTGTAATTATGCAGACGTTTAAAGTTGGCCACCCGTACCATGTGATCGACCACACGTTCCAAGAAACCCCAAGAAGAAGGTTGAGCACTACGAGAGTTTGGTAAAGATATCGCATGACATCTTGCAGCTCTCTTTGACGAGAAATGACGACAATTACGAACAAATTCAAAATGACAGCAAGGAGCAGATGGCAAGAGTAGACAAGTAAATGAAACGAAAATGTCACAACAGTTGTGCTATTTTGGCGAATGGCCATGGTGTCTTATGAATTCCACACTATTAGAGTCAGCTATATCACTGCGCGGCTGCTTGCAAGATGCAATACATGATATGTAATTCCAGCTTTATATTGTACTAGCGGTACTAGACCTGAATCTCGTGCTCAGAAAACATTCACAACACCGCTTGCGGTATAAGTTAGAAACGCCTTGATCAATCCAATTCTGGAATGTTCAGACATTAACACTGTTTATATTCGTATCGTTTCCAGAGATCTGTCGAATTGGTTCTTTCTTTCAACATTTATCTTCATCTTCGTGTGGACAAGTGATTATTCGCTGCAGATCTAAAACAGTGCAATTAGCAATATGAAGACACTCCGCAAATCAGTCGCGACTTTTTGCCTGTTGTATTAGAAAATACCTTCCTTTTCAGATTTTCAAATCTCGTACAAACAGAAGCATGCATACACAAAATAATGGACAGCGAACGAGAGGTAACGGCGTGAAAAGCATCAGTCTGACGAAAAAAAAAACAGTCACACTTTCACCTAATCCAACTTTCCATGATTCAGAATGAGAACGCGTGAAATTTTTCCGTCATATTAAAGACTGCAATGGATTTGTCCTGGCGGGGAAGGCCACACAAAATAATAATAATCACAGCATTGTAGTTTCGAGAGGAGAGAGGGAAATTTGAGGAAAATGCTCTCTAATAGGACGTTTAAAATGGAATCATGAACGCAAGCATCATATAACGTGCGCTTATAAACTACACTAAATATACTGAATCGTGGGGAGACAGCAGATCTACTGCAAAGAAAAGAAGCGTAAGATCATATTCGGACCTATGATTGGACGAGACAGCTCACGTGTGCACCGCTACGTTTGATTAAGTGTGCCCCTGTCACGCTCATTTAGTTTTCGTGATGTTTGCCCTTGCTGTTGGCATTGGGGGTGTAGATAGCTTGTATAGATTATTTGACACACCGGTAACAAGCTGTCGTTTAAACTTTATTCATAAACAATAGCTGGTAGGTGATAGCTACCTGATAACGTCCAATATCATGAGCTGGCAATACTTTTATTTATACAATACTACAATAATTTTATCTATAACCTTTTCTGTGCCAATGCGTCAACTGTGCAGAATTTTACTCACAAACCAATGGACAGGAAACAAACGTGGCGCACAAAGGGTTAATCTATTTTTGTGAATGATTCATCAGAATCATCTTCTTTTACTCTCGGACAAATCAATTTCCTTGTTATCACTAGACAGAGAGATAGAGAGAGAAAAAACAACAACAACTTATTATTACTGAGTAAAAATAAACCTATGACATGAAGTGGAAAATCTTTCACTTATTTGGCCAGAGATCTCCAAACTCTGGAGTGTAAGAATTTCGAGCCACTAAATAATTATTTTCCTAACCTCATTATTTCCACACCCATGTATCAACGGTAAAAATGTAAGGGTCCAGATCATCACTGAACATAAAATAAATGTACGTTAAAGCTTTTAAAACGCCAAAGTCTTTAGGAAACACTCCTTACGGTAAAAGAAAAATGGAACCGACAGTAATTTGATTTAATGCTATTTCATGTTTTGAGGTTGACTTTACGAAATAAGGTATACAAAATATCATTAGAAATTAACGCGTGAAAAGAAAAGCTTGAATAAACTGTTTCCTTCCTCTTTTGTGATAAAAATGAAAGAAAACACAGAAACAAATTTTGTCACACAAATTTGCATTTGGCATTTTGTTTTAGTTTTATTAATCGCTGAGTTTGTTGTCATGTGACAGAAATTATGTTTTCAAGGAAAGATTTATGAGCATAATTATTATTTAGACTCTTCAAGAAACAAAGGAGATTATGATATATCGTTAAGATTGTAATAACAATGAAATCATTGAAACAAATGAGAGCCAAATACTACTCAGGCATTTACTTTCCTTTGTATTATGATATTAGTATATACAATAGCACATGATCAAAGGTGCTGTCATTTTGTCATCCCGAAAATAATAATGATAATAATAATAATAATAATAATAATAATAATAATAATAATAATAAAATGATAATGACAGTGACAAGGTAAATGTTTTTTACCTGCTTGATTAGGTGTTTAATTTGATCTACGTAAATTGGCTTGTTTATCCTCTTATATTTTACCTACAACCTCCATGATAATACTTAAAGGACAAGTTCACCTTCATAGACATGTGGGTTGAGTGAATGCAGCAATATTAGTAGAACACATCAGTGAGAGTTTGAGCAAAATCGGACAATCCGTTAAAAAGTTATAAATTTTTTAAGTTTCTGCTCAGTCACGGCTGGATGAAAAGACTACTATAGCTTGTGATGTCACATGAGTACAACGATATAAAGAAAGAATAAAGAAAATTCAACATATTTCCATTTTTCTCGCATAACAAAAGAACACTCGACTTCTCTCTTTCAGAAGGCAGGGGAAATAATATTACCCTTAACATACGTCAGTAGCAAGTCAAAGAGATGTGCACTTTATTCAAAAAGTAGTTTTGTGAAATTCTCCTTTTATTTTCCTTGTATAGTTGTACGCATGTGACATCATACACTGTAGTTGTCTTCTCTTCCAGCAGTGACTGCGCAGATACTTAAAATATTCGTAACTTTTGAACGGATTGTCCAATTTTCCTCAAACTTGCACTGATGTGTTCTACTAATAGTGCTGCATTCTCTCAATCCTTATGTATATGAAGGTGGACTTGTCCTTTAATAAACTGAAGTTCAGTTGCCATCTTTCGGCATCGCCATGCGAGCTAATATTTAATAAAGCTGATACGCCATATAACTGAATATGTAATACACTCCCTTTTAAGTCTATGATGGATAGTGACCATCGGAGATTCGGATCATATTAGGTCAATCATCTTCTTCAGTTTTCCAGATATTAGTTAAAGAGATGCACCGAAACCTACACTAGATATCAATGCACGAATATCAGGGAAAGGGAAATTCCGCCAAATATAAATTCAATCAGTGTATTCATAATCAATGATAATCATATACATAATTGATAGCTTTTCTAATACGATAACGCAGATAAATGTGTCTCCATATATTCATCTAAAGATGGAGAGGTGATGCCAATGGATTGTGGATTTAAGTGAATTTGTCATTCTTCAATTTTTGTAAGAATGCTACGTTACCTGACCCATCCATTGCCTAAAATCCATTAACCAAAATAAAGAAACCGATCACATACTGAACAGTTTTGTGACAGTTTACATGCCAATAAGTTTTCTATACAAGAGTACAGCAGTCTCTGCATCTAAACAAGTAATATATCAAAGGACGGCGTAACTATTTGATATCAACAAATCTTCAGACTTTGAAATTCGGACAAACTGTAGTTGAGATATCACATTTTATTTGAATAGCAAAGATTACATTTCATATCATTCAACTAAACCATGTTATTTCACAATGTATCATTTTCGATTGTTATATCAGGGTAAAGCAATGACTGATGAACGATCATTTTCCATGTTTTCACAACATTAACAATGTTTGAATTTAGAGAATAAATTCAAATTTTGAATTGCTACAAAAGAAAAATGTTTGTTCATGACTCATTTAACTTTTCAAATTTAACACTCTCCTTTCCTATTCACACATGGAATGTTGCAATAATCACATTTTTTAAAGCAATTCTCTCCGTCGTTAATAAAACGTTGCTAACAAAATGCCGTAGATAGATTCCTTCGGTCATTTATCATGAGATAGTGCTAGAAAGAATTTTCTCTCTATGGTATCCACAAAAGCTGGGCCTTAGATTGGTTCAGTAGCTGCCTTACACCGCTGGCCAGGTATGTGTTGCTTTACTTGGACATCATTCTAATAGACAATCTTTCGATTGCGGTGTTAATCAAACATTGTTATAAGGGCAGTTTACTGAGACCTCTCCTGTTTATTATGTACACGAATGAAAAAGAAATGCCGTGAATATTTTCTTTTCTCTTGTTCACCAACTACTCAATAGTATTTAAAAAAACACACCCACACGCACACAACTACAACAACAAAAAGCTGTATAGATCTCACGCAGATTTTTTTCTTTTCTGAAAACAAGATTAATTTTTACAGATAGCTGATCTTCAACAGTGTCATCATGGTCGTCTAATGTACCAATTCAGCAATAACTAATAACCTCCCAATTTCGCTGCATTTTTGTCTGAAAGAAAACCCAAAAAACAAAACAACTTCCTTCATGGATAGCACATAATCATGATTTTATAAATAAACATATGCAGGCATCGAATACACGCACACACATTCCTTTCCATTCCGTCGAGTACAAACAGCTGTGCCCTCTAAGGTTTTCTTTGTTGTTGTTGTTGTTGTTGTTGTTGTTGTTGAGGTTCCGTATACGTCTTCATCTAAAATGGACGTTTTGAAAACCTACATAATATAACGTCAATTTTTTTTTTATCTTAGCATTTACAGCAAAGCACATGTTTTCTGGAAAACGTTTTAAAAACGTAAATAGACGTCACAAAACAATTTCATTATGTCTGCTACGTCGACTTCGTCTTTAATCAACGTTTAAAAAACAAAAGTTTTTATTTGGTCCGTTACGTCTTCGTCGTTGGTTTCCATATCATGAATATTCATGCATATTTATGAATATTCAAATAAATTCTAAAGTTAAAAAATTAGTGGAAACAGATAAAAGACATTGAAATCTAAAATATTTATGCTGGATTCAAACTTTCTGTGTTAAAAATTGTACTTACGTTATTTTTCGGTTATTCACAATTTCAAATTGTGTTATGAAGAGGTATTTTTATATTTCAATAAACCTAATTAAGGTATGTGAGATTTAATCTTAGTTACCATGTTTTTACCGATATATCAAAGAATGTGATACAGATACATTAGCTGTAGGTATGCAGTAGGTATAGGTTGTGAGACACTAGGAACAGGTTAGAATAGGGTATTAGGAGTAGGGTACATTAATCCCGAATTGTGCCTGTGTACTCTTGTAACTAGGCCTATACTTTTTTATGACAAATAAAGATACACATTAGACGTTGTTAAAAGGTTTTCTGGACGTTCTAGACGGGTATGAAAGGTTCTATAAACATTCTGAAAAAGGTCACAAGACTGTTTATTAGATATTTCGTGAATATTTAAAAATTGATTCCCCCATCAGGACAGAGAATTACGGTAAGTGTTAATTCACTGCTCCAGAAAGTTACGGACCATTCCACGAAGAAAATTCTGGCTGATTTGTTTGGCTTCTCGGTTAGTTATCAGGTAGACTAGAGGCTGGACCCACGTACATGATGCCGCAATCTTGTCTGCAACGTGGCCCCAACCAGTTCTTTCAATCTCATAAAATACAACATAAGGTAACCACCCAAAGATTACTGATCCGCTCAGGAGAAAGACAGTAACAAGTCCTTTGAATCGCCGGGGATTCCTTCTACTTCCTATCAAACGACCCGAGACACCAAAGTCATCGTTGACTTGAGAAGTTTGACGAGTTGTTGGCTTAAAGAACAGAGCATGGCTTCTATGTATAGTAGGCCTAGATGAGCCTCTTTGATGAGTGGTGAACACCTCCATATTGAGAGAAACTCGAGATTGCTTGCGCACAGCTCTCAGTAAGCTGACGTTGATGGCTGACGTAAAAACTATTGTCACTAATGCGGGAACGCTTTGGGATAGCTTTCTGATCCAGTCTAGTTTCTCATAATATGGTTGCAGTTCTGTGCCCAGACAGTTTTGAGTAAATAAATCGTACAGCGGCATAAACGGGAATGGTAGAAATATTGCGTAACTAGGAATGATAACAGTCAATTCAATGCCAAGTGTTTTTTTCAAATTTTGCAGAGTTATAAGACGGTGATAATGCAACGGCCAATTAATCAGTATGTACATGTTGAAACTAATCCCACAGATACAAGACATAACGAAAACAACCAGCACTCTGTAAATGAAAACGAACATTCTGCTTGTAATTACGCAGACGTTTAAAGTTGGCCACCCGTACCATGTGATCGACCACACGTTCCAACAGACCCCAAGAAGAAGGTTGAGCACTGTGAGAGTTTGGTAAAGATATCGCATGACATCTTGCAGTTCCCTTTGACGAGAAATGATGACAATTACGAACAAATTCAAACTGACAGCAAGAAGTAGATGGCAAGAGTAGACAAGTAGATGAAACGAAAATGTCACAACAGTTGTGCTGTTTTGACGAATGGCCATGATGACTTATGAATTCCACGCTATAGTAGAGTCAGCGATAAAACCGTGCTGCAGCTCGCAAGATATATATGCAGTCCCCAATGGTACTTGCAGTGACTAGAGCTGCATCGCGCGCTCAGAAAATATTCACAACACCGCATGCGGAACAAGTTAGGAACGCCTTGGTCAATCCTTTTCCAGGAATGTTCACATATTCTTGTATCTTTTCCAGAGATCTTTTGAGTTGACTTTTCCTTTCAACATGTACATCTTCATCTAATAGGAGTGGGAACTAATTCTCTGCCGATCTAAAACTGTGGGATTAGCAATGTGAACACACTCTGCTAATCAATCACGACTTTCTGCTTCGCGTATGAGAAAGTACATTCCCTTTACAGGTTTACGAATCTGATAGAAGCACAAACATGTATACGCAAAATAATGAACTTTAAACAAGAGGAACCGGCGTTGAAAGTATCCATATGTGAGGAATAAAGTAGCCACACCTTCAAATACAGCCCAATCCATCCTTCACTGATTCAGAGGGAAATAGCATGCGACTTCGACGTCAATGTAAGCTATGGATTTGTCCTGGCAGTAGCGTCATATAGTTCAAAGAGGAGAGAGGCAACTTTCAGAAAATGCTCTCTTGTAGGACGTTTAAGTGAAGTCATGAACGCAAAGATGATATAACACACGCTTATGCACCAAATAATATTATTGAATCGTGTGCAGGCAAACGGTCTGCTGCAAAGAAAGAAGAGTAAGATCCCATTCGGACTCATGATTGGACGAGATGGCTCACGTGTGCACCGCTGCGTATGATATTGTGTGCACTTGTCACGCGCATTTAGTTTTCTTGTCGTCGTTGTTATTTGCTCTTGATGTTGGCATTGAGGGTGTGTTAAGCTTGTTGAATACTTGATGTACTGGTAATATAAGCTGTCGTCATTTTTTTTTCTCACTGAAAGAACCTGGTGTGTTATAATAGCGACCTGATGACAACAATAATACAGACTGAGAAATTGCGTCATTTGTCATTTATTTATCCATTTCTGTAAACGATTCATTACAAAGAAATATTGTACAAGACTGATATCATGCATCTTCATTTTCGGAAAAATCATTTTCCTTGTTATAACTAAAGAGAATAAAACCATTGTTTTCAGTAATTAGAATAAACATAGATTTGAAGTGGAACACGTTTAACTAATGTGGCCAAAGATCACAAATTTCAGGAGTGTAAACATTTTCAGTCCTTAAATGTTTCTCGAAACTCATTATTTCTACATCCATCAAGCAATGGTGAAAATGTTAGGGTCCAGATAGATATCGAACAGATATGGACGTAAAATCATCAGAGCTTTTCGAAACGCTAATATTTTCAGGGATCTAGCTTTCTATAGTCCATACGAAATACATCAATTTGATTTAATCTGATTTCATGTTCTCAGGTTGACTTTACGAAATATTGTATACAAGAAATTCATGAGTGCCTATGAGAAACGCTTGAATCAACTCTTTCCTCCCCCTTAAAAATGAAAGCAAACATAAAAGCAACCCTTGTCGCGCATATATGCCATAGTTTTTCGGTTTTATTATTCGCAGTCTTTGTTGTAATGTGAGAAAAAATATGTTATCAAGAAAACATTTATGAGCATATCTACAGATCATACAAAGAGATAATGATACAGCGTTAAAATAGTACATGTATTTGCAATCAGAGTATTGAACCAAACAGGAAATGAAAGTACTCAAACACATACATTCCTTTGTACATGGTGTTAGTATTTACAAGTACATAATAATCTGTATACGCCATATATTTCGCGTGTCTGAATTTTCGCGAATCGGGAATTCCCGACGATTTCGCGAGTGGTTAAATTCGCGATCGTGGGGTCTTGTACTGAACGGAGAAATGTACACGCGTACGTCACATCCAAATTGGGATCAGAGTCAATATTTTCGCGTGTCTTTAATTTCGCGAATAGCACCTGACTAACGCAATTCGCGAAAATAAAAACTTCGCTAAATATTCGGCTTATACAGTATTATACGATTAGATGCTGTCATTTTTTCATTTTGGAATATTTGAAAAAAATGATAGTATTAATAAGGCAAAAATTTCACTTCAGCTTAATTATTATTTTTTTTATTTGATCTTCACGGTTTGGCTAGTTCATTCTCCTATATTTTACCTATATAACTTCATGACAATAATTATTCATACAACTGTGTAATAGTTCAATTGTCATCTTTAGGCATTGCCACACGAGCTTACATTTGATAAAGAATAAGTTGTAACTGATACCTATAGCTGGAACGCTAATGTCATATATGTTCCTTTCAGAGTCTATGATGGGTGGTGACCATCGGAGAGTGTAAGAATCCGTATTAATTCAATCATCTTCTTCAGTTTGCCAGATATTAGTTTAGGAAAGGCACCGCAACCTCCTCTGGCTATCCGTACTCGAAAATAAGGGAAATATAAATCCTCCTAATTATTCTTTTCATATTTATGTACAGATATATTATTTTCTAATATTATTTTAATGCAGGTAAATATATTTAGACCTCCATCTGGGGATTGAGAGAAAATGGCCATTGATTGTGGGTTTAAGCGAATTCGACATTCTCCAGTTTTTCTAGGAACGATATGTTACCTGACACCTCCATTGTCTAAAATCCTTTTACCGAAATGAAGAAATCGACCACCAAAAGAACAATTTCGGGAGAGTTCACGTTCCAATAAGGTTTCTGACAAGATTCCAACGGTCTCGGTATTTATACCACGATAACATAAAAAGGACGGCGTTCTGTTTGATATCAAAACATCTTCAGACTTTGAAATGTGGACAGGATGAAGCTGAAATATCACATGTTATTTTGTTAGAAAATATCAAATTCTATATCATTCAATTAAACCATTTTAATTTACCTCATTTTTCTTACGTTATATCCGAGTAATTGAACGCAATGACTGATGAAAGGTCATTTTCAAAACATTAACAAACTTTGGATTAAGAGAGCCAGTGCATGACCCACGTAGGAACGCGTTGTCAAAGATCACTTTCAGAATAGCCGATTTCTTTCTATCATATCCTTTTTGGGGGGCTGTTATTACTTAAGTGAGCTCTAGACCTTGTTACCACGAAATATATCTCGGCTGATACGCTTTGCTTCATGGTTTGTCATTAAAAAGACCAAGGGCTGGACCCACGTACATGACGCCGCTAATTTGTCGGCGACATGATCCAAACCAGCGTCTTCCAATTCGTATGCTATGACGAGAGGCAACCAGCTACAAACCATTGAAGTGGTTAGAAGGAAAACAGTAAGAATCCCCTTGAATCGCTTGAAGCCCCTGTGGATTGCTTGTCGGACGAACAATCGGAAGACCTCGTCATCGTTCATTTTAGGTTTTTGGCGGAATTTGGTCTTTCTTGTGAGAAAACACCTTTTGGGAGAATTTGCGGTTGCGTTGTTTCCTTGAACAATATTGAGATCCTCAGTGAAAGATACTACGCGAGATTGTTTACATACGGCCTTTAGTAAGCCCATATTGATGACTGACGTGAATATCATCGTTATGGATACAGGAATTATCACCGACATTTCTCTAAATCTATCCGCGCTCATTTCACTGTGAAGAAGCGGAATGCCAAGACACCGTTTCGCGAAGATATTTTGCATCGGAAAGAAAGGCAGGGGCAAGAAAATTGAAAAACAGAAGATGGTCACCACCATTTCAGCAACGAAGATGACTATCCATGGGCGTCACCAGGGGGGGTGCGCTGGGTGCGAACGCACCCCCCTTCAGAACCTTAAAAAAAAAAAAAAAAAAAAAAAAACGCTTCAGTCTGCGAGCGACCTTACACTGGACGCTAAATAATTGTTCTTTTATTTTTCTTATTTTTTATCTTTATTTTGCACCGGGGGAAAAAGACAAAAAACAAAACAATACAAAAACAAAACAAAAACAATCGCACCCCGGCTCTGGCAGCACTGATGCTATACATTCAGTGTTTACTATATATCTATCGACCGTACTGTATGCGTAAGGTATATTTCATTCATTGTGCAACGGACTATCAATTCAGAAAATGCAAAAGCTCCGTCGCATGGGAGGGAGATACCCCCCACACCCTCCTCCCCCGTTATAGGTATCCAATCAGTGGCGTAACGGAGGGGGGGGGGGGGCACGTGCCCCCCCCCCCCCCATTCCGCTGGTACCAAAAAAAATATCAAAATGGTAATTAAATAAAGGATTAGTAATCTGCTTTTGAAATTGACATGAAAGGGTGTGCAAGAAAAGATTTCTTTTAACCATAATTAAAGGGGATGGCTAGTAGCTGATCAGTGGGAATCAGTGGGAATTCTGGAGGATGATTGTTCCAATCCTTGTGGGATTCATTTAAGAGTACATTGCATATATATTGTTGTGTGAAAATTATTTGCTTCAGAATGGTCTCATATTCAAGTAATGTGCAGTTTAATGTTTCCAGGTTAGCGTGCCTGGTCAGTGAGGGGGCATTAATCTGCACATTACTTGAATATGAGACCGTTCTGAAGCAAATAATTTTCACACAACAGTAGTTAATGCACTCTTAAATGAATCCCACAAGGATTGAAACAATCATCCCTCAGCATTCCCACTGATTCCCACTGATCGGTTACTAGCCATCCCCTTTAAAGAGGCATCAATAGCGTGAAACATTGTTCAAAAAGCCCGGAGCCGACAAAAGATTGTGATTCAGCGTGATTCCTGGTTGGCATTCTGAATGATAAGGAGGATGGAGCAGTGTACTCAGAACATACGAACGGCAAAGAGTCGCTACAATGTTGCGCAATGTGATGTAGAATGAACACCTCTGTACCTTACACTTCGTTATATCAAAGCTAGATCACTGAGTGTTGCTTTACATACTATAGTCTATATCAAAATGCCTTGCATTGCAAATAATAAGACTTGACCTGGCCTATTTCCCAACTTTTCCATGTATAAAACACACGCACACAAACACAAACAATGAGGGGATGCTCTGAAGTGCAGATTTTGGACATCCTTCCCCCGCTTGGTCACTTCGACGCCCCCTCGCTGGTCATACCTCCCCCAATCATGAGCATAAACCGACATCCTTGACTACCAGTGGCGCACCGCCCCCCCCCCCCTCCTTAATTTCCAAAACGAAAAAACAAAGCTACAAACGGCAGTTTTTGGACTGTAAAAAGTCAAAATTTTCACGCTCGTTCGCTCGGCTCGCTCGTATCTAATCGCTATGCCATTCTCGATTGCTGCCAGTGTTAAATTGCCAGTAGTTGCACCCGGTGCGCCCCCCCCCCCCTCCTTAATTTCCAAAGCGAAAAGGAATAGCTACAAACGGCAGTTTTTAGACTGTAAACTGTCAAAATTTTCAAGCTCGCTCGCTCCGCTCGCTCGCATTTTAATCAATTCAATTCAAACTTTATATCATTTTTCGAAAAGAACATAAACATTTCACTTTCTTTGGTAACATAGAATAAGGTTGCATACTCAAAACAAAGTACATTGAGAAAACATAATTGTGGAACCTTGGAGTAACAAAAACGTTGTAAGGAAAATAAAATTGACTGAAGTGATACAGACGATATAATCGTTATGCCATTCTCCTGATGATGCTGTCAGTAATTGCCAGCAGTTGCGCCCGGTGCGCCCCCCTTAATTTCCAAAGCGAAGAAATATAGCTACAAACGGAAGTTTTTTTGAAAGTATAATGTCAAAATTTTCAAGGTCGCTCGCTCCGCTCGCTCGCATTTAATGGTTATCCCATTCTCCTGATGTTGTTGCCAGTAATTGCCAGCAGTTGTTCCCGGTACGCCCTGCCTAATTTCCAAAGCGAAAAAAATATAGCTACAAACGGTAATTTTTTGCCTGTAAAATGTCAAAATTTTCAAGCTCGCTCGCATTGAATCGTTATGCTATTCTCCTAATGTTGCTGACAGTAATTGCCAGTAGTTGCGCCCGATGCCCCCACCCCTTAATTTCCAAAGCGAAAGATAAATATAGCTACAAACGGGAGTTTTGGGACTGTGAAATGTCAAAATTTTCAAGCTCGCTCGCTTCGCTTCTCTTGCGTTGAATCGTTAGGCCATTCTCCTAATGTTGCTACCAGTAATTGCCAGCAGTTGCGTCCGATGCCCCCCCCCCCTTCATTTCCAAAGCGAAAAAATATAGCTACAAACCGCAGTTTGGGATTGTAAAATATCAAAATTTTTAAGCTCGCTCGCTCCGCTCGCTTGCATTTAATTGTTATGCCATTCTCCTTTTTTTTTCTTTTCACAAAAAGTCCCTCCGTTGGAGGGGTATCCCCCTCCTTTACACCCTCTCCCGCTCGGTTGCTTCGCTCCCTCGCCGAGGATCTCACACATAGGCGCCGGAAGTGGGGGGGCAGGGGGGGGGGGGGCGGCCGCCCCCCCCCCCCCAATCCAAAAAGTGGGGGGGGGGGCAAAACGCATTTTTGCCCCCCAAAACAGCCCCCCCCCAAAAAAAAAATGATAATGATAATAAAGATAAATGAATAAACAAAGAAAATAGAATAAATATGTATATATATGAATAAAAGGGAAACAATATGGCTACAAACGGCAGCTTTTGGACTGTAAAATGTCAAAATTTTCAAGCTCGCTCGCTTCGCTCGCTCGCATTGAATCGTTATGCCATTCTCCTAATGTTGCTGACAGTAATTGCCAGTAGTTGCGCCCGATGGCCCCACCCCTTAATTTCCAAAGCGAAAGATAAATATAGCTACAAACGGGAGTTTTGGGACTGTGAAATGTCAAAATTTTCAAGCTCGCTCGCTTCGCTTCGCTTCTCTCGCATTGAATCGTTATGCCACTCTCCTAATGTTGCTGCCAGTAATTGCCAGCAGTTGCGTCCGATGCCCCCCCCCCCTTAATTTCCAAAGCGAAAGATATAGCTACAAACGGGAGTTTTTGGACTGTAAAATGTCAAAATTCTCAAGCTCGCTCGCTTTGCTCGCTCGCATTGAATCGTTATGCCATTCTCCTAATGTTGCTGCCAATAATTGCCAGCAGTTGCGCCCGATGCGCCCCCATCTATTTCAAAGCGATAGCTACAATTAAAACTCCAGTTTTGGAACTGTAGAATATCAAAATTTTCAAGCTCGCTCGCTTCGCTCGCTCGCATTTTATTGTTATGCCATTCACCTTATGTTGCTGACAGTATATAATTTGTCGATCGCTTCACACCGTCATTCCATAATCCATGTAAGGAAAACTTACAATGTTCCTCAATGACTGCGTTGTTGAATGTATCACATTCCGTAATTGTATTGTAGTCCCATTATTGCTCACGCACACACGCACAAGCATACAGACCGTCAAAATTACTTTATGGTTCCCCCCATGCTTCGACCCACCGTACGCCACTTTACATATATATATATATGTATATACATGTATATATGTATATATATACATATATATATATAAATAATAGATGTGTGTGCGTGTGTGTGTGTGTGTGTGCGTGTATGTGTATATTGTGTAACATATGCATGGTCTAATCTTGAGCCCCCTCCAATGCCTTGCCCCCCCCCCCCAATCCAAAACTGCTTCCGGCGCGCCTGATCTCACACCACACCGTCACATAAAATGTACCCCCGTAATAGTCCTTCATAGCATATTCATTTTTACTATGCTCTATAAGCGCGACTTTTACACTCTTGTTTTTACAAAAAGTTCCTACCGTGGGAGGCGGTATCCCCCTCCCACACCCTCCGCACTGAAGGAGCGGAATAGATCATCGCCGAGGATCTCACACCGTCACATAATGTGCCCCCGTAGTCCTTCATAGCGAAAGATTCGTGTATGTATACAATCACATGTATTATGTACAATATATAGAGTATGTGTAAATGTACATGATAATACAGGAGCCAATAAATCCAAAAAAAAAAAATCGCAGTTTACATTTACTGTCAAACCGCACCCCCTTGAAAAAAAGCTGGTGACGCCCCTGCTATCAGTTTCTTGGTCGTTATCACACGCTGATGACGTAGCGGCCTGTAGATAATCAGGCACATGTTGAAACTGATCCCGCAGAGACAGGACATTGTAGCCACTACCAACATTCTGTAGAGAAACGCAAACATTTTGCTCGTAATGATGCAAATTTCAGGAGTTGGCCAACCGTACCACAAAATGGACCACATGTTCCAACACATTCCCGAGGGGAGATTCAAAATCGCGAGAGTCTGATAGAGACATCGCATGGCGTCTTGGAGTTCCTTTTGGCGCGAAATAACGAAGAGTACAAACGAGTTTAGACAGACGGTAAAAAGCAAATGACTGGAGTAGACGATCGTGTAATAAGAGGAGGGACTGGAGTTTGAGTGACTCTGGTTAACATCCATTATTTGTGTTGAGTGATGTCAGGTTTATCAATTAATGAGTTTTATCATAGACTGCATCAATTAATATGATAATTTCACAATCTTCTCACTTACTTCAGTGTCACAAGCGGTAATGCAGCTTCGCTGGAAATCAATGGAGTTGTCTACATAGGCCAGATGATAACAAGGTATTGCTGACGTTGTGATGCTCGCGACAAATTATGACATCAATCACACTGTCTTATTTGTTCTGATATTGTACGCTAGGCGCTGCACACAGCGATGAAATGATCATCTTTGCCACTTTGTGCACATTAGATTGGTCCAATATCTGGCTGTAAATGTGACACGGGCATAAATCTACTCACAGCATGCAGGCATTAATATGTACCAGAACAGTGGCAAAAATGTACCTGCGGGTCCGGTATTTAAGGTGTCTTATTGCGTTAAAGCGGAAGTAAGTTGAGCAAAACGGAACTTTGAGTGCGCGTCGTCCCAAAGTTATAATAAACGGCCATACGGATGTCAGTATTAAAAGCTGTTCTGAGCTGATGTTATCGACATGATGATATCACATGCATTAAAGGGGGACGAGGATTAGCTTTTACAAGCAATGATAGTGATTTGCTCTTAGTTGTCAGAGATTTGACAAAAAACAAATACCCAAAACCAAACACATTTTCCAGTTGATTAAGTCATGACATCCAACTGCCTCGATCGATCAAATTTCCATCATGTCTCAGACAAAATCGCGGGTAAGTTGCTGCATCATAGTCATTTCGCGTGCGATTTCCCGGGGAAGTTTGATTGGACGAGATAAATCACATGGGAATCAGTTGGCATTTATTTCAGTGGACATTAAGGCCTGTAGAAGGATTACAACTATTTACTTTTCACTATAAAGCTCGTCTCATACTCTCCATATTATTAGATGTTTGTCAAATCATACGTCACACTGTTTCGAAATTGAGTAAAGATGGAGATACGATAAAGGATATTTTCAAATTTGGCCCTGATCGTATAAACATCGGTCTAATCGTGAGGCTATTTTGGAGCCATCGTTTAACCGCCGGTGGAGTATCCAAGGCTTCTAACAACAGATCGTACTTGCTTTGGCAACTGATCAGTATTTAACAGGTTCAGGTCCAACTTGGCACGAAATTTCTATATTCGTGTGGCTATTCTGTGCCTATTTCGGGCCGCTGTGACGCCAGCGTAAGAATAATACCTAGCGTTGATGATACCTTAAGTAGAAAAAGAATTATTAGTCGGTAAAGTCACGACAAATTATGTACGGAAATTGTAGAAGTAAAAGTGCTCTCTCCACAGTTGAAGTGTAAAACGATGATAACTTTGGCTTAGTATATAACAGCATATCAAGCATACTGATAAACAGAGCTGAAACAGTAAAAGTAAACAAATATTGAAACTATACCCATTTGATGCATTCGTAGTACTTCTCAGCAATCTATATTCTCGTTACTTATTTCGGCAGACGACGTAAATAAGACAATCACCTATACTCGGTAGGCCTTATCAGACAAATGCCATTTTTTTACAGCTTTGAGTGGTAAAGGTGCAGTATATTTCTTATTGTTAACACATGGTTGTAGACAGGAAAGATCAAAATCATTGTTAAGAGCCGAATTCTGTTTTCAAGATCCATCATAATGATTCTGCCACGATACATTTTGATGTGATTTGTATTCTATTCACATTTTTTCACAAAGTGTTTCTTACATTAAGTGTTTCTTACATCTTCTGGCAGTGACTGGTACTAAAACTTCCCGTATGATGTAGGAACGGTGGAAATATGTTTGCGTAAAAGTGGAAATAGGCAGGGAAAATTTGGAAAAAAAAAGTAATTTGGTTCATGTGACATGATATGCTGGTCGTTAGCTCTCTTCGAGACACCTTAATGCACATTTTGCTTTCGATTATACTGGATTTCCTTCGTAATAACATTATCATTAGAATAACACACACAGTTAAAGAAAATACATACAGCAATAATGAAGAGATTTCATGAAATGATTGCATTGTAATTATGCGCATCGTCAACGTCCAAATATCTGTTCTCATCCATTTGCCTATACCACTCATTTTGAGTAACATTTTAAAATATAACTTAAGTGAATAAACTATATAGACTTTTAAAAATGTCTCCCTTCTGCCAAAATCCGCGTCTTTAAAGTAATATGTTCTATTCCACAAGTACCTGAAACTATAAGTTCTACTACCAGTGTCACACTGGCTATCTAAATCATAATCTGTGTGCAGATTAGTAATTTTTCGATCCGATGTTTTGTTTGGGGTTTTGTTTGTGTGTGTGTGTGTGTGTGTGTGTGTGTGTGTGTGTGTTTACGAAAGGTATTTCTTTCCCATACACCTTTTTATAGGCATGTGGTGCTGAATTATAGGCTCAGTTGTTTTCTTGTTTTGAAGGTTTCTTTTGGCTACGTTTGTAAATTGCATTTTACTGTTTCAGATTAGTTACTTTAAAAAGTATTCAAAATAAAGAATAAGATTAACATTTCAGATTTTATTCTTCAAATCAGCTCATAAATCCTGTTCTAATATTTCTCACGCAGGCAAGTTGCCATGATGTAAATTCAACCGAGTGATATGTAAAGTGGATGATTCCCCATCAAGACAGAGAATTACGGTTAGTGTTTCAAATATGGCCATGACATTTACGGACAATGCCACGAAGAATAGTCTGACTGATTTGTTTGGCTTCTCGGTTAGTCATCAGATAGACAAGAGGCTGGACCCACGCGCATGATGCCGCAAGCTTGTCTGCGACGTGGTCCCAGCCAGTCCCTTCAATCTCGTAAAATACAACGTGAGGTAACCATCCAAGCACTACTGATCCGCTCAGGAGAAAAACTGTAATAAGTCCTTTGAATCGCCTAGGATTCCTCTTGCTTCGTATGGAACGGCCGAAGACACCATCGTCAACGTTGACTTTAGGAGCAGTACGAACTGTTGACTCCAAACAAGAGGCACGGCTTCTACTGGAAATGTCCCTTTGAAGTGTAGCGAATACTTCCGTGTTGATAGAAACTCGAGATTGCTTGCGCACAGCTCTCAGTAAACTGGCATTGATAATTGACGTAAAAACCATTGTCACTATGGCGGGAACGCTCTGGGAGAGTTTTCTGAATCTATCTAGTCTCTGAAAATATGGTTGAAGTTCTGTGCCGAGACAGATTTTGGTAAATAAATCATACAGTGGCATAAACGGAATTGGTAGGAATATTGCAAAAATTGGAATAATGACGGTAATTTCAATACCAAATGCTATTCTTAAGTGTCTCAGTGTTATCAGACGGTGATATTGCAAAGGCCAGTTGATTAGTACGTACATGTTGAAACTAATCCCACAGATACAAGACATAACGAAAACCACCAACACTCTGAAAATGAAAACAAACATTCTGCTTGTAAGTATGCAGACGTTAAAAGTTGGCCATCCGTACCACATGATCGACCACACGTTCCAACAGACCCCAAGAAGAAGGTTGAGCACTGCGAGAGTTTGGTAAAGACATCGCATGACATCTTGCAGCTCCCTTTGACGAGAAATGACGACAATTATGAACAAATTCAAACTGACAGCAAGGAGCAAATGACAAGAGTAGGCAAATAGATGAGACGAATTTGTCACTACGGTGGTGGTATTTTGCGAAATGGCCATGGTTTCTAATGAATTTCACGATAGTATCAAAGTAATATCATACCACTATGCCAAGTTCACAAGATAGATGTGCATGCAGTTAGAATTACTAGCAGTGACTTATAGGATACGTAATACGTGCTCAGAAAACATTCACATAGTCAATCCGAAATATTGAAGAAGCACGTTGTTCAGAAGTAGGCCGCGGTCCATCCTGTTCCAACTTTTCATTCAAGAGTATCACGAGCTGTTTAGATGTTTCATTGTTATCTTTCATTTTGTAGAAGAAACTTGTCACATAGGCAGTTTAATTCAACTTTGTATTTTACCCACTGGCAGTGGGAACAACTTCGCTGTTGATCATAAGCTTGGATCATCACTGTGAAGATACTTGATAATCATTAACGTCTCAGACAGTGCTTCTTTTTTAGATGTATAAGGTATACAGCCTCTCTTGCACATACACTAATGACCAGTAGATAACAGGCAACAGCATCAACGGTTTCACTCAAAAACAGCCTAATTCATCCTCCAATGACTCAGAACTCCAAGTATGCGATGGAATTGTCCTGGCAGAAGGAGTCATACAGAAATAATCACAACATCATGGTTCCAAGAAGAGTGAGGCAAGTTTGGGAAGAAGCTCTCTTAACGCTAAAATGAATTTATGAACACAACGGTAACGGTCAAACACACACTTATGTCATCACTCACCAAATATTGAATCGTGTGGAGACAACCCGTCTCTGCAAAGAGAGAAGCGTATACCACAATCGGACCAATGATTGGACGAGATGGCTCACGTGTGCACCTAGCTGTCAAGCGCATTCTGCATTCTTGTCGTTGTTTGTACGTGCCTTTGATGTTGGCATGAAGGTGTGTTCAGCATGTTGCTAATTTTGATATACTGGAAACAAGCTGTCATGGAAATTTTTAATTACCATTTGGACGAAATAATCCCTAAACAAAAGAATAAAAATCGGATTACAAAAAGACACCTGCGTTACCGTGGATTTCAAAATCTATTCTCCGTTCTATTAATAGGAAAAATCGATTATATCATAAATACAAAATGGACAGAAATTAGTTATCTAAGAATAAATATACATCTTATTAAAATACTTTAACAATGATTTTGCGATCTGAGAAGAAAAAATATTACACATTATTATTGAGATATAAGTTTGATATGAAAAATACTTGGAAGGTCTTAAAACAGGCTATGAATGTTTCTAGTAAAAATTCAGATATTGATAACATAAAGATGAATGCAGAAATAATTCATGACTCTGCTCATATTGCAAATGTTTTTAACTCTTATCTTTAAAAAATAGGTGAAACATATGCCCAAAATATCCCTGTTACACAGAAGCATTTTACCGAATTCTTAGGTCAGTATAATCCCAACTCTATTTTTTTTTACTCCTACTAATAGATATGAGATAATTGATACGGTATCTTCATTAAAGCACAAACAAAGTTCTGGTTATGATGAGATTGATAATGTTATTTTGAAAAGTGTTGTATCTTCGGTTGCTGATCCACTTGCTCATATATTTGATTTGTCAATGTCTCACGGTGTGTTCCCCGATAAAATTAAATTGACAAAAGTTTTCCCAATATTATCCCAAAGGGCGATAAACTTGAAATCAATAATTAGCGTCCAATTTCATTATCATCTTCTTTGTCTAAGGTCCTGGAAAAACTTATTCGTAAGAGAATGATTAACTTTTTGAAACAGCATAAAATTTTTACAAATTCTCAGTTTGGTTTTCGTGAGAAGCACAGTACCATTCATGCTCTCTTAAGTCTCGTTGAAAGAGTGGCTCAGGCAATTGATGACCACTCTCATTTGATTAGTATTTTCTTGGACTTCTCCAAGGCCATCGATACAATTAATCATGACATCTTACTTTACAAGTTATCACATTAAGGAATACGTGGGAAGGCCTTGGAGTGGTTCAAGAGTTATCTATTTGATAGAAGACAGTTTGTTACAATTAAAAATGATAAGTCATTGACTAGAGAAGTCAAATGTGGGGTTCATCAGGGAATTCTGTTAGGGTCATTGTTATTCATTATTTATATCAATGATGTTTGTCAAGTATCTGAAACTCTTTCTTTTATTCATTTTGCTGATGATACTTACGTATTTTGTTCTCACAGTGATATTGATGTTCTTGTTTGAAAAGTTAACAGTGAATTGAAAAAAAGTAACAAATTGGGTGAGAGCTAATAAGTTCTCGTTGAATGTTCAAAAAACGAAATATATGCTTTTTAGTAATACCGTTAGCACTTTGAATACAGACATAGTTTTGGATGATACACATTTAGAGAGAGATTCACATTTCAAATTCCTTGGTATTATTGTAGCTGACAAACTTTATTGGAAATTGCATATTGATTATATTTGTAATATGCTCTCACGTAATATAGGCGTCATTAATAGACTAAAATTGTGTTTCCCACAAAAATCATTACTTATGTTATACTCGTCATTGATATTGCCCTACCTTAATTACGGAGTGTTAGTTTGGGGCAACACCCACCAAAATTTGTTGGATAGAGTGTTCCTTTGACAAAAGAAAGCTCTCCGCATCATTTGTTATTCTCCCATACGTTCTCATACAGATGTATTGTTTGCTCCTAGTAAGCTGTTAAGAGTCAGAGATTGGTTTTTATTTAATTTAGGACAATTTATGTATATGTATAACAATAACTCTCTTCCTGATATTTTTCATTCCATGTTCCTAAGAAATCAGTCATTTCATGAATATCCAACTCGATGTTCTAATGAATATCATTTACCTCTTCTTCGTACGATTCTAGCCAAGAACACATTTGTTTATACCGGCCCAAGTTATTGGAATTCATTGCATTCCGATATTAAAAATGCCCCCTCTATATACTCATTTAAAAGGAAACTGAAATTTGTTCTACTGCAATCTTACAATTCTACTGATCTGAATTAACCACCTGTTATAACCCTTTATCTAAGAAAAGAACCACGTATTGATTGCTATATTCTCTTATAATTATACAGCGTCCTCTTGTAATAAAGCTAGGATATTTCCGCGATTATATCTCTAGTAGGCCTACATTGTTCTTTCTCTTGTCACTCTCTTTCTCTCCCTCTCTCTCTCTCTCTCCCTCGACATACTTCCGACGAGGTTGCTGTCTCTGCTAAACGTTTTTTGTCTGTTGTTTGTTCCGTTCTGATTTCGTACTGTTATGTTAGTTTGTCTCATTTTGTCTCATCTCATATTCAACTCTCTGTTATACTGTTACTCCTATTTCAGTCCCTTTTCATGTTTTGACGTGTGTACATGTGTCTGTTTTGTTGATCTGTCTCTCTAGTGGGCTTCCAGACCTTCTCTTTGCTTTCAACTGATGCTTTTCTTCTGAGAGGCCCACATTTTACAAGCTTTGTCTTTTTAGTGGGTCCCTCCATTTTTCGAATTATCCACAATGTTTACTTACTTCAAATCACTTGAGTTTTATGATAATGTGTATTTAGTGCAAGGTGCTACAATCATTGTATATTCTTTTCATCTTCCATAGTTTTACGCACCTGATTTTCTGTTACCAAAAAAGAAGAAGTGATGTTTGTATGTTCTTGTCGAATAATGAAATACAGTAAAACATTGAATTGAATTGAATTGAATTGAATTGAATTGAATTTAAACTTTACTCAATAATTGAAGGTATAGTCATAAGGATCACATAATAAAGGTTGAGCAATAATGTTTATATATGTAAACAATTCATCAAAAAGGGGAAAAAAGGAAAGAGTGTACAATGCTAAAATCCACTTCTTTCACTTTCAAGTGGAATAAATCAGTTTTCTTATTATCTTGGAAGAGAATAGACCAATAGATCTGAAGTGAAAATTGTTCACTGAAGTTGCCAGAGGTCACAAAACCAAGTGTCGAGTGCAAAGATTACAAGAAGTCATTAAATATTTCCGTAACGCCATAATTTCTACGTCGATGTATTTATGGTGAACTGTACAGGGTTCTGTTATTTTCCAAAAGTAACTAAGCTGTCTATTTCAATGGAATTAAATCAATGAAGCTTTTCCACTAGCCAACATTTTCAGGAACTCATAAATACTTTAAGCGAAAAGCAAACTAGCACAGAATTTCATTCAGTTTCTCTTCGAGAAAAAGGGTGAGTTTTGTGAATTCTGCATTCAAAATATTGCAACGCAGATATTGTGAGAGATTTTGAGAAAAAGTGAATCAACTTGACCCCCTTCAGAAATGAAGAACTGAAACACATAAGCCACACACCTGTGATAGATCATCGTTTTATTTAATATTTCGCAGTCTTTGTTGCTATATGACAATTATGCTTTCAAGGAAATCTGGTTTGTCCTCATTTCACTATTGACTGATCCATACGCAGTGAAAAAACACAAATTTCGTAATGCGGCATATCTATGGTATATCTTGCATCAATTATGTAGGATCTCTAAGGAACACACAAACATACTTTTGAGACGTTATACATTGCATTGCAATCCAATTGTACTACCGGCTAAACTAGTGAACACAATGAAAAGACAGAAATTCCTCTGTAAAGCGATGTAACCATGAAACAAAAAAGTATCTTTACATGCTATCATTTTATTATGGCTTTAAAAAAAGAAAATAAAGTAATAAAGACTGAAATGTCCATTTGTTCTTGGTTAGGTGTTCCATGTGACTTCCTGCAATCTAGGACTTCCTCATTCTCCACAAGTGTTAACTGGAAGTAAAATCATTTCAAATTTTTCAATCATCATCCATTAATCTCACCAGCAACTTCTCCTTTCTTGGTACGAGCTTAAAAATAAATTTCGATACATCAAACTTTAATTGTTATGTTGAGACGTTTCAATTCGACTTAACTTTGGAATGAATATATTATGATAAAGATACACAGCAAAACATACGTGTATTCTGTACGTCTGATCTGTGAGCTCCGTGATTATTGGTTACCATTGCACAGTGTAAGAATCAAATTCAATTCTTCTCCTCCACTTTTCAAAAGGTGTGTTTTAGAGAGCTACATAAACCAGTTTTACATGCATGTCCATACACCAAAGCCAAAGAGAGCGAGTTGCGCTGCTGTATACTTAGGATTGTGTACATCTAGTTTCTAAATACGTTGTGAATATATACATGTATATACAGACAAATTTACCGGATTTTAAAATTTTCTATGATGTTTTACTAAGCCTCTTTATTTCTTACAGCCTTTCAACTAAAACACAATCAATAAACAAGGCCACAGTTTTTGGAATATTGGTATTCCAATAGCGTCGCTACCAAGAATGCTGCAGTGGCATAAAACACAACGATAACACCATAATCAGGAGCGATCTTTGTTTATTGTCACAACGTTTTCAGACTTCTGAAATTCGAACGGAATATATTAAACTTTCTCTATAAGGCAATCCTACATCACATCACGCAGAAAAACCTCGTTATTTTTCCTTTATTTCCCCCAAATTTTATCTTTTCTTTGACGCTCTAGCTGTCAAGGTAGCGCAGTGACGGGTCAGACATAATAGTGTAAAACAGTAACAAACTTAGAATTTGGAGAACGCGTGAATCATGTCGAAATCTTCCATCAAAGTTTTATTTAAGGCTGGCTGACATTCTGTCATGTTATTTTTGGTTATCAATGATCAGGCCAGCTTTATGTGCAACGAAATATTTCTCGACTTATTCGTTTTGCTTCCCGATTTGTCATAAGGTAGACTAAGGGCTGGACCCATGTACATGAAGCCGCTAACTTGTCAGCAACATGGTCCCAACCTGAGTCTTCCAATTCGTATAATACCACGAGAGGCAACCATCCACACACAACTGAAGTGGTTAGAAGGACAACAGTTAGGATTCCCTTGTATCGTTTGAATCCCCTGAAGCTACCTTGTCGGACATAACGAGACTCGTCATTATCGATTTCAGATGTGTGGCGGCACTTGGTCTTTCCTGTAAAAAACCCCCTTTTGGGAGAACTTCCGGCTTCATTGCTTCTTTGAACACTGAGTTCCATGTTGATAGCTTCAAGTCGGGATTGCTTACGCACAGCCTTTAGTAAGCCCATGTTGATGATTGACGTGAACACCATCGCTGTTGATACGGGAAATGTCACCGAAAGTCTTCGAAATGCTTCAACACCCATTTCGCTGGGTAAGAGCGGAATGCCAAGACACCGTTTCGCGAAGTTATTTTGCATTGGAAAGAAAGGCAAAGGCAAGAAGATGGAAAAACAGAGCATAGTTACCACCATTACAGCAACGATGATGACTTTCAGTTTCTTGGGCGTTATAAAACGTTGATGACGTAGCGGCCAGTAGATAAGCAGGCACATGTTGAAACTGATTCCACAGAGACAGAACATGGCAGCCGCCACCGATGTTCTGTAGGGAAACGCAAACAGTTCGCTCGAAATGATGCAAATTTTAGAAGTTGGCCAACCGTACCATGAAATAGACCACATGTTCCAACATGTTCCAAGGAGGAGATTCAAAATCGCGAGAGTCTGATAGAGACATCGCATGGCATCGTGGAGTTCCTTTTGGCGCGAAATAACTAAGAGTACAAACGAGTTTAGACAGACGGTAAAAAGCAAATGACTGGAGTAGACGATCGTGTTATAAGAGAAGGGATTGGAATTTGAGTGACTCTGGTTAACATCCATTATTGGTTAATTGATATCTCCTCTATCATTGACTGCATCAAACCCCAAAATTCTTCACAATTTGCTCATTAGAGACACAAGAAGTGATGTAGATGTGCTGGAAATCAATGGAGTCGCCTTATTCATTTACAAGATAACAAAGTACTGCTGATGCTATCATAACCGTGATATATTGTTCCGTCAATCACAATTTCAAATTTGCCTAGGTATTGTAGGTTGCCTGTTCCTTGCAAGAATGAAATAATGATCTTTGCCACTTAGGTCCGATGTCTGGTTACAAATGTGCCACAGGCAAGAGTCTTTACTCACAGCATGTATTCATTTCGCCGAGAAGACACGCTCGAGAATTGTGCCAGAGTCTAGGCAAAGCTGAACCTTTTGATACGGTGCTTGTGGCGTTTTATATGGCGGTAAAGCAGAAGGAAAGTGAGCATGTATAGCGGAAGTTTGAGCGCGCGTCGTCAATTGTATGATAATTTGATACGAGCCGTCATACTTATGTCATTGCTAAAAGCTGTTCTGAAATGATGTTATCGACATTATGATATGACATGCATTCAAAAGGCACGAGCTCTGATTATCCATAAGCAATGGGAGCCATCGGCTGTTGGCAATGTTGTCACGGTTTTGGCGAAGAAACACGTTTTGAAAGTTAATATGCTATTAATAACAAATTGCTCCGATCAACTTTCCACCATGAATGTGACAGAATCTCAGGGAAATCGTTGCATCAAAGTTGTTTCGCTTAAGATTTACCACGGGAAGTATGATTGGTCGAGATTATACCACGTGAGCCACCTGTATAGCATATGCATATCAGTTGGCATTCGATTGTATTACAAAATTATGCTTTTTAATGATATTTTCCTTATTTTTGCGATGAGCTCATTCACACTGTATGTTTATTAAGAAAGTGCATTTATGTCACCTTAATGGCTGTAAAATATGGGGATTCTGCAAAGTCATGAAAGTTGATATTTATATGCAGACGTCGCCGTAAAATGAAATTTTTTTCCTCTAATCTCCAGAACAATACAAAACTGGCATAATATACGATAGTGAGAAGGTTTTGCTCTTCGATTCTAAGTGTATTCACTGTCATAATGTAAAAAAAGGATAATCTAAAGCCATGGTCACCAATGATCGTATATACGAACGATGCGCTCGTACAAGTCTCTTTCTTCATACGAATTCAGGAGTTTATGGAAGTTCGTAAAATTTCGTACGAATGCCCATTAATTCTCGAGAACAACTTAAGATCTTAAGAAACGAAATGAAGTGATTTTCGGTTATGCATTGTGCAATGGCCTTAAAGTCAGAATTATTTTTGCAAGAACAACTTTAGTTCATTTTACGTCAGATACGACTTACAGCCATCTTTCGATTTTTGTTGTCGCAAGGTAGTCGTACGTGCAGATCACGGTATTCTCAAGTCATTCGTAAGAATATCTTATGCATTTTTGCATATTTTGTTCGGTTCAAACAAACGCTGCCATGTACTGTCGACAATACGACTATTGATAGTCCCGTATTTCTTTAACAGGACATGCTTCCTCGTCGAACACCTAAAACAGATTAAGGATAAGAACTCCGCGGGTTTAGCTTCATACCCCCTAATACCCAACAATTTCGCAAAATGTGTACGTACTCCTTACGAGCAGCTTATATACGTCTTATGAAGGTTATGAGTCGTTCAAAAAAAAACACCGCACGAATCAGGCTTTCTTACGAACACCGTAAGAACCTTCTGTGAACAACTTAAGGCGTTCTTACGATCATCTCAAGAATTTAAGGCTTCTAGAGTTTTGTCTCGTTCTTACGGCGTGCGGAGCAGTTCGTAAGGCATTTGTAACAGGGCCTTAAAATGTAGCACAAAAACATGTAAAATATCGACGCAGTTACAACCATAAGGTAAACTTGGAAGACCTCTCAGTAATCTTTCTGTAATTGCCTTTCTCTGAGCAAAACGTAAGCATCACCAATACTCAACTGTGAGATAAAGGATCCTTTCGATGTAAACGTCTGTCCGTTTTCCGGCACAAAGGAGTGCAAGTCAATGAATTTCAATATATTGTTATTATACTTCATACAGATTGTGCACTAATCATTCAGTGATCTTGTACGTCGATTACGCCGATTCAAGTATTCAACCAGTGTAGGGTAAACCTAATATTCCCCTTTTCCTGCAGCAATACAAGTCATTGTATTCCCTCTACTTGAGAGAGCTACAAAATTGTTATTTTCTATTTTCGTTAGCTCAAATTTTACATCCGGGCATAATATACAGTACTCCTTGCAAATTACCTTACCAATAGCATTAATCGATTTTTTTTTTATCATCTTAAAGTTGTGTACTCACCGACTTTTAACTATAAAATGAGTCTATATGAGAAAAAGAACCATTCTGGTTTAATTACGGTACAGTTTGGTTTACGTTAGCGTAACTTCTTCACCATGTCTTTATGCAGTATGCGTGCTGACACTGGAGAAATACAATTTTTCTGCAGAGTAACCTCGCTTCCCTATTTGTCATTAGATACACTATAGGTTGTACCCACGTACATGAGGCCGCCATCTTGTCTGCCACGTGGTCCAGGGCAGATCGTTCAATTTCGAAATATATGATGAGAGGAAACCAGGCACAAACCACAGAAGCACTTAAAAGTGCCACTGTGACGACCCCTTTGTATCGCAGGGAAATTCGTCGAAGCCTGACTGGCAATCCTGGCAGATGACTTCCTCTGTTGTCAAGATCAACGTTATGAACAGGTGTACCATATTTTTGACTGGCGATGGTACCAATCTCCAAAGTTACAACAGCGCGCATTTGCCTCGATGCCACTTTCAGAATAAGCAGGTTGATCAGGGACGTGAAAAACATTGTGCTTATCACAGGTACCTCGATTGAGAGTTTTCGAAAGTAATCGAATCTTTCCTCGGCAGGGAGAAACTTTAATCCGAGACATTCTTTTACGCCCATGCGGGTGTATGGACTGAAAGAAAACGGAAGGAAAACCATGTAGATCGGAGTGATAATTGCAAAATGAAAAACGTAGATAGCGCTCAATCGTCTGAGTGTTATCATTACGTGATAATGGAGCGGTCGACTGACAAGCACAAACATGCTGAAACTGATCCCACAGAGACAAGACATGACTGAGACGATTAATATTCTGTAGATAAATGCAAACAGTTTCTTGCTCAATATGCATACATCAGGTGTACTCCACTCATACCAAATTATGGACCAGACATTCCAACAGACCCCTAGGAGAAGATTTAGCACGGCCAGGGTTCGGTACAAAAGTCGCATGACATCTTGGAGTTCCTTCTGGCGGGAAATGATGAAAAGTACGAGAGCGTTGAATATAGCAGAAAGACATAGGTTACACGAGTACGCCAATGTATGACGAGAAAGCGACAGGACTGATGTACCATTTCCATCAGAAGCCATTGTGATAAGAAACGCCTTCACTGAACAAAATAAATACTGCAGACAACTCGATGCCTCCTTGACCATCCCGTGGATGCAAATTAATCATTAATTTTGTCCCTAATGACAGGTACGCTGTGGCTGACCGAACTTGGGATCGATGGTGAGACTGCACCGTACATGAAGTGTCTCATAGATATACTGAAATCGGCAAGTTGCACATTAATTGCTGACATGTTTATCAAGCTATGTCATGGAGAAGGCCATGTTGTTTTTTTTCCCAGCAGTTGCTCACTGAGGACCAACGAGACGTGTGGTAGCGTCTGGATGAATCGAAAGCAGAATGAAGCGCTACTAACGATAATTGCTCCTTAAGTCAGTTCTCCATAGACTACGTTGACATCTAGAACTCTTTTTCTCCTTTTGTTTTCTGCTCATGCGTCCAACAATGGAGGTCTGGGGTTTCCCGTATCTTGAAATAGGATTTTTCAAAACCTTCCTATTTATTGCTCATCGTTAGCCTACAGGAAAATACGAGTGACAAAATGTCCATCAGAGCTGTTTTGATGTACAACTTTAAGATCTCCTGCGAAGTCTAATTGTGGTCGTCTACCCTGCTAAGTATTTGAAGGAATTTGTGTTGGATCAAAGTGAATTCCACGAGTGTATATCAGAACGCGAGTGCTTCTCCTTCCCATTATGGCACGCTTTTTCCATAACCCCGAATCATACTACTAAGTATTACATTTTCACGCTATTGACGCGTATAAATCGCAATGATTTGATTGGTCCCCTTGGACCACGTGTTCCAAAGATGGTCGTATCGGTGACTGTAGAAAAAAAAAAGGAGAGCCAAAGAGATTACGCAAATACAAGTGAGAAGAAAGTCAATTCCGGTGCTTTTGAGTACTCACGTTGGTAATTTTGCTGCCAGTGATGAGAAGATGTGGTGTGCACATTATATCATATTTTCTCATGAGGGTGTGTATAAAGTATAAACATTTTGAATGAGGTTCAAAAGCAATGAGTCAACGTGACATCTGATAAATTTTAGTTAGTCTTTCTTTTATAGGGCTACAGGGTACTCAGATTAGGGGAAGAGGTGTACTAATTCTATGGTTACAGTAAAACCTGTCTATAGCGGACACCCAAGGGAAACGAGAAGAGTAGCCTTTACAGACAGGTGGCCGCCATGGACAGGTTATCCTACATTTCGTGTGTAGCGCATATAATGACTGTGCATGTGTTATTGTGAGTTAGTACGCCTAATATATGTACATAATTATGTGTGTATGACGTATGCACGTGTTTTATGCATTTAATAATAAACGATATGGTCTGTATCATGCCTTTTCGTGGAAGGAGAGGGATCTTAAATTGGCCTTATACGGCAATATAAATTGGTGGCCACTGTAGCAGGTTTCATTTGTGCTTATACATAGTTAAGATGCTATCCGATCACTTGGGAAGTTATCCGCATGTCTCTTCTCTCCCCACCCTTCTTTCTTGATCTTCAATTCAATTCAATTCAGTTCAATTCAGTTCAGTTCAGTTAAATTCAACTCAATTCAATTCAACTCAATTCAATTCAACTCAATTCAATTCAATTGGATTCAATTCAATTCAACTAAGCAAAAAAAAAATTGGAATAATGAGCAAGGGCATGATTGTTCAAAGTCATTATGGTACTAGTATTGGAAAAGAGAGAAACATGTAGAAGCAAGCTTGTAGAGAAGAAAGCCGCTCAAGCAATTGGCAGTAGGCCTACCAAGAAAATAGGTAACGTAATGGAAACACACAGAAGAGCAAGCGCTCAACAAACACACACACACACACACACACACACACACACACACACACACACACACAGGCACGCAAAAGATCGGGGAAACCAAGACTTGGACAGGACAAAACAACAAGAGACATCGGGAAGGGACAGTTAGAGAGATAAGGAAGGAATGGTCATGGACAAGATGCAAGAATCTGCCACACTTTCAGAAAAACCAACACACACTTCTATGGAGCATGGAGTAAAATTAAGGTTTAGATGTTCATCCTGCAGAAATTGTGTCAAATGTCATATCCAAGTTTGTGAGAGGACCTTGCAGATATTGTAATTTTGTAATCTTTAGCTGAATAACTCGAATCACTAGTGAATGAATGCTTTTTAACCAGCAAATTCGAGACCCATCTACAGCTTCAAGTCTCCGCCCAACTGCCCAAGGACTAGATAATGGCAGTAAAGTGACTAGTGGTGTAGAGGTACAACCGCTCCAACCGGGGAATCGAACCAGAATGTTGTGCCTGATAGTCCGTGAGATTTTTTTGCTTAGCCACATTAGCTCCACAACAACCTCATTCTTACTATTGAATAATATCTCATTATAACTTATGTTTCAGTCAGGATGGATTTTTCTTTTTACCCATCTGCTAGGGTTACTTTTGTCAATATCTAATCACTGATTGTTAGGTGATCCGAGTATCCTCTCGGATCATTATTGTTGTTATTGTTCGTTTGTTCATTTGTGTTTGTTGGTGGGTTTTTTTTTTCTTATTTTTATTCTGCTTTGCTTGGTAAGGGGACTCGGGAGAGGTTGTTTCCTTTTTGGATCTACTTCCATAGTGTTTGGACCAACAATGAAAGTGCGGCACAGGCTTGTCTGGTTTTCGTATTTCCCATTATTTGGACTTTGATTCCTGTGTTTGCAAGGCGACAGGATCAGATGTGACCAATGTGAATGATGTGATGGATAAGGCCTACTGAGTATTCCACAGATGGCCTCAAGGTAGGCATTTCATATTACACGGTACATTATTTTGTTGTCAACAGAACTGGTAAAATGAACTGAAACTAAAATCCTATCCCCATGACGGTGTTGGTGCACTGCTCTCTGATTCATTTCATCTTTGTCGTGTGCTATGTTGTTGAATGCAAGTATGCTTGGTTTGTGTGCGTGCGTGTGTGTGTGTGTGTGTGTGTGTGTGTGGGTGTGTGTGTGTGGGTATGTGTGTGTGTGTGTGTGTGTGTGTGGGCGTGTGTCGACTTCTTTCGTGGGGAGCTACAGTCTCTGTAGGATCCTCGCACGTTGTCTTCGTTTTCGAATATGAATATGGCTTACTTTAGACTGATTTATGTGTATTCTGTAATTATTTTATTCTCTATTAAACATAATTTAAATGTTTGATACTTGTTACTTTGTTACTAATGTTAATTGTGGAAAACTTACTGAAGAATAAATGAAAAATGATATTAGAGGTAGATGATATTAAAAAAACCTCTGGCTTTCTTTGTGACGTAGATTTCACTTTCTCATTGGGAGACGAGTGCTGAGTCGTGGTTTGTGTCTTGTTACATGGTTCACCCTACACAGCAATTGCGAATATCATATTTGTGACGATCATTAGCTCTAGCATTCAGAAGGTACGCTGAAAGTAAGACTAATATAGGTTATGAAATTTCAAAGCATTGGCCTTTCTTTTATCATCGTTAATCGCTTCTCGTTCTTGTAACCTTTTACTATTTTTCTTGTAAAAAACGGCAGTAATCTTTTCCTAATATCTATACATCACTCTACCCATGCTCTTATTTTTGCATTTTCAAAATCCAACTGTACAAACAAGAAGAAACGTGATGTGAAGCTGTGCGGTACTTTAGTCTTTGTATTGCCAAAAACATTTTCTCTAACCAAATTTGAAACCACCAGCACGGACGTAGTTCACAGTTTCATATTATCCCTTTTCTTTGTTAAATACAGCGTAGTCAGTCGTTCACGGCAGTCAAATCGTTTAATAATATGAAAAAGCTCTCTTCTTAATTATTGACATACAACTCGTAAACATGCACCAAAAACAGTTATCAATCATTTTGACAACCTCCAATCTGCTATCATGTCTTTATTAGCGCAATCAACAAATATGCTTACATAGAACCAAACTCAATGATATATGCATTTCCTTCAACAAAATGACAGATGAAACGCTAAATACAAAGTTATTTACAACATTTTATCAAAAGCCGTGTCCACCAACAGACCAATAAACTGAATTCCCTTACATACAGGACATCCCATTGCGTAACATTGCTTTAGATATACAACGAAAAAAGCACATAGTCATCATAAATCTTCAGTTACAACGGGACACAATTACTTGCGACATTCTGAAAAATTAAATAATTCTATTTCTTGAGTTGAAATATTTTTAGGAAACGTTTCAAAGCTTTCAAATGATTCTATGATAATTTAGTATACACTAATATCGTCATAGATTGCGTTATTCAAAGTGCCTCAAAACCACCAATAAGCAACAGCAGTACCTAATAAACAAACTCCTTATACAACATAGATCCATGAAATCCATCTGTGTTAAATTTTTTTATTTGCATTTGTTTAAAATAATCTATAGGATATCAATAACATGAAGAAAATCCGATCTGGACATGGAGAAGCCACTAATTCAAAAGATAATTTTGGCAACGGGCTGTGGGGGGCAGGTGAGAAGGACGCGCTGCACGCATTACACCCACAGAGTTTATCAGTCTGTCCCATGTGCACAACTGACTATTTTAATAGGCCCTTCTAAGAATATTACATGAAAAATATTTCTTCTTTTCACCGTCTTTCTTCTCAGTCAATCAATATGGCTACCAGTATATCCTTCTATTTCCCCAGCTCCCAGCATGTACTTCGACAACCACAAAATTCACCTGTTAACACGCATTCATTCATCTGTGAATTATGTCCTTTCTCCAGAAGATCTCCATGATCTGTGCAACTGGTATAGCTTTCTAATTTATGTTAATGCCTCTCACAATCTTTTCATGATATGACCTATGTTATTTTCTTTTTTGACTTAATAAACGATGAATTCATTCTTCAGCAGGGAAATGAGGTCATTCGTTATCAACGACATTAATAATTTCACAGATGACGGATGATCGTTAATACAGCGAAGAAAATTTTCTGGAGTCAATTTCATTGTCCCTGCATATTTTTTTTTTTTTTGCCTTTTAATAACCATTGTCAGCAAAATTGCATTCAGTCACAGATACCAAAATAACGCGTCATTCATTTGTGCTTAAAACTCTTCCGAAAAGAGAAGAGAAAGCCTACTATGTAAAAGGAAACTGAACAGGATTCGTTGGTCAACAACAAAACGAATACTACAGTGTACTACAAACATCAAATGTTGGAATACAAAATGTCACATTACACGACAACCGCCATTATGTTCCCATCACGGGTCTAAGCCACTACTTAAGACTGCGCCAGAACACTATTATTAAGCAATGATTGTGTGTATGTATAAATTATATATATATATATATATATATATATATATATATATATATATATTCATTGTGGCCTTTATATACATCATTGTGGCCTTTGATATACATCTATTGCATATACTGTATGTACATTATTTCACTTAATTCATTCTTTACGTAACCAAAATGCATAATCATAAACACAACATGATTACCTGAATACCTTGTAATACAAACATTTACATTTGTACATAAATGTCAATTGATAAGGTAGCAAAAAAAAAATAAGTCATACACAACGTTCTAAACAACGGGCAATTTCGTATAGGCTGTTGAATTTCGTATAGGCTGTTGGAAATGGAGGGGACTGCTAAAGATATTAGTTTGTATATTGCAGTCTACTCAGTTAAAAAATGTATATAATATACAAAACACACATATATTACAAATACCCCGTTGTATGTACATGTTGCATGTACAAAAATGAACAAAATCTCTGAGTTTTCTTTAATGAATGATTATGCTCGACTGCACCCTGTGTTTATGTTTACTTTTTGTATTGCACAAACCCTAAACGTTTGTTGCTTACGTGCCTAACAAGCGTTTGAAGAAACATGGTATAATCATAATGTTTCATTTGAAATAAGATCCTAAATGAACTGGACTTGTTCAAAGTTAAGTCAAGCAGCACGAGTGCTGCCGGAAACAATCATACTCAGGAGCACAGATGGATGAGGTGAAACTAAGCATGCTTTCCTGACCTTAGAAAATCAGGGTAAAAGTGAAAAAAGACAGTAAAATGATTGATCCATCATTCAGCTATGGGAATTTGTCCTTTTTGTTTCGCACAAGTCTTATATGATATGAACATACTATGTTCCATCCACAAACATGATCATGAAAGTTTTTTGTACCATGATGGAGTATAGCTCTTTGTAAGACCACAACCACGAAAAGATATACTGGAAACTTATACCTACTATTCGAACATATCCTCCATCCTGAAATAAGATAGGAGGTTCAATCATTGATCATTTCTCTTTTGCAACAATCATACGTAAAAATTACAGTCCGAAAGTTGCAAATAACCAAGGGTATTCACGCAAAACTAATTAATTAATTTAACATTCATCTCAAGTGTGTATATAGGCAAGCAGAGTGTAACGTATCTCTGTGTGGTCCACAAGAAGTAGCATCCTCCCCATATGTAGCCATTTGCTTCACTCCTGCCACGCCCTTGTACCTGTTGTGGACTGACCCTTATTCCTTCTTCAATCCCATCATTTTTTTTTTCTAAAAGTCATCATCTGTTATATTATATGGGTTAGTCAAATTATCACACTTTCGTACGCATTACAATAATCGGTCATCTGCTTTTTCACATTGTGGAATAGGCAAATTCATCCTATCGATTGCGTGAAAAATATGATCGTTCAATCGTTTGGCATCGTTTGTCATTTGTTACGTGAAAATGTTTTTCCATGGGAGAACATACAAAAATTTTCTGCCCATGGGCGAACGTAACCAATGTGCCTCTATCACGTGACTGTGTTTAGCCAATCACTAACCGGTATTTGACTAACCCATTTAATATAATAACTGTATATTCTGTACATCTGGCATGTGGACTTCGTGATTATTGGTTACCATTACAAAGTGTAAGAATCAAATTCGATTCTTCTCCTACACTTTTCAAAAGGTATGTTTTAAAGAACTATATGAACAAGTTTTGTATCATGACCATACACGAAAGCCAAAGAGAGCCAGTTGCGCTGCTGTATTTAGGACTATGTACATCTAGTTTCTAAATGTGTGAATATATACACGTATATACAGATGAATTTACCAGACTCTAAACATTTCTATGATGTATTACTAAGCCTCTTTATTTCTTACAGCCTTTCACACAAAACACAATCAATGAACAAGGTCACCAGAAGACTACAGTTTTTGGAATATTGGTATTCCAATAAAGTTGCTGCCAAGTATTCTGCAGTGTAAGCATTAAAGGACAAGTTCACCTTCATAAACATAAGGATTGAGAGAATGTAGCAATATTAGTAGAACACATCATTGAAAGTTTGAGGAAAATCAGACAATCCGTTCAAAAGTTATGAATTTTTGAAGTTTTTTTGCAGTACCCGCTGGATGAGAAGACTACTGCAGTGTATGAATAACTTAGATGTCACATGCGTACAACAATATAAGGAAAATATAAAGAGAATTTCACAAAATTCCATCTTTTGAAAAAAGTACACATTCCCCTGACTCGTTACCGATAAATGTTATGGGTAATATTATTCCCCCTGCCTTTAGAAAGAGGCAAGTCAATTGCTCTTTTATTATGCGAAAAAAGTGAAAATATGTTGAATTTTCTTTTATATTTTCTTTATACTGTTGTACGCATATGACTCACAAGCTGTAGTAGTCTCCTCATCCAGCGGTTCCAACACAAAAATTTAAAAAATTCATAACTTTTGCATCGATTGTCCAATTTTCCTCAAACTTTCACTGATGTGTTCTACTAATATTGTTGCATTTTCTCAATCCTTATGTTTATGAAGGTGAACTTGTCCTTTAAACACAATGAGAGCATCATAACCATCGTACCGATCTCTGTGAAATATCAAAACGTTTCAGACTTCTGAAATTAAAAACGGAATGAATCATGTTTTCTCTGTAAGGCAATCCTATTTCACATCGTTCAGCAAAACCACGTTATTCTTCTTTTTTTCCCCAAAAATTTTCTCTTTTGTCTGACACTCTAGCTGTGAAGGTATAACGCAGTAAAGGAACAGAGATAGTTTGCACAACAGTAACAGTCATGGAATTTCGAAAACGAGTAAATCACGTTGAAATATTCCATGAAAGTTCTGTATAAGACTGGCTGACCCTTTTTTCATGTTATTTTCGGTTATCAATGGTCAGGTCAGCTTTATTTGCAACGAAGTATTTCTCGACTAATTCGTTTTGCTTCACGGTTTGTCATAAGGTAGACTAGGGGCTGGACCCACGTACATGAAGTCGCTAACTTGTCAGCAACATGGTCCCAACCTGAGTCTTCCAATTCGTATAATATCACGAGAGGCAACCATCCACAAATAACTGAAGTGGTTAGAAGGACAACGGTTAGTATCCCCCTGAATCGTTTGAATCCCCTGTGGGTACCTTGCCGGACAAAACGAGACTCGTCACTATTGACTTTAGATCCGTGGCGGCATTTGATCTTTCCTGTAGAAAAACCCCTTTTGGGAGAACTCCCGGCTTCATTGCTTCTTTGAACAATGAGTTCCATGTTGCTAGCTTCAAGTCGGCATTGCTTACGCACGGCCTTAAGTAAGCCCATGTTGATGATTGACGTGAATACCATCATTGCAGATACGGGAAATGTCACGGAAACTCTTCGAATTGGTTCAAGACCCATTTCGCTGGGTGAGAGCGGAATGCCAAGACACCGTTTCGCGAAGTTATTTTGCATTGGAAAGAAAGGTAAGGGTAAGAAAATGGAAAAACACAGCATCGTTACCACTATGTCAGCAACGATGATTGCTTTCAGTTTCTTGAGCGTTATAAAACGTTGATGACGTAGCGGCCAGTAGATAATCAGGCACATGTTGAAACTGATCCCGCAGAGACAGGACATTGTAGCCACTACCAATATTCTGTAGAGAAACGCAAACATTTTGCTCGTAATGATGCAAATTTCGGGAGTTGGCCAACCGTACCACAAAATGGACCACATGTTCCAACACATTCCTAGGGGGAGATTCAAAATCGCGAGAGTCTGATAGAGACATCGCATGGCGTCGTGGAGTTCCTTTTGGCGCGAAATAACGAAGAGTACAAACGAGTTTAGACAGATGGTAAAAAGCAAATGACTGGAGTAGATGATCGTGTAATAAGAGGAGGGACTGGAGTTTGAGTGACTCTGGTTAACATCCATTATTTGATTATTTCACAATTTGCTCATCTACTTTAGAGACCCAAGAAGTGATGTAGATGTGCTGAAAATTTATGGAGTCACCTTATTCATTTACAAGATAACAAAGTACTTCCGATGCTATCGTTTCGTCAATCACAGTTTCAAATTTGCCTAGGTATTGTAGGTTGTGCGTTCCTTGCGAGAATGAAATAATGATCTTTGCCACTTAGGTCCGATGTCTGGTTGCAAATGTGCCACAGACAAGAGTCTATACTCACAGCGTGCATTCATTTTGCCGAGAAGACACGCTCGAGAAATTGTGCCAGAGTCTAGGCAAAGCTGAACCTTTTGATACGGTGCTTGTGGCGTTTTATATGGCGGTAACGCAGAAGGAAAGTGAGCATGTATAGCGGAAGTTTGAGTGCGCGTCGTCAATTGTATGATAAGTTGATACAAACCGTCCGTCATGCTAAAAGCTTTTCTGAACTGATGTTACCGACATGATGATGTGACATGCATTCGACAGGTACGAGCTCTGATTTCCACAAGCAATGAGAGCCATCAGCTCCTGGAAATGTTGTCACGGCTTTGGCGAAGAAACACGTTTTGAAAGTTAATATGCTATTAATAACAAATTGCTCCGATCAACTTTCCACCATGAATTTGACAGAATCTCAGGGAAATCGCTGCATCAAAGTTGTTTCGCTTGAGATTTACAACGGGAAGTATGATTGGTCGAGAGATACAACGTGAGCAACCTGTATAGCATATGCGTATCAGTTGGCATTCGATTGTATTACAATGATATGCTTTTTACTGACTTTTTTTAATTCTTTCGATGAGCTCGTAATCTCATTGCAATGTATCTTTATTAAGAAAGTGCATTTATGTCACCTTAATGGCGGTAAAATATGGGGATTCTGCATTGTCATTAAACTTGATATTTATGCAGACGTCGTCGTAAAATGAAAACATTCCTTCCCTCTGATCTCCAGAACAATACAAAACAGGCATAATATACGATAGTGATAAGTTTTTGCTCTTCAATTCTTAGTGTATTCACTGTCATAATATCAAAATGAATAATCTAAAGCCGTGGTCAATGTTCTCATATACAAACGACGCGTTCGTATGAATCTCTTTCTTCATACAAATTCAGGAGTTCATCGAAGTTCGTAAAAATTTGTAAGAACGCCGATTAATTCTCAAGAACAACATAAGACCTTCTTGAGAAACGAAACGAAGTGATTTTCGTTATACATTGTACAATGGCCTTAAAGTTCGAACTGTTTTTGCAAGAATGCCTTGAGTTCTCATTACGTCATACTTGCAGCCATCTTACGATTTTTGTTGTCGCAAGGTAGTCGTACGTGCAGCTCACGGCATTCTCAAGTCATTCGTAAGAAGACCTTACGAATTTTTGTATATTTTCTCCGGTTCAAACAAACGCTGCCATGTACTGTCGACAATTATATGACTGTTGATAGTCCCGTATTTCTTTGACAGGACATGCTTCCTCGTCGAACACCACAAACAGATTAAGGATAAGAACTCCGCGGGTTTGGCTTCATACCCCCTAATACCCAACAATTTCACAAAATGTGTACGTACTCCTTACGAGCAGCTTATGTACGTCTTATGATGTCGGGATATTTTTAGACCTTTCTAAGGCCTTCGATTGTATCGATCATGTGATTTTATTGAGAGAGTTATATTTTTATGGTATTAGGGGAGTGGTTCTAGACTGGTTTAAGAGTTATCTGACTAATAGAAATCAATTTGTAAATGTGAAAAATTATCAATCCAAGTCTGAGAATATAACAGTAGGGGTACCTCAGGGCTCTATTTTGGGACCTTTGCTTTTTTTTACTTTATGTGAATGATTCACAAAATGTTAGTTCGCAGATGTCTGTAATCCAGTTTGCAGATGATACAAGTTTATTTTTATCAGGGAGTAGTATGATGTTTTGAATAAAGAGTTGATGAATTTTTAAGAGTGGTTTAAACTTGACAAATTACAAATAAATACTAAGAAATCATGTTACATGATTTTTAAGACAAAGAATATGATTATTGATGAAAATGTGGTAAATTTGTATTTGAATGATATGTGTATAAGAAAAGTTGAAAGTATTAAATTTCTTGGTGTAATCTAAGATTGTAAGCTAACATGGAAATGTCAATGTATATGCCAGCAGAAACTCAAAGCCGATATATATGTACCCTTTTATAAATATGAAGTTTCACGAAATAGTTTATTTTATCAAGGCCCTATTATTTGGAATGATATAGCCACTGTTATACAAAGTATAACTAGGTCACTAAGTCACTGCAATATATTATGTTTGCTGATGACACTAATGTATTCTTTTCCAATTCTGATTTTCATTCGCTCTTAAGAACTCTCAATACTGAATTACCGAAATTATCTAAGTGGTTTAAGAGCAATAGATTATCACTTACTCTGAAAAAGACAAATCTTATGTATTTCTATAACAAGAAGCACAATAATGAAATGCAACATTTAGATATCATGGTGGATGGTGTATCATTGGGAAAAAAGAGAGTATTAAATTCCTCGGAATATATATAAATGAAAATATGAAATGGAACGTTCATGTACAATATATCTCTGATAAAGTATCTCGTAATGTTGGTATACTTCAGAAGTTAAAGTATTATGTCCCTCAGAATATTTCATTTATGTTATATAATTCGTTGATATTATCGCACATTTCTTATTGCAACATTGTATGGGCAACTTCAAAAAGCCACATTGATAGTATATTACTTTTGCAAAAGAAAGCTATACGTATATGCATCAACTCAGGTTATCGAGACCATTCAGATCCTTTATTCGCAGAATTAAGAACACTTAAGGTAAATGACATTCATTTTTTGCAAAACTCACTTTTTATGTTTCTCTTACATAATGGTCAGTTGCCATCTTCTTTTTACTCACTATTTCAATTAAAGAGATCGTATAGTTTTGGTTGAGACCTAATTTCAGGTTTCTAACATTTTTTTGATGAGATAATGAGAAACCTCTTATGAAATATGAAAGAGCATGTGATTCCATGAGGAATTCAACAATTCATTTGATGAAAATTGGTTCTGAAATGGCTGAGATATCCAAAACAGAGCGATTCTAATAAAGTGTGGGACCCACACTTCATTATGATCGCTTTGTTTTACTTTGTTTTTGGATGTTTCAGTCATTCCAAACCCGATTTTCATCAAATAAACTTTGAATTCATCGTAAAATGGTATGCTCTGTACTATTTCATAAGTGTTTTCTTGGTATCTTGCAAAAACTTAAAAGACAAATTCTCATATCCACCAATACTGCACTATCCCTTTAAACAAGGAAATCCATTCTTATCCAACAAGACAATCTGATAAGTTTCATTTGTATAATCCCAAAACAGCGATGGCTCTGAAATCTGTCAGACACACTGGACCCTGGACTGTTGGGAATTCTCTTCCTTCTGAAATTCGAAGTTTAAAGTCCATGTATTCATCTTTTAGGAAGGCTATAAAAACAAATGTTGTTATCTGAATATCAGTAATTCCATCGTCATTGTTAATGTATTATACACGAATTTTTTTCGTAGAAATATCGACGAAATTATTCTATTATGTAATAATGATCATGTAACCGACCATGATCTGTATCAACTGTCCACCTGCATACCTCGGTGAGGAAATATTTTGTCATGTCATGCTAATCAGTGACACAGGTGACTTTACTTTGTGTAAACCTTAGTGAAAGCAGACAAACCTCTCCTTTCCCTTTCTCCTTTTAACTATCCTATCTCTATGCAAGTCATCTCTCCCTCCTATTCTCCTTCCGATGTATGTTATAATATTATGTTACGCTACGGGGGCTGCTCGCAAATCAAGCTACGCTTATGCTGTAGCCCCTCTGTATTATTCATTGTTGTATGTTTTTGTTGTACTTTTGTTGTGCATTGTACACAGACAATGAACAAGAAAATACTTATATATATATATATATATATATATATATACATATATATATAATATTTATGTCTGTACATGAATGTGTGCATGTACAATAATGATACAGAAACCAATAAATCAAATCAAATCAAATCAAAAAGTAAAACTTTTTTGTCTGCTTTTTAAAGAAAATATAAAGAAGATTTATTCTCGCAATTACTTTGTGATTTCCCCCATTAGAGTACTTTTTGGATTTTGTTTTTTAATGTTATATACAGAGGCTCTTTTTCTGAGATTATTACCAACAAATCTTTGTCAGTACTACTTTTTTGTTTTCACTTGATTCTTGTCATGTCAGTGCTGTCTTCCCACAAATGTCTTTAATCCTCATTTTGTCTGCTTTGTCATTCTCCTTGTCTCCGTTTTTGTCCATTTATATTTGTTTTTTTTTTCATGCAAACCTAAAAATGCAGTCCACCAAGGGTTTGACCTGTGATAGGCCAAGGGCCTTTATCACCCTCACATCTGCTGCATTTTGTGTATTATACAACACATGTATGGAATCTTGCCATCTGATTGGAATAAATGCTGGTCACATGACATTCAGAGGAATCGGCTATCCAACGCTCACACTCAATGGCAGTGCAATAGTCGACTATTGAACGGTACAAGCGAGCCGGCAGTGCAATAGACCCTAGGACACACTGAACTTGTGTATCGTACAGCTAGCTGGCATTGATGCATACGCGCACCCGTAGGGTTTGCGCTGCGCCAGCACGCAACAACCGGTTCACCAGTCCACCATGTGTACCATACCACCACCGGTCACCTACGCACGTCGCACGGCCATGCCACTACGTTATCATGGCTACGTTACGTAGTTAGTTGGCCTAACGTTAGGCGTAGGCTTTCCCATAGTTCTCGATCTACCTATTTAGGGTTAAACATATCTATTTTTGGTCCAAACTGTAGACCATGCCTAAATATTTCGATATCATGTGTTGTATAAAACAAATATCAAATGTTTATCATTCGTGCGACGGTACCGAATATTACATTCGGTACAAGTTTAACCGTTCTATTCAACTCCGCTTCACGTCGTTGAATAGAACGGTTAAACTTGTACACTCATGTAATATTCGGAACCGTCGCACTCATAAACATTGAATATTTGTATACTATTTCACTTTTTCGTACTATATTGTAACAGTCTTTGTATATTTATGCTTTGAAATTGTTTTGTGTATATTTTCCTTGTCACGTTCTGTATATATTATGTCTAGGTTTGTTCATTTTTAAGAGATGTGAAATAAATTGAATTGAATTGAATTGAATTGAATTGAATTGAATTGAAAAAAAAAAAAACTTATGAGTCGTTCGTAAAAACACCGCACGAATCTCCCATCAGGCTTTCTTTATACGAACACCGTAAGAGCCTTCTGTGAACAACTTAAGGCGTTCTTACGATCATCTCAAGAATTTAAGGCTTCTAGAATTGTCTCGGGACTCTACGAAATCTACAAAAACATTGCGTGGTTCTTACGGGGGTTTCGTAGGACGTGTAAAGAAATCTCGGACAAGACCATCGTTCAGGCTGCGAATATACGAATGGTTAGAAAGTTATACGAACGCCGGTTTCGTACGGCCTTCTTAGAATATCTTACGTAATGGTCTAAAAATCGTTCTTAGAGCGTTAGGAGCAGTTCGCAGGGTATTCGTGAAAGGGCCTTAAAATGTAGCACTAAAACCTGCAAATGTCGACACAGTTACACCCATAAGATAAACTTGAAAGACTTCTCAGTAATCTTTCTGTAATTGTCTTTCTCTGAGCAAGACGTAAGCATCACCAACACTCAACTGTGAGATAAATGATCCTTTCGATGTAAACGTCTGTCCGTTTTCCGGCACACAGGAATGCAAATCAATGAATGTCAATAGATTATTATCATACTTTATACAAATTGTGCACATGATCGTTCAGTGAGCTTGTACGTCCTTAGCCGATTGAAGTATTCAAGCAGGAATTAGTCATCCTTCTGTTTGCAGTGTAGGGTAAACCTAATTTTCCCATTTTCTTGCAGCAATACAAGTCATTGTATTCCCCATAATTGAGAGAGCTACATCCGATTTGAGAGCTAATTGTTATTTTCTATTTTCGTAACCTCAAATTTTTCATCCGGACATAATACTCCGGATGCAAATAACCTTACCAATAACAGTTATCGAACGTTTTTTATTATTATAATTCGTATCTCAAAGTTGTATACTAACAAACTCTTCACTATAAAATGAGTCTATACCAGAAAAAATACATATGTGACCGTGCACCTCAGAACGAACATAAAGTCGCACACACTGATTTTGCGTGAGGACTGGAAATAAGTGAAATAGGTCAACCTAGCCGAACTTGACTTTTTCATATTTTCTGAAAGAGCGGGTCTTCCTTAACATTATGCTGAAATCTGGTTTAATCGTGCTGCAATTGAGTTCACGGTAGCTAAATGTCTTTACCTGATCTTAATGCAGTATGCCTACTCACACTGAAGAAATGGCATTTTCTGCAGAGTAACCTCGCTTCCCTATTTGTCATTAGATACACTATAGGTTGTATCCACGTACATGACGCCGCCATCTTGTCTGCCACGTGGTCCAGGGCAGATCGTTCAATTTCGAAATATATTATGAGAGGAAACCAGGCACAAACCACAGAAGCACTTAAAAGTGCCACTGTGACAACCCCAAGATCAACGTTATGATCAGGTGTACCATATTTTTGACTGGCGATGGTACCAATCTCCAAAGTCACAACAGCGCGCATTTGCCTCGATGCCACTTTCAGTATAAGCAGGTTGATCAGGGACGTGAAAAACATTGTGCTTATCACAGGGACCTCGATAGATAGTTTTCGAAAGTAATCGAGTCTTTCCTCGGTAGAGATAAACTGGTTTTGCTGGAGAAAACTGGTATGCTTGGTTTGTGTCCGTGTGTGTGTGTGTGTGGGTATGTGTGTGTGTGTGGGGGGGGGGGCGTGTGTCGACTTCTTTGGTGGCGAGCTACAGTTTCTGTAGGATCCTCGCGCACATTGTCTTCGTTTTCGAATATGAACATGGCTTACTTTAGACTGATTTATGTGTATTCTGTAATTATTCTTTTAAGTTTATTCTCTATTAAACATGATTTAAATGTTTGATACTTGTTACTTTGTAACTAATGTTAAATGTGGAAAACTTACTGAAGAATAAATGAAAAATGATATTACAGGTAGATAATATAGAAAAAAAAAAACCTCTGGCTTTCTTTGTGACGTAGATTTCACTTTCTCGTTGAGAAACGAGTGCTGAGTCGTGGTTTGTGTCTTGTTACATGGTTCACCCTACACAGCAATTGCGAATATCATATTTGTGACGATCATTAGCTCTCGCATTCAGAAGGTACGCTGAAAGTAAGACTAATATAGGTTATGACATTTCATAGCATTGGCCTTTCTTATATCATCGTTAATCGCTTCTCGTTCTAGTAACCTTTTACTATTTTCCCTGTAAAAAACGACAACAATATTTTCCTAATATCTACATCACTCTACCCATGCTCTTATTTTTGCATTTTCAAAATCCAACTGTACAAACAAGAAGAAACGTGATGTGAAGCTGTGAGGTACTTTAGTCTTTGTATTGCCAAAAACATTTTCTCTAACCAAATTTGAAACCACCAGCACGGACGTAGTTCACAGTTTCATATTATCCCTTTTCTTTGTTAACTCTTAACGTGCCATGGTCGCCGAACGGCGACCTTAGTGCTGACGTGCCATGGTCGCCGATCGGCGACAAAGAAGAGCGCGAAAAACATTGATTATTTAAGTTCTTATGGTACCATAATGTGTTACACCAAGAAACTGACAATGATATGTACTGGTAGCTGACTAGCATAGCCATCGTTTTCACCAAAAATATGAGTATGCTTACATTGGAAAATTTTGAGTAGATACGTGATTTTTCGGCTAGATGTATTTTTTTCGCGTCGGGAAAATCCGCAGCGAGCGCACCCTCTGCGAGATGTGTATAGATCAAAAGTCTCATTGGTAAACCACGCGTGTGTATGCTATTTAATCTGCGTGTATTGCCTATGCGGTTCCAGTTGTATTGTTCCGCTTGGATGCTGTCCGGCGGGAAGCTGCTTTGATTTTGTCCCTCAAAGACGGTAAGCTTGCGTTCGTCGGTCAAGTCTTTCATCCTTTTATTTTGGTGAACTTCACTAATCGTCCCCACGCTAGCATACAAAAGAAGAAGACGCTTTTGTTCTTGTCTTATGCACGTGTGCAGTGAACGGAAAGTAGACCTGTAAACTATGCCGCTTGGTACCACACGTAGTTCGTAGTTTGTTTTGGCGTGATTACCTTCTCCTAGTTCGAAGCGAAATGAAATTCAAAGTAGAAATCTAGTGTTTCGGAATTTCAGACAAAATATAGATCGCAAAAGATGAACATTATTTTGCTTAGTTCAGTTTAAAAATTGTAGGCAGCGTTCGCAAAGAGCGAATAGAGCTGTTGTTTTGAGCGACGACATGCAAATAGTACAAATACTAATCAACACTGGTTTTGACCCAAAACCGATTTTTTTTTCCTCAAACTTACGAAAGTGACTGGAACTGTAATTTTAGCGCAAACTGGCTGTATTGGTTTTACTCCACCGATATGAAAGTACATTATAGAGCCTGATTTTCTATATGTATGTGACGATGTGCACGTGAAAATCAGTCAAACTATGTTGTTTTCCATGTACTGGTTTTTGTTTTTGTGCTTGCGTCCACGGTTGCATTTTTTTTTTCTTTGAGGGTTTCTCTTCAATTGGTCTTCATACTGTACCTCTTTCGGCATGCCTTCTCTCTTATTATGTTGCTTCTTCTTTTCTCTATACATTTTGAAGAAAACTAGTTTTCACGCATTGAGCGTATCTCCGTATCCGTAAAATTTGTCATTGTCCTGCCGTATTTTGGAGGATGTTTTGGTTCTTGTAGCGTTCCGGCTATAAATAGCGTGTAAATAACCTTGGCTATGGGAACAGTAAATGTCTCTAACTACGTACTCTCGAATTAGCGACCAGAATCGTTGCGAACGTCAAGAATATTTATCTTATTTCTTTTGGCCAAAAACAAAAACAAAATCAAAACAAACAAAAAAGAACCATCGACAGTCGATTGGTGTATTATAGAAATTGTTTACTCAACCACGCAAAATGATCAATAATTATTTATCATTTCATGATAACAAAAATCGAAGCTGTATCGTTTATCGCCAAGCAATGATGCAGACACAATCCCTACAGCACAGTCTCGATAAAGTAGAACAGAATTCGATCAGTAATTCGTAGAGAGCCAATATCAAATTCGCAAACGGGTTTTCTTGTTTGATTTTGATTTCAACTGTTTAGGAAGCTCGAAACCTATAATTTGATAGGTTTCCAAACATTCATCGCTCAGTGAGACACAGAATTAAAGTATATTTACGCATTTATGTTATTTGTTGAGCTTTGCTTATCGTTTATCCTACCTCTTATAGAAACGTGTTATTTTCCCCGAGTCGCAGGTGAAGAGGAAAATGTTCAAACTCAAGCAAATCCATCAAAGTTATTATTACGTAGGACTTTAGATAAGAGAGAGAGGGAGAGAGAGAGAGAGAGGATGCAAAGTAACATCAAACTATTTGTTAGCATGCAGATTTTGAAAACTTCAAACTCAGATCCCGCTGTTCAGTCCTTGGAGTAAAACAGTGTTGGAGATCACACAAAAAAAGAAAGAAAGAAATGTCGGATGATGCTGCTTCATGAAAACTGTGTCACAACGCAATGAAGGTACGAATTCAAGTACGGAACTAACATCCATCGGCTATTATAAACCAATGAAGGAACTTCAACAGTAGAGTGATCGATGTTATGATTTCCATGAACGTTCAAAATAATTCTGATGGTTACAAATCGCTCGGTATGAAACCTATATTGGCAGGCGCTATAGAGATTTCTGACGCCATGTGAAAGTATGGAATGTGCCGTTGAATAATGTCATATTCAGATAATCACATGTTTCACGGCGAATGAGACTAAAGACAATCAAAGACAGCAAACATTGAAAAAGCATACCAGCAATGTAAAACGTGATTTTATACTTGTCGGCACCTACAGTTTTGTCTTCTTGTCACCAATTTTGCTATGCAGATCAGGCCTACTGTCAGGGGGCTTTTGATTCTTTTTAAGTGTTATTAATTTTGTACCGTAATGATTTTGTTGAATGTAATTGCATTGTTCGCTCCTTCATCATGATATGTGCAAAGCTGCCTTTCCTTTCACTGTTTATCTGTGTCATGTTTTAGTGTCTTGTCTCAATTCGTTGTTATTTTCGCTGTTCTGATCGGGCTTTTGGAAATTTCAAATCTGACTGAATTCATTCGTTTGCAAGATTCAATTACTTCACAACTCTGGCCGCATAGTTCACAAGTACAGCGCTATTGAACTTTACTATTTCAAAGTGAGATGATCGTTTCGAGAATGAGAGGGCTCCTCCCAACGTAGCGCTATTTTACCGAATCATGAAATGAATGGTGAGCTTTTCAGTTGCACGCACATGGCTTCAAACACCAGCGCTGGGCTTACAAGCACGTGGTGTGCTGCTCCGAGCGACTGACCTCGTGGTGCTGAGATTGAACTGGTTTTCTAGCCAAACCCACTTTACTTTGATTTCTCTGGATTGGCAATAAACACAAAAGTGGTATACTACCGTGAATTAACTTTGTTGTAATATTTTGGTAATGTTGTGATCGGATGGACAGTGGCTGGCAATAGGTTGATCGATCGGATCAACATTCTTGATTGATACAGCGTTAGACAAATAAAAACCGGAAGGCGTGTGCACTTTTATCGGTCAGATCACGGCAGCATCTTCGCTTTCGATCAGGAGTCATGTTCATCCTTCAAGCTGCCCCTAGCAACCGCTATAGTGTGTATTGTACTCAATCAGTACTCGGATGATCTCCGCCGTTACCAAGGAATTGCGCGCGCACAAATCCTCGCTGACAAAGGCCTGCCGATTTCAATAGAGTGCGCCCGCCCGTAGTCCGCATAGACAAAAGAAGGATTAGAGGGTGCTTCCTTCTCAAGTGGACAAAAGACACTTTCCAGGGCCCGGGACAATTACTTTAGTTTCAAATACAGGATCTGGGACTAAAGGACTCAGATTTGGGAATGAATTACTGAGGCAGAAAGAGAAATTGCTAAGACAAAATAAACCGCTTGTATCTTTGGAATCATACAATTCTAGAAGACAATTTTGCTATCATTTGAAACGGGAGATGTAGCTCTAAAACTTTCTCACAGAGTCAAGGGAGCGTTCTATTGAAGAAAAACCACGACTGACTCTTTTTTTTCATACTACACAAAAAATTCCAATAATTTTTTGATGATATTATTCATTTCTGCAATATTTCAAGTTCAGATAGATATTACGGAAAACTGACTACATGGCACGAAAGAACAACCATTTCTTGATATTTGTTGTGTAGAACTCAATTCAAAACAGTCGATAGTTTGAAAGATATGGCAGTTTTAAATTACATTGTCAGTCCAGTTTCGATACATTCTGGCCTTAAGTAAAAACCTCTGGCACGTTAGGGGTTTTGGGCCTGGCACATTAAGAGTTAAATACTGCGTAGTCAGTCGTTCACGGCAGTCAAATCGTTTAATAATATGAAGCAGTTATATTTCAAATCATTGACATACAACTCGTAAACATGCACCAGGAACAATTATCAATCATTTTGACAACCTCCAATCTGCTATCATGTCTTTATTAGCGCATTCAAGAAATATGCTTACATAGAACCAAACTCAATGATACATGCATTTCCTTCAAGAAAATGACAGATGAAACGCTATATACAAATTTATTTACAACATTTTATCAAAAGCCGTGTCCACCAATAAACTGTGAATTCCCTTACATACAGGACATCCCATTGCGTAACATTGCTTCAGATATACAACGAAAAAAGCACATCGTAATCATAAGTCTTCAGTTACAACGAGACACAATTACTTGCGACATTCTGAAAAATGAAATAATTCTATATCTTGAGTTGAAATATTTTTAGGAAACGTTTCAAAGCTTTCAAATGATTTTATGATAATTTAGTATACAGTAAAATCGTCATAGATTGCGTTATTCGAAGTACCTCAAAACCACCAACAACCAACACCAATACCTAATAAGCAAACTCCTTATACAAAATAGATCCATGAAATCGATCTGTGCTAAATCGTTTATTTGCATTTCTTTAAAATAATGTATAGGATATCAATAACATGAATAAAATCCGGGCTGAAAATGGAGAAGCCACTAATTCAAAAGAGAATTTGGCAACGGGCTGTGGGGGCAGGTGAGAAGGACGCGCTGCAGGCATTACACCCAAAGAGTTTATCAATCTGTCCCATGTGCACATCTGACTATTTTAATAGGCCCTACTAGGAATATTACATGAAAAATATTTCTTCTTTACCCCTTCTTTCTTCTCAGTCAATCAATATGGCTACCAGCATATCCTTCTATTTCCCCAGCTCCCAACATGTACTTCGACAACCACAAGATTCACCTGTTAACACGCATTCATTCATCTGTGAATATAATGTACTTTCTCCAGAAGATCTCCATGATCCATGCAACTGGTATAGCTTTATAATTTATGTTAATGCCTCTCACAATCTTTTCACGATATGACCTATGTTATTTTCTTTTTTAACTTAATAAACGATGAATCCGTTCCTCAGCAGGGAAATGAGGTCATTCGTTATCAACGACATTAATTTCACAGATGACGGATGATCGTTAATACAGCGAAAGAAATTTTATGGAGTGAATTTCATTGTCCCTGCATATATATATATATATATATATATATATATATATATTTGCCTTTTAATAACCATTGTCAGCAAAATTGCATTCAGTCACAGATATCAATGACGCGTTTTTCATTTATGCTTAAAACTCTTCCGAAAACAGAAGAGCAAGCCTACTAAAGGAAAGCGAACAGGATTCGTTGGGCAACAGCAAACGAATACTACTACAAACGTCAAATGTTGGAATACAATATGTCACATTACACGGCAACCGCAATTATGTTCCCATCACGGGTCTAAGCCACTACTTCAGACTGCGCCAGCACACTATCATTGAGCACTGATTGTGTGTAAATATATATATACATATATATATTATATATATATACATATTCAATATCCAATGTGGCCTATAATATACATCTATTGCATATACTGTATATACATTATTTCACTTCATTAATTCTTTACGTGACCAAAATGCATAATCATAAACACAACATGATTATCTGAATACCTTGTAATACAAACATTTACATTTGTACATAAATTGTCATTTGATAAGGTAGCAAATAAAATAAGTCATACACAACGTATTAACCAATGGGCAATTGGTATTAGGCTGCTGGAAATGGAGGGGACTGCTAAAAAGATTAGCTTGTATGTTGCAGTCCGCTCAAAAAAAAAAGATAGGTACGAAACACACACAATATTATATATACCCGTTGTATGTACATGTTGCATGTAATATAAACAAAATCGGAGTGATTATGGAGTGATTATACTCAGCAGCTATACCCTATGTTTATACCTCCTTTTTGTTTGTCACAAAGCATAAACGTTTGAAGAAACATGACATAATACTTTGAAATGAGAGCCTGAAGAGCAGATATTTTTCACAGCACGAAGGCTGCTAGAAGCAATCATAATCAGGAGTGAGGATAGATAAGATGAATAACCATGCCTTTCTGACCTGAGAAAATTGGGGTAAAAGAAAAGAAGAGACCTCTATAGATGAAATTTATATAATATGAATGCATTTAATTGTTTAATTTAATTTAATCTAATTCAATGAAAGTATTTTGTATCATGGTGGAGTAGCTCTGTTTAAGATCACAACCACAAGGGGTCTAGGAACACTACCCCCTGGAAAACCACCCTAACCAACTACCACTGGGATAATTACCCCCCCCCCCCGGACAATTCCCCCCTAGGGCAACTACCCGCCGGACAACTACCCCCCTAGGGCAATTACCCTCTAGGGCAATTACCCCCTAGGACAACTACCCCCCCGGACAACTATCCTCCTAGGGCAATCACCCCTCTGGGCGATTCCCCCTTAGGACAAGTACCCCACGGATAACCACCCCAGGATGACTACCTTTGGATAACTACCCCTAGGATAACTGCCCCCCCCCCCCATAACTACCCCGGATATCTACCTCCTGGATAACTACCCCCTAGATAACTACCCCTTGGAGAATTACCCCCCGGACAGCTACCCCCTGGATAAATACCCCCCGGACAGCTACCCCTGGATATCTACCCCCCCCCCCCGATAACTACCCCCCCCCCCCGATATCTACCCACCGGATAACTACCCCTCGGATAACTACCCCCCGGATAACTACCCCCTGGATAACTATCCCGCGGATGACTACCCCCAAATAGTACTATCAAATAATACATTATTACAACAACAACAACAACAACAACAACAAAGCAGCTAGTGAATTCAAATACAAATACAACTTAAACAATCACTGGATATTAACGATGCCCCACCCTGATCTGATGGTGTTAGCTCATCCAGCAAAACTGGTGATTGGATTTATGTTCTTTCAGAAAAACAAATGTGTTATTATAGTACCACGGCAACACATTGCCCAACGATGATCAAAGATATGTTCAGCTCATTTAGAATTGATTATCCTTACCAAAATATCAATGCAGAAACCTGACCACTGGAATGAGAAAAACACTGCTAATTTATTTTTTTTTCTAAAAATATTGTTTCCGTGACAACACATTGTCTAACACCGACAAATGACGAAGGTTGCACTACAATCGGGATAACTACTACCCGCATTAGTACCCCTGGTACATACCCAATAATTAATACTACTCTGGGGAATTACCACTGCAATCTTCAACTTTTCCAGTGCAATTACCCGCCAGGGCAACTTACCTCCAGGGCTATTCCCTGTAGGGCAACTTGCTTTGCGGCCGTGCTTGTCATCCAAGGCTAATTAACGCTCATAGATCCCCATTTCTACATTGAGTCTAGGAATGCAAAAGTGAAAAGCTTGCTTGCTTTACAAATGATAATGATCATAATGATAATAATAATGATGATGATGATGATGATAATAATAATAATAATAACGATAATAATGATGATAATGATGATAATAGTGGCTACACTTGCACAGGGCGCAGGTCCACTTTTTTTTCGATGCTCATCGCGTTTCAAAAAATAGAATATATATATCATACATTGCAACTGATTGACAGGTTGCCCTACAGCAACGTAATTAGCACTGAATCGATCAGTGTTTTAGTAGTTGCCATAGTAAAAAAATCATGGGCGTACACACTCGAGCAGGACTCGAACCTGCGACCTCCTCCTGATCACAGGACAGGCGTCAGCTCCAGTAGACCACCGAGCTTTCGCCCGACAGCAAGTGTTGGTTATAATCTTTATAGCATGCAGCGGGTACTGCTTTATTAATCAAATTCAAGAAATTCTTCCGTCGAGATGTTTTCATTACAACTGATTGACAAACTGCACTACATTGATGTAAATATATTTCCGTCGATGTAGGGCAGTTTAGGGCAATTTAGGGCAATTTATCAATAATAATCTACATCAAGATATTCTGCTACCGTAAACAAGTGGGACTATTTCAAGTCGATAACACAAGCAAAAACATGCATCAAATCGTACCATTTACTACATCTAAATGCAAAAAGTTCTCACCTTGGGAGGGGAACATCCCCCTCCCACACCCTCCCCTCCTTCGCTTGCTCCTCTCGCTCGCATCTAACCGCTCCCCCTAATGATCATATCGTGGCTACGCCGGTGATAGCCATCACTATTTAGTAGGCCTTCACAATGATGTCGCACAGGCGGAGCAAGAGTTGAAATACCACGATTTAGTCATTCGATTATCTATGAATATTTCTTTTGCTTACTTGTTTTTTGATAGGAAAAAAATCCAAAATTTCAACAAGATCGCTGAATTTCAGGTCTGAAAATGCAAAGTCCCCCCCCCCCCCCACACACACACACCCTCTCCCCGCTCGGTTGCTCCACTCCCTCGCACAGATATCCCAACTCCAAGTCCCTCCCCCACCCACCATCATTAAAAAAGGAACGATTCCCCTGGGATGAATGCTTTATTGACTTAAATCAAGAAAATTGAAAAATACAATAACTGTAAGAAAATATCTTTTCTCGGTTTATTACATTATCTAATTACATAAAAGGAATGTTACCATTTTGTTGAATTTATTTGGGCATTATTTAGGGCTGCGCTACGTTTTTTAAAAGGTTGGGTGGTCATAATTGCTTTTCAGTCAAGGAGAAAATCAAAAGACAAGAGAAACAACAACAACAAAAAGTTTTCAGACTTTTAAGATCTGATTTCTGAAGTCGGCTGACAACCAAAAAACAACCAAAAAACAAACAAGAACAAAAAAACTTCAAATTTTTCCTGCCACTTCCCTCCCAGTTTATATTTCATGCAAAAGAGTGGGATATTCGATCCCTGTAAAGTGTGTGTGTGTGTGGGGGGGGGGGCACCAAGCTTCTTTCCCCCCCCCCCCTAAAAAAAATAATTAAAAAAAAAAGCTGCGCCGGTGCGGTTATGGGCTTGTAATCGTGGTAATGGTGATGGTCGCCGATCATCCCCCCCCCCCCCCCTCAGTACGGATTTACGCCGTTGATATCAGCTGCAGATTTTGACCCAAAAAAAAAGGAGATGTTATGAAACTTAGATTACCCAACTCATATCTAACATTCCGCTGGTGGTAGTTTTGCGGGTGGTACTTATCCGGGTGGTACTTATCAGGGGGTAGTTTTCCGGATGGTAGTTTTCCGGGTGGTAGTTATCCGGGGGGTAGTTATCCGGGTGGTAGTAATCTTGGTGGTAGTTATCCGGGGGGTAGTTATCCAGGGGGTAGTTCTCCGGGAGGTAGTTATCTGGGTGGTAGCTATCCGGGGGGTAATTATCTGGGTGGTAGTTATCCGGGTGGTAGTTATCTGGGGGGTAGTTAACCGGCGGGTAGTTATCCGGTGGGTAGTTGTCCTAGGGGGTATTGCCCTGGGGGGTGATTGCCCTAAGAGGGTAGTTGTCCGGGGGTAGTTGCCCTTGGGTTAATTGCCCTGGAGGGTAATTACCCTAGGAGGGTAGTTGTCCGGGTGGTAGTTGCCCTAGGGGGGAATAACCCTGGGGGGTAATTATCCTTGTGGTAGTTATCCGGAGGGTAGTTGCCCAGGGGGTAAGTGCCCGGATACGCAACCACAAAACCACAGACATACTGGAAACTTATACATAAGCGCAAACATAATATCCTCCTTACTGAAATAAGATGCATGGGAGGTTCATTGATCATTTTTCTTTGCAACAATCATGCGTAAAAATACAGTCCGAAATTTGGAAATAAGCGAGGGTATTAACGTGAAACAAACCGCAAACCTAATTAATGATTAACTCTGCATGTGTGATCCTGCCTGATGTAGCCATATGCTTCATTGTAGTCAGGCCATTGTACCTGTTGTGGATTAATCCTAAATCCTTCTTAAATCCCATCATTTTTTCTTCTCTTTAGTTTCGATTATGCACATAACTGTTTCGGATTTCACTCACAAAATCTACATACATTATGCAATGTTCGACGGCGAAGTAACAACATGTGTATATACATTTTTTTTTTTAAATTAATACGCAAAATTATTACAGGATGTGCAGCAAATTTCACTTCATGCTATGTTCTGAAAACATGTTCGTTCACTAATGATTTCGGCCTAATCATATACAAATAAGTAAGAAATATCAATAAGAAATAAATGTTGTACATATTAAAATCAAGGTTCTCCAAAATTTCCATACACAGTCGATGCCCTATTGCCATATTGCCACAGGGTTGCCTCTGCATATGCTTTGACCTAGAAAACTTGATTAAACCAGTCAAATATACCGTTGAAAATGTGAATGAAATCTTTTACAGCCATGAACATCTGCCATTCTACAGTGTTCTAAGTAAATATATCATAAAGATATCAACTCAGTCTACTATAATGACGCACATGTTGATGATAATGTTTTATTCATCTTTGTTGTTATAATCTCATTATTTTAGGTGACTTGAATTTATAACCACATCATAAACCCAATGCATTCCTGACATCACGTAACTAGTAGAGGGTGAGATCATTTTTTTCATACTAGCCAAAACGTTCCTATAAAAAGGAAATATATGGAGTGTACCTACAATTTCCTTCATTGGAGCCTTGGATAACATCCTGCTATAGTTGTATACATGACCGGCGCAGCCGTGGGGGCCGTTAGGGCCCGGGCCCCACACTTTTTGTGCACGGGGAGAGATAAGCTGAGGACCTTTTTTTTTTTTTTTTTTGCTTGTTAGCTCATGAAACCCGGAAGCGGGCCCCCACACTTTTGAAAACGCTGCACCGGCCCTGGTATAATAATCATCTAGAATATGTATAGCATTTTACTTTCATATTAGTTGTAATATAGTAAAACGTTTCACCCAAAATTCTTTATCACGCCATCTTTGACTTGATCTTAAAACGGGGAATTATGATTCAGCAAGAAATAGTAATATTTTCATTATGTAATGTCGGCGATGGTAGACGATTTGTCTCCCTAATGAAATCTAAAGTGGGATGGTATACAGGGTAGCATTGTCTTAATGCCCGGACAGGATATAGCCGCGGGCATGTACTATGTCAACAAACATGTTTTTCAAACATTTTTAAACCTTGAGAGAAGAAAGTGAGGGAGTGAGAGACTATTCTGCACCCATTTTCATTTTAATCTTCATCACATTTGGATGGTGTGCAAGGTAAATTCATTATAATGTTATTTGTACACCAGGTCTTAAGAAGCACTTAGGGTCACACGTGAATTAAACATACTTATGTTACTCAGTCATTAGAAGAGGCGTCTCCGCTTGATCGAGAAAATCCGTCCACATATCCGTCGTGCCTCCCCGTTAGTTGTCAGGTAAACTAAGGGCTGGATCCATGTGCATGCAGCAGCCATCTTGTCGGCAATATGGCCCAGGTCAGATCTCTTCACTTTAAAATACACGAAGAGAGGCAGCCATCCACCAACTATAGAGCCCGAGAGAAGGACAACGGTAACAACTCCTTTCGACCGACGGGGCGCCCTCCGAGATACAGACGGGCGTGTCTGGAGATAACTTCTGAAGATGAATCGAAGCTTACCTATAGGTGGTTGGTTGCTGCTTTCTTGAGTGCTATGTCCAACATCTCCTCCGTGGCTCATGATAACCACCGGATTTACATGCTTGTCATTTCGCATCTGCTTTAACGCCACTCTCAGCAGGATAATGTTGATAGTGGACGTGAAGATCATTGTCAATAAAACAGGAATATTCACGGACAGATTCCGGATACCATCGAAAAATTCTTCACGCGGCGATAACTTTATTTTCAGGCATTCTTTCAGGAATATTTCAAAAAATGGAGAGGAACGAAGCGGTAAGAAAGGGGAGTAGATTGATAGAGAAATCACCAAGTGGACAACGAATGCTACAACCATCCGCTTAACTGTCAATATTCTGTGATAATGCAGTGGCCGACAAATCAGTAGGTACATGCTGACACTGATAACACAGAGGCACATCATAACAGCGACCACCAAAATTCTGTGAGCGTATGGGAAAAAGTAATTCATTATCTTGCAGTTTTCTGGAGACGGCCATTCGTACCACAATACCGACCACATGTCCCAACATAAGCCAAGTAAAAGGTTCATCACTGCGAGAATTTGGTGCAGGCATCGCATGATATCCTGTAGCTCTCGTTGGCGATGGATTATGACAAGTACGAAGACGTTGAACGCAAAAGTTAGGCCAAGAAAACAAGAATATACAACTGAATGATGAGAAAATCCTGTAAATGTCGCGTTTTCATTAAAAGCCATTGTAGTACAGTAAGGAGATGCGGTGAAAACCTTGTGCGACGTATACTTGGTCGATATTTTCTGCTTTCTCTTGGACCCCAGCTGCAAATGTATCGTCTGTTAATGCCTCCTCCGTTGAATACTCCACATTAATGCTGATATTCATGAAGGGACGGACTCTAAGATATGACCTAATTTGTGCTTTTACCACTGTCATTGAAGTGAGGTGTAATTGCTAGAGGTGAACAATAGCGTGCAATTCTACAATTTGCTGCTGCAACGCTCGTCCGGTTAAACTTTGAAAATTCCCCTCGTATTGCAATTGTCATTCAAACACAACAAAAGTGCAGGTAAAAGCACTATGTTACTCTGCATCTGATCAACACAGTCCAGTGCATAGTTGCAGTTCCATAGTCCAGCCCTGTCTACTTTGTTCAGACATTGTAAGCTTTCGAAAAGCAACAAAATTTTCGACACTCGTGAGTATGCATGAGGGTTTGTTTCGTTAAATGAGACTGTGACAGTTTTATGAGAGGTGGAGCTCTATCAGCAGTTCACAAAGCAGTAAACTTGCATGGCACGGCGCGCCAGACGAATTGCAAGGCAACACAACGTTGGCAAAGAACACTAAGCACTAGGCGAAGTTGCATTGCTGTCAGATATTCCATGCACATTATTTTGATAGCCGAGGACGAAGGGCGTGGATCGTTGGGCTGATCAGATACATAATTGAAATCTTGATTGAAGTGGACGTTAATGACACAGGCAAATGGACCATACTGACTGACATTATCATGACTTTCTAAATCCGGGCTACAGATATTCTTAATAGATTCCACCACAACAGCAATAGTTAATATTCCACACGACAGACCCATTTGATGATTTAGACTACCAGCGTGAAACATGATTGGTCTGTAATGATCACGTGATTACATAGGTAACGACATGTATCATGTTTGGTCAACGGTAGTCGGGAATATACGGAGGCCAAATCGAAGAGAAAATGTATGAAAACATTTGAGTTTTGTCGTTGGAAATTACTGGCATGAACGTTGGATACCTTTGTTATTGTGCATCAAAATATAACTATATCACTGGTTGTTAGGCTAGCTGTTAGGTGTCATATGTGATTTATAAAATTACTATGTGATTAATAGGTCAAACGTCTGGATAATATCGGCGAATAATCTGTAATATAATATCGGTTTTCCCGGCCAATTTCGCACTTTTGTCAGTCCATTTGATAAAAGGTTCATTCAATTTAGCGAAAATTCTCGTCACTGCACATCCTGTCATTCAAAATTGCAACTTGTTTGTTCAATCTAGCATTTCGATCAATGAAATTGATCATGTGCCTTTCGAATTCGTAAATCGGGCATTCAAATTGGCACGTGCTCTACAGTCATTCAAATTTGCCAGCACTGGCGGAAAATGGTATTTCAGTCATTCAATTTCGCGTATGGGCAGCCAAATTCCAAACATGTTCATTCAAATTGGCGTAATGTTATTTCTATTTTGAAAAGGTGAGAACCGTGATTTATACGTATTTAAATGTGAATTTTTATTTCATCCACACACTGTTAAGTATATAGTAAAGGTATCTTTGACTCTAAATAACTCAAGTTTGTTGTTCTGTAACACCCCTCTTCATCAGAACTACATGCACCAGTATCATAGATTCACTTCACTTTCTTATGTCCAGTCATGGCAGCACGAGTTATATATGCAGGCGTATCTCTCAAGAAGACAGGGAAAGAATCATAGAAGCATTTGAGGGTAATAACCTTGACAAATTGATGGCTAGAGTTGATCCACGAACTTTATTCCTAATGATGAATAACGCAATATAGCATCCACCAAATGAAAATAATGAAACATGCAGATGATAGAAATAATCACGATGTAAATTGAAACGTCCTTCTCCCAACTAATGTCAAAACAAACTTAAGATTAATGTATCTGTGAATGAAATAATGCTATCGAACATTATAAACATATACACCTATTTTGAAAGTACTGTTGCGAGGGTGATATCAGAATAAAGAATGAATACGAAAATATGAAATGTTATGATGCTTGCAAACAATACCTATGATGAATGAAAACGCCCAAGAATGAATTCGAATGAACGAGCACAGCGTATACGCGATCACGTGACTTTATCCTGCTAAATTGAATGAACGATTTGCAAAATGTTGCTTGTCTTACGAATTTGAACTGAAAAAGTGCTGATTTGAATGATGTTAAAGGTAATTTGAATGCTCCAAAATGAATTTGAATGAAAAGATTATGAAATTGAAATACCGAACATGCCATCTAGGCTAAATTGTGCTAAATTGAATGCAGTAATTAGGAATTGGACAGAAAAAAATGCAAAATTGGCCGGGAAAACCTATAATAATCTATAAAATAAACAAAATGCTCCAAATATCCTACTTTTGGCACGGCATATCTAGATACCACTTACTAGACTATAAAAATCTGTCATTAAAGTAAAAAATATATAATATGAAGCAACAGAGACCAAATTATTACACATTAACAATCATTACCATTGCAGTTTCTAAAGCTTCAGCCATTCTTGAGAGCTAAGCAAAGTACTTATAGCGAATAGGTCACGGGGAAATCTTAACTCTTTGATGTTTGAATGATGTATTCGTCTGTTCGCCGTCAAATAGATGGGAAAATACCTTTATGATACTTACTTTTTGTTTCAATTAGTTATACATAACAACATAAAAACATATCTTCTTGATCTCTAATGATTTGGAACATAAAAATAAAATTAGGAAGAAGTGGAAATAAATGTCCAGATGCTTCTTGATTGATTGAATTTTGCGAATCCTATAATCATCTTCATGAAAGTGTACACAGAACTACCTAATATTTGACAGATACCTTTGTATTGTAATCGACCACAGGTCACAAAGTCAAACCGTTACACGTATGATGTCTACGGATTTTTATTTGTTATATGCAATATAGCTGAAACCTTGAGGATATAATTATTCTGTAATTTGGTAATCCTATAGTAATCGTGTTCTTGACAGATCAAATATCAATCCACTTTTTTTTTTCATCGAAGTTGGGTGCAGGTAAGTCGTTTTTTAATTATTCTCTCGCCACTTTTACGTCTTTTTTTATTTGCGTCTCTGCAATAACATATCAATAATATAAAAACGACGCACTTTAAACATGTTTTTATGACATTGCTTTACTATAGATAATGTGAATTCGAAAATACAAATTGTAGTAATCAACATTTATGATTACCATAGTTTATAATTATGTACAGACCTTGTCAAATATGATATGCATGTCTTAGCGATGAGATGTTTTATGGATATTATATTTGATATAATAAGCCCGTACTCTGCCTGGTTTTTAAAGTATCATCTTCATTGAAAAGCGTCTTCACACATTGAAACAAAAAGATGTATTGTTGTACCATAAAGTGTCATATAAAGTGTCACAGTGTCATCTAGTAGGAGCCATTGATAAGTATAATTTTTTCAGAGCTCCTGAAATAAACGAAATACGTAATGCGGCTATATCAGAAAAATAATGAAGCTTCAAAAACTGCATTAACCTTCATGAGTTGGATACAATATACCATAATAAAAGCTGAATAATGATAGATACATACTCTCTTGAAGTGTATAAACAACTTTCGATCACATTGGAGTGGCATGCAAGGTAACGTTGAACTAGTTGCACACCAAGGCCAGTGCAGTTCATGGCCATGTGAATGAAAAATGTGTTACTCAGGGTTCAGTGAAAAAACTTTTTCGCTTGATTGAGAAAATCCGTCTACATATCCGTCGTGCCTCCCCATTTGTTGTCAGGTAAACTATGGGCTGAATCCACGTGCATGCCGCAGCCATTTTGTCAGCAATATGGCCCAGGTCAGATCTCTTCACTTCGAAATACACGAAGAGAGGCAGCCATCCACCAACTATAGAGCCTGAGAGAAGGACAACGGTAGCAACTCCTTTCAACCGCCGGGGCGCCCTACGGGACACAGAGAAGCGCGTTTGGACACGACGTCTGAGGCTAAATCGAACATTTTCAGCAGGTCGGCTGCAGCCATTGCTCTTTTGAGTGCGATGTCCAAAATCTTCTCCTTCATTGCTCATGGAAACTCCTAGATCGACATGCTTCACCCTCTGCATCTGTTTTAACGCAACTCTCAGCAGGACAATGTTGACAGAGGAAGTGATGACCATCGTCAACAAAACGGGGATATTCACGGACAACTTCCGGACACTATCGAATACTTCTTCACGAGGCGACAATTTTATTTTCAAACATTCTTTCAGGTATATTTCAAAAAAAGGAGTGGAACGGAGCGGTAAGAAAGGCGCGTTTATTGAAAGAGAAATCACCAAGTGGACAACGAATGCTACTCTCAAGCGTTTTACTGTCAATATATTATGATAATGCAATGGCCAGCAGATTAGCAAGTACATGCTCAAGCTGAGACCACAGAGGCAAACCATGACAGCAACAACAAAAATTCTGTAGGCGTATGGAAATATATAATTGATGATCTTGCAGTTTTCTGGAGACGTCCATTCGTACCACAGAATCGACCACATGTTCCAGGATAACCCAAGCAAGAGATTCATCACTGCAAGAATTTGGTGCAGACACCGCATGGAGTCATGGAGCTCTCTTTGGCGGTGAAGTACGACAAGTTCGAGCACATTGAACGCAAAGCTTAGGCTTAGAAAACAAGAATACACAATTGAGTGATTGGAAACGCTTGAAAACGTCGTTGCGTTTTCACTAAGAGCCATTTAGATAACGTCAGGAGAAAGGGTTGAAACGTTGATCCCTGTTGGTTTCACTGGGATAATGCTGTAATAGCATCTATTGATAGATAATGTTGTCTCTAATCATCAACATAATATTGCTTTCACAACAAGCGCCCTTATGGCGACTTACCATGCTAAGGCCTGCTTACAAAAGTTGAAGAACACGCTTTGCACAGGAGGAGCTGACAGGCGCGCATGTCCAATCCGAATTACCATCCACTCCTGTGCCATATTTTAATTGTGATTCTAATCTCACACATGACTGGTGGTTCCAGCTCTAGACCACAGCATATCCCGGCCAAAGCACGATGGCATCATTCAGTTAACGATATCGAGGATGAACTACACGTGTTTATTTTTTCCCCAAGTAAAACATTGCATGTTCAGCAGTGACTGATGTTCGTGACACAAGCAAATGGATGTCCAGACTTACATCAGAAATAAGTGACATTGTTTCACGTCATAGCTGATGCTCTGTGTGCAGCAGCGATGGATGTGGCTCTTTTTATGACAAACTGCCTTAACAGTTGCAATCTTGACTGTTAGTGTCTAACATGATTGGTCTATTACGGTCACGTGTTTACATTGATAACCGTATTTATTCGCATTGGAGGAACCTCAAAGGGCGCCCCAACAGAAACTCCTTTGGAATCATTTGACTTTCGCCTGTTGAAAATCTGGTGAATTGAATGGCCTAATATATTTCTGCAGTAATTCAAACAAAATGTCAATGCCCTGCACTGATACTGACATAGAATATGACGAGTGGCATTGAATTTAGTCAAACCAGGGAGGTGCAAACTGTAGTTGAGCCTAGCTCATCACCGGGACATCCTCTTTTCCTTTGTTTTTACTGGTCGTCTTAGGATAACGGCCGTACACCCCTAACAGTGTAATCGAGTAGCTATATTTGTGCATATGTCGTTGCTCTCTGATCAAAAGTCACGCCTGTCCAACAAAGAAGGTGAAAGAACCTTGAGTACGGAATAATCACATGTGAGATTACAAAGTACATTATTTTCGTGGGAAAAAAAGGAATGATAGTATCTGTCAGAGAGAGAAAAATGTCATCTCCGGGCTGTACCCTTCCTTGAAAAAATCAGTAAAGTCGATGCATGTCTCCTTCACCTAGCTGGTCCCACCATTCCCTTGCCATAAGACGCAAATGTCACGATATTATCCGAATTGAATAATACATTGGACTGGGTGTCATAAGTAGTTTTGATTTTATGATGAGGAGGGGAGCGCCGCAGAATTAATTATGTACGCAACAACAACAACGACAACAACAGAAATCATGATGATGTTGTTATGTCAGAATAATCATCGACTATTACAGAGGTCCAGTAATCTCTCCGTCAACATTTGAATCTAATCAGGTGGTTTTATCATGTGATCGTTTCAATACTGGTTCACTGAGTCAGGTGAAAGTAAGAGAGCATGTGAGAATATACGGCTCTAGCGATATTATCAGAAAACTCTTTAGAGTGTTCGTGTGACACACTCTGTCATGTAATTCAAAGTTTTCCACGACTTTCTGCTTAACACAACCATTTGGTATTTGTTCAAAAAATTAGCCATGCGTGCAGTACATCAGATAATATTTCCCATTTATATAATTGCATGGCTGCGTTTCGCAGACACCTAATGGACTCTAATGATATCACACTGGCATTTCTATATCATTGATAAGGAAGTGACGTCAGCACTATGATCACTCGCTTCACAAGCCAAGATCTGTTATTTATATCTGAGTCGTCACGACAGATTTCATGCAATCATTAATGTGCTTTTGTAAAATTGATTAGAACACTGCCATTACCTCAGGCAAAATGCTTACTATATTAACTGTGCTTTGGAATGGAGTTGTAACGTTATTAGTGTAAAACCCCCAAAACATTATTTCGTTGGAAGGGATATTGCGCTATGTGCACCGGCGTGTACGGGTCTGTAAAGGTGTGCGGGACGCATGAAATAATCCCAAGTTGGAAAGATCTTGAAATTTAAAAGATGGACGTTTCTACCCAATGAGGGAGAACATAATATCGAAAAGCAATTCAGCTGTTCTGCATATTGCTGTTTCTATTCAGGTACTACATGTAATAATAATAATGATAATAATAACAATAATAACAATAACAAGGTCGTAGTTTTATTTACCCATATTGTTATTTAGTCTCTTCAGTGTTGCCACTGATGTACCAGAGGGCCCTGCCATTATTATTACCCTAGAGTTGCCAGGTACCCATTTATACACCTGGGTCGAGAGGGAGCTAGTGGGTAAAAACATCTTGTCCAAGGATGTAAGCACTGGTTAGAATTCGAACTCGGGTCCTCCGATCAGGAGTCAGAAGTCTTATCCACTATGCCACAGCGCCCCCACTTATTACGTAATAATATACAGATTATTTATGTAATAATGTACGGATATTATGTGTTATTATCCATACAGAGGATTTTTAGAGGCCAAATACAAGTGTTATTTTGTCGACGCACCTCATAACCTACGACCCACTTAGAAAGTTTGTTGAACTCGACCAATATTTTTTGCCGAGGCGACCAATACTTAAAATATTGGACGGCGAGAGGGGGATTCCCCAAAGTTTTTAAAAAGTGCACCGTGATTGGCTGAGATATACGAGATGACCTGAAATATGAAGTAAAAACGTCTATGATTGGTCAATCACGAATTAACTAAAATATCGTTTTTACTAAAATTCTGTGTTTATTTTGTGTTACTAGACTTGTTTCAAGAACAGAAGATTTGTTTTGGCCTAGTTCGACGTTGATCTAAGTTTCCTTTGGAATGTACATCAAAATACATAAATCACTGTTTTATCTGGGAATGAAGTGGATTAAGTTGCACTGAAGAGTGTACCATACCCCATGTCAAGATCAAGTTCAATAGGACACCAAAGGGTAAGTGATAATATTCTTTGCTAAAATCCTCTGTAGGATAATAATGATAATATTGGGTGTCCTATTTTCGGTCAATACAAGGATATATTGGACTCGCTAAGCAAAATATTGGACTCGTCTTCGACTCGTCCAATATTTGTGCATAGCTCGTCCAATATTTCCTTGTATTAACCCCAAGGCCATCCAATATTATATAAATAATATACATCCTGAGATGCTTCAGGACGATTGCTGGCGTTCATCTCCTAGACCGCGTCAGGAATTAGGACATCAGGAAGTCACTGAATGTCACAAGATCCATCAGCCAAGAAATCACCTCACGCAGAATGAAATGGTTCGGGCACGTTGTCCGCATTCCAGAGAATCTCCTGCCACGTGAAGCTTACCATAATGACTTCCACACAGCACGGTCACCTGGACGCCCTCCCCTCCGATGGAAAGACCAACTTCTCTGTGATACAGGATCAACCCTACCGACCCTTGAAAACCAGGCCAAGGAGAGGAGAGGTTGGAGTGAGCTCACCCGGAGGAGTGCAGAGGGACACACCGTCCTTCGCCTTCAAGTCAGGTAAGTCAATGCAGATTAAGTCAAGACGAACAATCGCTGTAAAATGCTACATTTCATGATTATTATGTAAATTGCGTAATTGTATTCTTTTACATGGATATCCGAAGGGTGAAGATAACCTGAGTGGGATATTGATAATTTTGATTTTTTTTTCTCCAACATAAGGCATGTCTCCTTCGTGCTTTGCTTTGTTTTTCTTTGTTTTTCTTTTTTAAATGGATTGAGTATTTTGAGGAAACATAGTCATTAAGAGTTAGTTTTTCACGTGTTTTTTTTTTTTTTTTTTTTTGTCTACAACCATTATATAAGCTCGTAACATAAGTATCAGGAAGTGTATGATCCTATTTCCCAGTACATGGTCTTTGAAAAGAGCTCTGTCCAAAGTGCATCACTTTGCTGGCGAATAGGAAGAAAAGGATATAAATCACACAATAAACTGACAAGCAATGACAGGCATGGAGAATGTGAGACAAATTCTGATGCTGAAGAGACGATTTTGTCTAAATGTCACTGTCGAAATCTGTGTTATAATTTATCTTATTTTTGTTATGCTGAATCAAATGTGTTTTGTGTTTACCCATGTACATGTGCACATGTGTGAAATGCCGAATAAGATGATAGTAGTAATGATAATAATGATAATAATAATAATGATAGTACTAATATTAATAACAATAATGATTCCCGGAAATATCTTGGGCTTTCGTAAGCGAGGATAAGTGCCACTTTCATATCTGTACAATCACATAAGACGGATGTTCATATCGATACAATGGGGGGTTTTTCAAGTATGACTTAGTCACTGAAGGATTGCTATGCCATCCTTGCAACTATGATGTGATCCACCATGAAGAAATTCCTTCATTATTGGAGTCACAAGAATACCTTGCATATACTTGCAGTCGATCTAAGATTACGAATTCTTTTTTATCAAACAAGTTAATTGCACTAACAAGGATGAGTTGGTCACTAAAATGTGATTATATTATCCTCGAAACTAACATGACCCGCTATGCCGAAATTACTTCTTTAACAATGTTTATGTCACGAAATTACCTTGCAAACACAGTCGGTCTGCAATCACCAATACATTTTCCTTTTACACTATTTCAGTGGCCAATGGGACTTTCAATTTTATCAGTGCTTGATTGAATGATTACATCCTTAACTATCACTTAAGTTGTTCTAAGTATCAGCTTCACTCAGCAAAAATGCGACGTCTACAAATTCGTCTGACCTGCCCGTTGGTCATGAGATAAACAAGAGGCTGGATCCAGGTACCTGATGCTGCGATCTTATCTGCCACGTGGTCCACTGGGATCCCTTCCACTTCGTAGCACACTATGATGGGTAACCATCCACAAAGCACCTGAGTCGTGATGAGTACCACGGTAATGACACCCTTGAAGTTCCACCTTCCTGGAGCTCCTACCCGCGGATGTCCTTTCCTTCTGAGGTCCGACGTTTTATCCGCAGACCGCTGATGACTATCCTCGGGCGTGCTGACGTCGAGATCTTTCGCGCCGTCGTCATCTCGGCGGCTAAATGCACCCAACGTTACTTTTCCCATGGCTCTCCTCTGCTTACACACAGCCAATAGCAATTGTATATTCACCAGCGACGTGAAGATTATTGTTATTGATATTGGACAGACTAGAGACAGCTTCTCGAGCAGGAACAGTCCATTTTCGTAGGCAAGAAGTTTTACGCCCAGGCATGTCTTTAAGATTACGCCATCGAAAGGCATAAAAGACATTGGTAGAAATACGAAGTAAATCGGAATAACAACGCCTAAGTGGATACCGAAAGCTACGTACAGTTTCTTCTTTGTAACAATGGTATGGTAATGTAGTGGTCGACAGACGAGAACGAACATGTTAAAACTTATCCCACAGAGACATCCCATGACCGATACTATCGACAGTCTAAAAACGCTGAGGAAAAACTTGTTGGGCAATTGGCAGAGTTCCTGCCTGGACCACTGGAACCATATGATGGACCACACATTCCAAGTAACACCGAGAACAAGGTTAAGAAGAGTAAGAGCATAGTACAACCATCGAATGGCATCCTGAAGTTCCTTTTGGTGTTGAATTACAGCGAATACAAGAATGTTTAAGCACATGGTTAGAACCAGGTAACTGGAGTGAATAGTCACATGATAGGTCGCCGTCATGGTGGTTGAAACGTTGCCTTCATGAGCCATGACTTGTCTTGAATTACCTAGGTTTCACGACTTCAAACTGGGATTTGAACACACTTCAGGTACAAAGAGTTTTATAAGCCAAAAAAAATAGTGTTTCAAGACTTTTGCTGTGAAAATCAAATAATACCTACTGAAAGGGTTTTTTTCAGAAAATTGTTCCTTTCCAAGAGTTACGCTCAGCCGCATCGATTGTCGTCTGCTAAATGAACATGTCAGTTTGAGGAAGCAGTTCTGGACGTGCTTTGCTTAGTAACGCCAACAATTTTCATTCTGCCGTAGCTTCCGCAAAATGGATCATCGTTTTTTTGGCTTTAGGTCAACCCAGAGTTGAGACTGCGTGAGCATGAAATTATTGCTTGACACACCACTGATTCAGGAATGACAGACACTATACACGAGCGAGTTGCTCCCTAGGCAAATAGAGTGGCACAGATCCTTGGACTGATGACTGCAACGAAATTATCAAAAGTCTGACATCAGGGGTAAATATGGACATTCCTGTCTCAGCAGGTGAAGAGCCTGGTTCCTGCTTCTTCATGCAAAAAGCGCTGTAACAGATATTGGTAAACTGACGTGACAGATCCTACGCCGTCAACAACACCCACCACTTATTAAATGTTGCTCTCAATGGCACCACCGCTTTCTCGGATCCAGCGGTGAGAGCTTTTAGCAGGAGCTTAAGAGGAACTACCACATGGTCATGTATGACATATTTTATAATTCCCTAACACTGAAAGAGTTACGTTGGCGACTGCGATTTGTCCAGGCTGATCACGTGTTCCGGTGTCCAAAAAGTGCGAATCATTCATAGCATGACGTTAGATGAATAGATTTACCTACTGCAGGTTGATGGACGCACGGATGTTGAGTAAAAAAATTTATTCTTTAATCATCTTTAGCTGAGGTTGAGAGAGGCATCGAACAATGGAAGAAAATTGAATTCGTGTTTTTTGTAGGTGCTTTATGAAAGGCACCGTGGCTTTGTTTGTTATGAATGGTACAAAACTGAATTCGATAATTAGGTTTGGTTACAGTATGACTGCCATTCCCTCTTTTTATGTGACAGTCAGGGACCTCGGCAGAAGGAATGCCCTGCATGCAGGCTTGATAGGGGCCATCACGGATACAGTAATGAGTGTTCACGGTTATGCCACTTTGCGGGAATATTCGCACAACAGAGCAGATGGGGAGGGGTGGAAAAGAATCATAGATTAAGAGAGAGAGAGAGAGAGAGAAAGGAGAGCAAAAAAGATATAGGCAAGCTGAGAAAATAATTGGTGAACATGAAGGCAAATTGCTTCAGGCTGTCAATACGCAATCACCATGGAAAAAGCAGAAAATCTAAGAGGGGGAGGCGTACCAATGGATATAGGTACATTGACTCTCAAAGTTTGCGGTGAGAAGGTGACATGGTGAAACTATATAGCTACTATTGAAAGTAGGCCTTAAATCATAAAGATAATTCAGTTCAGTTTCAATCATAGTTTATTTCCATTCAACGAAAATCAAGAAACATAGTACAAATTTCCAATCAACAGAAATCAAAACATAGTACAAAGTATACATATCATGAAATGATATTGTTCGAACATTTGCAAAAGATTCATGTAATATCCGAGATAAATTACATGTATATAACAACATATGTTTATATATATATATATATATATACAATAATACAAATATACTTCGTGGACGTGCGAAACAATAAATTCGATTATGGAAAATAGTGATCCACTAAAAAGCAAAGCTTGTGGGACCTGGATCGCTAGATAAATAATGAGTAAATAATATATTATTTCAAGGGTTTTTTATAGCTATTATATTTGATATAAATTATTTAAATCATTTGTAAAAAAATATATGTGTAGTTATATTGAGATACGCAGGTCGGGGAGAAAAGTGTATAAAATATCAATGTTAATGCCTGGACACTGTTCACTGAACCACGTGGTACCGAGAAAATATGACAAGGACAACACACTCGTACGCACATTACTCACACACATATAAGACGCGAGACAGTACCGAGAGGAGAGAAGACGGTAACAATGCAAGTCTGCGAAGAACAAAAGACAGGAAAGGAAGAAGAGCGAAGAAAGAAGAGAGAAGAGAGGTCCGCATGCAGAACACGCAAAGTGCTGCGACATCAGGACAGGTGAAAGCTCTCAAACATGAATTAAAACAATTTAAATTATCTAAAATTATAGGTAGAGAGTAAATATTTTCTGAATTTGTATTTAAATGTGACGAATTTAGGGGAATCTTTTAAACTATTGTCTAGATTATTCCAAAGTTTGGGTCCGGTATAAAGAAATGTACTTTGGGGCATGTGGCGGTTCTCATTAATGGAAGATGATATTCATCGGATCGTCGCGTGGGATAATTATGTACATGACTGTTTCGATGAAATAAGTCATGAAATATTTTAGGTAAAAAAATTACTGTTATAATTAAACATAAACTGACCAAGTTGAAACACATACAAATCTTTTATTTTTAGTATTTTATGGTCAAAAAACAAAGCATCTGTGTGTTCTTGGGTATGTAGATTAAAAACGATTCTGAGCGCTTTCTTTTGTAATAAAAGAAGTTTATCTAGTAATATCTGATATGTATTACCCCAGAGCAAGAATTCCATAATTTAAATAAGGTAATATCAAGCTAGAATAAAGAGTTAATAATGCAGAAGAAGGAAGGTAATATTTTAATCTGTTCATGACGCCAATATTACGTGAAATGATTTTACATATGTTATTGATATGATTCCTCCATGAAAGCTTGTTATCAACACAAACACCAAGAAATTTAAAAGAAGAAACTTCTTCTAGGGGGAGTAGTATCAAATGTTATATTACCTGGGAGGCTGTCTAAAGAGTTACTAAAAAGCATAAATTTAGTTTTTTGAATATTTAGTGACAATTTGTTTGCGTATATCCATTGTATAACCTTTTTCAATTCATCATTTACTGTGCTTGTTAAGATATTTGGGTCTGGGTGGGAAAAGAAAAGGGTTAGAGTCATCCGCGAATAATATGAGAGCATAGTTTCTCCGAGGATCTATGAAAAATCATTGATATAAATAATGAATAACAGAGGGCCTAGTAAGCTCCCTTGAGGAACACCACATGCAATTGTTTTATTTTGAGAGTCAAAGCCGTTGACATGTACAAATTGGGATCTTTTTGATAGGTAACTCGTGAACCACTCCAAGGCCTTTCCACGTATGCCATAATGAGATAATTTGGCGAGAAGTATTCCATGGTTAATCGTGTCAAAGGCCTTGGAGAAGTCCAAGAAGATACCTATTGTGTGTGAAAATGTTTCGAGTGCGTGGTGTGACTTTGTCGATGAGGGCGAGTAATGCGTGTGTTGTGCTGTGATTTTCTCTAAATCCAAATTGAGAATTTGAAAATATGTCACAGGTTTTAAGAAAACGTGCTGTCCTGATATAAACTATTCTTTCGAGAATCTTAGAAATAGAAGATAATAAAGATATAGGTCTATAATCATTGACATCATCCTTCTCCCCTTTCTTATAAATAGCAATTACTTTCGCAATTTTCATACTATTTGGTACTTGGCCGGGTTGTAAGCGATGAGTTGATAATGTGTACTAAGGGATCCACTATTTGGGGAATTATGTTTTTTTATTAAATGGTTGTCAATTCCGTCATGGCCAGGACTTTTTCCTTCTTTCAAATTTGTTACTTCTTCTCTATATGTTGGGGTCGAAAAATATAGTTTTGGAGTTAGGTGAATCCAAAAAATCACTAAAAGATTTACTAGAAGGAGGAATATTTTGAGAAAGATTTTTTTCCAATTGAGGAGAAAAAGTCATTGAATATTTCAGCCATGCCAGCGGGGAAGTGTTGCTGGAGGCATTGCCCCATCGAACTTCAGAAATATCGGATGAATTGTTAGGGTGTGTTCATAGCATTTTTTAATGTTTTTCCATGTGTTTTTTTATATCATTTTTATATTTGCTTATCTGATTAACATAAAAATTTTTCTTCTGCGTGTCGTAATAATTTAGTGAGTGTGTTTTTGTATGAAACATATTTTTTCTTATTTTTTTCAGTGGGGGTTGCATCTGTATTTATAAAACGAAATTATTTTTCCTATTTATGGATCGTAATATAGACTGAGTTATCCATGGGAGTCTTGGAATTTGCTTATATCTATTTTTTATGTTGCGCAGGGGGAATGTGGGTTATCAATTTCGGAAGGTAATAATAGATATGAGATAGTCATAAGAAAAGTTGACATCGGTAGTGTTGTATACAGAAGACCAATCAACTTCTTTTAAACTGTTTTGGAGACTTGTAATGATTATCTGCAGTAATCTTACGTCGCTTATAATAATTATTTTGTTTAGTCAATTTGATTGGAACCTGGGCAAATATAGGATAATGGTCAGTGATGTCTGAGAGGGACGATACCAGACTCAGGAAGTGGAAGAACATTACAAAAAATGTTGTCTATGAGGGTAGCCGATTGGCTGGCGACGCGGGTAGGCTTGGAGATTAATGGTAAAAACGAAGCAGACATTAATATTTCTATAAATTCTTGTGGGCGATTTTGGGAGTACTAAATCCTGCAAAAACTGTCATAAAAATCATTCAAATTCGACCGAGGGGGTCTGTAAATTACGCCAATCACAGTATTTTTTCCCATGTGGATTTATCAATTCAATAAATAGGGATTCGAGTACATCGCTCATAACACTTATCTCCTCATGCATAATATATGTAAATTTTTTCGAGATATACAAACCAACTCCACCACCAACTCTCTCGTTTCTATTTCTAAATACAAATTCGAATCCGGGTAAAGAAAATGAATTACTGATATTGGAATTCAAACCATGTTTCTGTAAGCCCTATAAAGGAGCAAGATTTTTGATCTGGATTTTCTAAAAATAAAACGCAACTTGTCGAAGTTTTCTATTAATACTGCGTATGTTTAAATGAGTTAGCAAAAAATGTTTTCATCATCTGTCTTCGTAATTCGATTTTTTATACTGATTTTTCAGTCAAATAAAACACATGATGGTTTCTGAACCGGGTCATTTGAGTCAAAATTATATTCAAATTCTTGTGCTGAGGTATTGTATTTATTGGATATATAATCTTCATACGAACTGGAAAATAATGTTAACATGATCAGATTCAGAGTGCCTTACTGTATCATAAAAATTCATCACTATTCAAAGAATTAAAAAACAAAAATTTGTTATATTAGTCCATGGGTTTAAAATGTAACATATTCGGGGGTTAATAGCTGGCCTCCCGCCCGGACCTAACTCAGCAGCTACGTGGGGGTATGCGGACCTGGAAGAAGAAGGGGAACCGAAATGCGTACAGAGAAAACATGAAAACACACACAAAACAATGGAACGAACATGAAACACAGATAAACACAGAAATCAACATCGTTGCGGATAGTACATGTACACAAGGCCATGGCCTTGTGTAGAATACCTAACATGGGTAATATCCATGGCGGAGCTCCCGGCGTGCTTAGATTGTCTGGATTCTAATGAGATGATGAATGATTATCTTACTACAGAAAAGAAAAGGAGGGGGGAAATTAATGCACATTATAGGTTATATGTCTGCGTGATCAGCAAAAAGTAAAGAAAAGGGATACAAATTAAACAGCATAATTCGAATGTGCATCTAGAAATCTCAGCATTAAAATATTGATATACCTTCCCCGGAATCAAATCAGATGGGACCGTTTTCCGTTGCATACAGGAAACATAACGTTGTTCTCAAGATAGTCCATTCGAAAATGAGTGCTAGGCAAATTATTGTTACGATTTTAAATGCAGTTGCGTATTTGTGAAACAAAGAAATAATAAACATACAGAGGTACACAAATACTTGCGACAATAATGACTCAACGCAGAACAAACAGCATATCAATGGACCCAGAACAAAGCGAATCGATGTGTCACTGGGAGAACATTACACAATGTACCTCCAAACATACACTTTAATCACACCAGTTTTGGGGTGACAATTATTTTTGACCCCAAAGATACAATATACAATTTTCAAATGAAAATGTACTTTTGCGATTTACTGCGTGGCTGGCTACCAGCAAATGGAAAATACCCAAGGGCGACTCACAACACAAGGAAAAAGAAGAATGAAAGCAGCACGATTCATCAACAGAATAGTTTTGTCGTTATTGAATCTCAGTTACTGAATGTACTGCAACACATGTGACAAGAGAAGAGAAGCAAAATATACGGATCGTTTATCTTTATGATCAACCAATATCAAATCTCAGTTTTGTATACCATATATCACATGTAACAGAGGAGGGAAAAAAATTAATAGAAGGAGGGGAAGTCAGGGAAGGACCCTCAAATTTCGTGAGTTTAAGGAAAAAAATGTGTAAAAAAGAGAGAGAGGGAGGGAGGGGGATGAGACCTACGAAGCACACACAAACATAAAGTCTAGAACAATGATCGGTTATAACACCCGGGCCAGCGACCAAATCCTCAGCACCTGGCAATCAGTAGTTACAAAGAATACAACCATTGGCGAGGTCGTACGCCCCGTAAAAGACACCCCCCCCCCCCCTCCAGGGTTTGCTGCCCGATCTAGAAGAAGAAGAATTGAGGGATGCTACGACCTCTTGGTCATTACGTCCAGCATTTCTTCATTGGTTTACTATGGCGAACAATAAGAAAGGGGTCGAGAAAATACCGGCACGCGGAATGTCCCTATCACGCCACTACCTTCATTGTAAATCACCCAAAGCAGTCAAATTATTTCAATTTACATTCATCGCACAATGTGAACACAGATGTGATTGTTTTACTTGAATTGAATTGTATAATGACAGACATTGCCGAAATAACATGCAGATTGGGAAAAACGGAGAGAGAAAAGCCGTGAAAAGGCAAAAGAACAAGGCCCTTGGTTTACTGAACTAAAGCTTATCGCAATAATTCCTCTCTTGTTGAGTAAAACCATACACATGGATTGTCCTGACACACACTGATACGGACTTCTCGTCACACCCACACAAAATAAACTAAGTACCTGCATACGCCTTAGACGCATGTGGGTCTATGTTCATAATAAGTCAAATAAAAATGAAACATAAGAGAAAAAATGTATCATATTTATAACTTTACAACTTTGTTCCTTGTTAATTCATATATTAAAATAATACTATTAATACACATAAGAGATGAATCAAAAATTCAACTCGTATATCGTTATACAGAAAAGAAAAAACGACTACTGAGCTACGGAAGAGAGAAAGAAAAAAAAAATCGCATCCGAATAACTTAATGTGTCGTATTTTTATCCAAATAAAATACTACTTTTTGTTAACAGATCAACTGTGTTTTTATATCAAACAAAAACAGCATGCTATAAATCTTAAATTCAATTTTATTACATTAAAAAAAAAAATGTGTGGCTCGAGCATTACATATCCGTAGAAAGATAATTCGATTTAAGATCACCATTCAGTGATGAACAAGGTGAGAAATTAACACAATTTCAGGTAGAATTATTACGTAAAAAAACTACTCGATTTCAGACCACCATTCAGTGATTAACATGGTAAACAAACGTGGTGACAATGTGACAAAATAATGCGGGATATCATGACTAGATGCAAGTCAGATTAGGAGGAACATGATAAGTTTGATGTCAATGACCCGTCACCCCAGAAAAACGATAAAGGGAAAAAGAAGAGGAAAAGAAGGAGAAGAAGAAAAGGCGAGGTCTGGTCGTCGGTAGCTAATAGCTAGAAGGAATGTCACACTCTGTATATGATTAAGGCTGCCTGCGGAGAACGGTGGAGAAAAACGGGCTCAAAATGGTGTCATTGTCATACTGAGAATCACCTTCGATAGGTCAGTGCTATTAAACACAAATTTCAGATTATATAATACGGTGTGAAGACAGGTGTCATTGTTGTTTTCTACGTGGGTTGACGACAACAAGAGCTTAATAGCACTCCGTGTGTAAAAAAGAAAGTCAACAAGAACAATAATTCAAAGGGCTGCAGGATTGCGAAAACTATTCGCTGGGATGGGATACGTGATTCTACACCTGCTCGATAAAACCTAAACCTTTCTTACATATGCGTTCAAAGCGCATACGTAATATTGTGGGCAAACAAAATAGATTAAATCTGTGTATTCTATGTAAGACCGTACAAATCAGAAAAATATTGGAAAAAGGCATTGATATTCGTTCACTTGGTTACCCCTTTTGATACATCCTAGGTGAATATCGGATGTCTATTAAGACTCAATATATACATGCAATTTCGTTTACAACCAAATTAAGTATAGAGAGAGAGAGAGGAAAAAAAGGAAACAGTGGTATAGCCTCCGTACACCTTGCTGTCCCGTTGATGGTGCACTTTTAGTATCAGAGATGGGTGAAGACTCAACAAAGGAAATTGACTCGTTTATAAGGATACTATGTTAGAACAAAAAGGAAAATGAATACTATGTCATGTTAATTGTTTCAAAGCTATCAACATTACTGAAGTGTACAGCTGTCAACGGTACTAAAAAGTAGATATGTTGTAAGAATGGGGTTGGCACACTCATACGCATTAAAATAACTGCATGTATGGCGGTTGCGAGATTTCATGCCACATAGAAAGTGACAATGCAGTACAGAGAGTGAATCTAATAACACCAAGTATAGTAGGTGTGAGATAAGATTGTCTCGTATTATACTGTACTAGAACAAAAAGGAAAAAATGAAACTGTATAGGCCCTAGTGTTATTTTTTTTCCAAAGCTATATGTCAACATTACTGAGCAGTAATCAGAACCGTTGGCAACAATGCTAAAAAATAGATATATTGTCAGGATGAATATGGTTGGCACACTCTCTCACACAAGTATAACTGCATGTATAGCGGTTTGGGATTTGTTACCACATAAAAAATGGCAATGCAGTATACAGTGAATCTGATGCACCAACTCGTAAAATTACACCTGCCCTTATAATTTCTTATGAATGAAAATTGATTATTAACTGTTACTTCAATTCTGTATGATGTCAATACACAAAACCAGAAAAGAGAGAGAGAAAAAAAAAATCCACTTTATCTGGATTATACAGGGACGCAAGTCAGCTCAAATCAGCATGTAGGCCTATTCAAAAGTAGACATTTTGTATATAGTCATTGCTTTGCCTAATCAATTTCTTACTTGTAAGTAGTCTACTGTGGTGTTTCCTGCCAGGCGTTCCACGCCGACGGTGGTCCGTTGGGGCTGCTGATGTTTCTGGTCTGCAAAATAACTCGCGTGCCACTAACTATTATCCTGGTTGCCAAGTTGCCGCGCTCTTTCCTTAGGTTGTAGGCAATGGTAGCAAGCCTGCCACGTTCCCGCTTCATTGCTGGCGGGAGGTCAGTACGGATGGTGATGGTGGGGTCCGTGGCGCGCGAAGTGGAAGCTGCTTGGCGTGGACGTTGTTGGAAAGCGCGTAGAATCCTGTCGCGATCCTGCATACGGCCAAAACGAACAATAATGGGGTCGGACTTGTTGCCAGCTCCGGTGTTCCCAGCAGGGGCCCTCCTGGGAAGCCTGTGGGCATTGATGAGGGGTATGGTGCGCATAGCTTCTTCCACCGGAATTTTTAGTAGCGTAGCAAAGGTAGAGAAGCACTCACCGTAGACATCCTCCCGTGTAGAATTGGGTTTCCCGTAGATTAGGAGATTCAGTTTACGTTCGTGAATTTCAAAAAGTGTGAGCTTCTCATCCAGTTCGTCTTTAACTTTCTCCAGTTTTTTTATCACGTCAGGGATGCGGTTGCTTTCAATATCTCCAATCCGATTTGAGGCATCAGTAGCAAAGTTTTCCAGCTCGTTAACAGTTTTTTTGATACCAGACATTTCGGATTTCAGAGAGTAAACGTCAGATAGGAGAGTGTCCAACTTCGAGTTGAGCTGGGCGTTGTTTGCTTCAGTAGCCGTTTTCATACTGGTTATCAGTACAGCCAGGTCGCTATTAGATGGCGCCGCGGGCGTGTCCGAGACTGAAGACGCATGGCCGAGTTCCGGGTATGGGGCGGCTTCACTGTCACTGAATGGGTCAACTGAAGTGTCACTCAAGAGGGCATTTCGCCCTACAGATTTACCCGTTTTATTTCCAATTTTTGCGCGAGTATTCATGCTGATAACTGGTCCTTTTCTGAATGATGATATTTGCAGGTTAATTATAATACAGTTCGTTGGTACAGCACCTCATGAAATGGTAGCGAAAGAGGTAGTTTGGAGAAAGTTCCGGGAGCTCACATTAGCTGCGTCCGTCTAGTCCGACATGCTTATTTCTAAATAGTCATAAACTATGACCCACCACTAATAATAATAGTATAAAAATATATTTCTGTATATATCGATAGGGATATAGATAAAGATACATAGCGAAAAGTTGTGTGTTTGTTGTCAATTACTTGGTCACTATAGCTCCTCCCCACTCCTCCGACAGACACGCACACACCTTACAGGGAGTGGACGTCCTGTATATCCTACAATGACTTGTCTACATTATTGACATTTGTGCACATGATAACAAAGTATTCAAACCATCTTTAGTCATGAAAATGATTATGTTTTTGACACACAATTCTACAATTTCCATGAGATCGAATTTTGTTTTTGTTTATTGCATTCGCATCCTGGTACACGTATGTGCAGCCATCTCCTATACCGTATGTCTAAAAAAAATTACAACGGGACCCTCCGCAATGATATCTTTTAAGATAGTGAATCAATCTAAATACAAATTCAGGGTATGTATATGGAACTATAACTCATTGCCCACATCCTACAGAAAACCCCATTCGATTCGCTTCAGTGGTCAAAGAGAAATGAGGAATTTTGTAGAGGATGTCAGGAATCTCTTTCCTCCAAGTTCTGTCTATTGTATTCACACACAAGAGCATCAAAGTGCTAAACTTGGAAGAATCAGACCCATGACATGCTTTACAACAAACCACACTTCTCTGTGACCGCTTAACCAAATTGAATGGGATTTTTTTTTTTTGCAAAATAGAGCTAAGCTGTTATATTTTAAGACCCTGAAGTAGCATTTACACAGTTTCATCATATTGGGTGTTATCAATGCGAAAATCTGATGGTAATTTGTTTTGGACATACTGTAGTGTGTGCACGACTGAAAGTAAGTGAAACTGAACATATCGCTAACCGAGTAAACATAGTAACCTGAGCAGGGTACGAGCGTTCATTTCCTATTCTTCAAAGATATCAGTGCCAAGTAGGGCTCGTTAAAGAAGAAGAAGAGGAAGATGAAGAAGAAGAAGGAGAAGGAGAAGAAGAAGAAGAAGAAGAAGAAGAAGAAAGAGATGAAGAAGAAAAAGAAGAAGCTGTTATTCACTTGAAATCACCAAGGAATCTCCGTCACAAGTTCCTGGTCTGAGTTTCCGGAAACGGTAGTAGTGCTTTCCGCAAGGTATCTTATCCTAATTATCTAGTTTTTTTAAGGGTGGGTTAATTCACCAAGCTAAATAAATCAAACTCAGTCGAAGGCTAATGAGCACAGACATTTTATTTCCAGAATGGTTTACAATATTATATGAAATAAGCATGAAAGCAATTTTACTTTAACCATAACTCTACAATACGCTGAACATTGTGCCCCCTTTGATTATGGTGTCTTGTTTTGAAACTGTAGAATTTATTATAACAACCAAAACAGATACTATGGTAATCTTATTACCTGGGTATATTACAATATATAGTTTAAGTTATATGCTAATTAATAAAATTGATAATAGTATAACGGTAATAACAATGATGATGGTCTTTAATAAAGATAACGTACTGCTACTACTACTAGAGATAATACAAAAATGAATCACAAAATTGTAACTGTCGTATCTCAGTGTACTACTTTCTTTGATATTAATGTCTATATAACCAAGGTGCTTCAAAATTCCTTTGGATAAACAACCTCCATGAACAAATGAAGGACTTATACCTCCTAACATAAACTATTCTTTAACATTATTCATGCATGATGCATTATGTTCACAATCCTATCCAAAAAAAAAAAGAGAAAGATAATAAAAGTATATTTCATAAGCTCTTCTGAGGAGATTTTTTTTTCTCATATCGTCAAGTTACGCCTTTTTGTAACTGATGAGAAAATGTCACAGTTAAAAGGGAACACACACGTTAAAAAAACAAAAACAAAAATCTGAAGCATAGAAGACTTTACTAGATTATACGAAGCATCTTTGGGCTCATTTATTCCTCATCTTCTGCGTTATGTATTAAGGAAAGAAATAGCAGAGTATTTTAAATGCAATGTATTGATAATCCTTCGTGTCATTTTGGCCTCGCAGGTAGTGATTGAATCAAAGTATGTACAAAGACATTGATTTAGATAAAAGGAAAATACCCTACTTGAAATCAATCTTGGCAAAAACATGAAAATAATGCAAAATTTATTCAATTAAACCGCAGCAGCTCATTAACGATTTTTGTTTTCAATGTATGACGAGTATTCCCTTTGTCATCTAATCTTGGTGTTCATCGTTGAACGTGATGTCTTTAAACAGCAGGTTGAGGGTTGTTTCGCCTGATTATTTTCCACTGAAAGTAACGCTACTTTTGTATATTTAATGCTAATTTATTGCAAAATACTAATTCTAAACTTAGTGAGTTGCTTTTTGTTCTGCAAGTTCTTTTTTGCGTTAGAAGTAATTTATTTTAGAAATGACAGTTAAATCATACTTCTCATTCTTAAATGTAGGCAATATATATATTCATCATTATGTTAAACATTTTTATTAAAAATGCTTTCTCATTCAAATTCTGCATTCCAAAAACTTTCTTCCCTTTATCTCTCTTCTAGGCAGGAATACTCAGCATGCTTTTCTTGATACGATGAAAATCGTGCACCAGTATTCGCATTGCCTCCCCGTGTGTTAGTAAATACACAAGAGGTTGGATCCATGTACACGACGCCGCCAGTTTGTCGAAAATGTGTTCCAAATCACTTCCTTGTATTTGATAGTATATAATCAGAGGGGACCACTCACATATCAGAGAAAGTATGAGGAGAAAAACGGTACGGACTCCTTTAAATCGCACGGAAAACTTTGGCTTTGTGGCGCACGTTTCTCCTGCTTCAGTAACAGACGTTGGCAACTCGATGCCCACTTTCGCTGTCTTGGCCGTGGCTCTGATTTGTTTCAATACAGTCCTCAGGATAATCGCGTTGACGAGAGAGGTGAAAACTATCGTCAGTGACACTGGAATGACTATTAGTAGGTTGTGGAGCACGGAAACTATCATTTCATCTGGCGGAACTTCCACCCTGAGACATTGTTTGTTGACTAAGTCGTTGAATGGCATAAAGGGGAGAGGCAGCAACACGACGTAAATAAGAAGGAGAATGGAAAAGTTAATTCCACAGGCCACTTTCAACTTTTCGCGGGTCATTAGGCGATGATAGTGCAGCGGTCGACAGATGAATACATACATATTAAAACTTATGGCACAAAGACATGACATCATTGACGCTAGTAATGTCTTGTGACAGAACGGAAATATCTTGCTAGTGATGGCGCACACCGTGGGAGTGGCCCAACCGAACCAAAAGATGGACCAAATGTGCCATACTGCTCCTAGGAGAAGATCAAGGACAGCAAGAGTTTTGTAGAGGCATCGCATAGCATCTTGGAGTTCCTTCTGGCGGTGAATGACAAGCAAGATGAGTGCATTAAAGCAGAGAGTGAGACCCAAGAAAACAGCGTACAGGATGACATGAAAGTTGGTATTTGTAGTTGCGCCGACATCCCCAGTTATGTTAGACATGATGATCAACTGGTACTCACGAAACGACACTTAATTTTATCAGTCTTTATAAAACGTTTGCATAACGCGTCCTCATGAACATTACCACTGAAGCAAAAAAATAAATAAAAATCAGAAAGCTTTTTTTTTCGTTAGAGGCAAATGAAAGGCTCTACGTGGATCGACTACCATAACTCCAATGCAATTAAAGAGTCAACTGTGGGCCCTGCTTGACAATCGGCTATCGAGTATATAAGGCACACTCACTTTAGACTGTATAGACGAAGATGTTGGTGAGTGACTTAAATGTACGCTCCGTTTAAGTTCGCAAATCTGCTAAGGCTTTTTGTCCAGTGTTGTCAAAGGTTCTCTCATTTGTCCGAGGCGCAGATCTTCAATGCAGGTGTTTTTTTGTTAATCATATAAAAAGAAAGTAATGAGTAATCCATTGTCAATTTAATATGGGGTAATGATTTTTTTATCGTGGAGGGAACATTTCCTGTTATTCCTCTTTCTGAGAAACGCAGAGGAACTCACCCGGTGATGTGGCACATCTATTTCTACCGAGCCAAAACATTCGCAGAGACGATTGATAACATTTCCACCTGCACAGCCAAAGCATCTCACGACTTCCAAGGCATACAACTATACGCCTACTATCACCCTGTCCCCACTCGCATGTTCAACTACCTTCTAATCATGATTACAACCTAGTGTCTTCATGAAATGTAATCATGATTCTCAACAAGCTACAAACGCGAGGACGCCGAAGTATTTCAAGAGGAAAGATCACAAAGCAATCCACCATGTGTGGAAGCACGTGCGTACTCGGGGAAAATCGGAAGTATATTACATCAAATTCCGCCGTCTTGTTTAACTGGGAAAACGTTAATGCAGGAGACATACAACAGAATACTCCTTTTCTCAATGTGTTTAACCTTGCGGAGTGAATTTCAAGAGGGTTGTCATAAAAAAAAAAGAAGTATCGAAAAGAAATCGTTGTGATTTTGGGGTGTAATATGTCACTGTGTACATACCTCTGCTTCAAAATTTTATTGACACGTGGACTTAAGGGTAGGCGTAAAGGTACCATGGCATTTTGTTATATTTACATGGAAAGCAAAGTCGTATTCGGGCTCGTTCGAAGTGACTACATACAAACTGAAAGCACGTTCAGGATGGTGTATTAGCACACAATCAAACAACCCAACATGAATAGACTGTTGCACACACATCGATAGTTCCTATACGTGTTCTCACCTCTTCTTGCCCCCCCCCCCCACGATAACAATATCCACTGCTTAAATAATATAAGACCTGCGCACGCACACACACACACACACACACACACACATACATACACATGAAATGTACTGCGCAAATAGTGTAGGAACCACACAGAATTTAAAGGGATGGTATAGATGTTGGTTGATAAGTGATGATTCAGTCTTTAGCTTTTTCCAAGATACTCAGAAATAACTGTATGAAATGTTGAATAGAATACAATTCTACGCGGAATCCAAAGTTTGTTTGATGAAAACTGGTTTTGAAATGGCTGAGATATCCAAAAACAAAGTAAAACATCATTTACTAGGAATGCCTTGTTTTTGAAATCTCGGCTATTTCAAAGCCAATTTTCATCAAATAAACTTTGAGTTCCTCTTAGAATTATGTGCTCTTTCATATTTCATAAGAGGTTTCTTACAATCTAAAAAATCATCATCAAAAAAACGTTGGAAACCTGTAGTCCCATCTCAACCGAAACTGTACAATCCCTTTGAACCTTTGCATATCTTATCACTTTCGCTTAGTGACTTCTGTCATGTCCACATAATTATGCTAATTTTCTGAGATAATGCTCTCATCAGCAAATGAAAGTTCTGTATAGCTTGTGTACAAGCTATCATTATAGTCATGACCAATAATTTAGCACCCCTGCAACTCTGTCCCTTGAAATATCAGCAGTGTCATGATGTTGGAACACCATAGAATTTTTACACAAAAGTTTCCTGTTTTACATTATAATAAAGAAAATATTTACTGAAGATTCGTTAAAGCTGGTATCTCACTGAGCGGCGAACGTTTGCGAACGTAGCGAATTTGAGATTCGCCAACTTTTCTGACGAATGTTTGCGAAAAATCAAAGTTCGCTTCTGCCATTAGCAACAGCTAGCGACTTTTAGCGATGTTTAGCGACAATTAGCAACACTTAAGCGATTGTTTGCGAAAGTGTTTGCGAACACAGGTGGCGACTATTAGCGAATGTTAGCAAATGTTAGCGACAATTTTGCAAATGTTAGCGACAATTTTGCAAATGTTAGCGACACTTTTGCAAATATTAGCAACTGTTTGCAAATCCTTTGCGACAATTTTGCGAATGTTCTTGGACCTAGAAAAGTACCAGGCGATTGTGTATAGTAGGACCCATAAAACGACATAAAACCTTCCACTGAATTCAGATCTCTGGTGACAACCGTTCAAGATGGATTTCCAGGATATGGAAATAAATTTCTGCCAAGAAGAGGCTCAAGGTGTTGCTATCCTTGAAGAGCTGCTTTGTCAGGCTGCTGCTACAGCTATTCTCTCTAAAAAAGAAAGAGTGAAAATGTTCACTCTTGAAGGAGTGAATAACAGAAAAGAGTGAGTTTCAAGTGAAATTAGAGTGATTTTGGAGTGAAAAATGTTCATTTTCACTCATTTTTGAGTGACCTCAGGATCACTCCAAGATTTTCGAGTGATCCCTGAGGTCACTCCAAAATGAGTGACGTTTCACTCAAAATGCACTCCAATTTCACTCAAAACTCACTCTTTTCTGTAATTCACTCCTTCAAGAGTGAACATTTTCACTTTTTCGTTTTTAGAGAGTTGTGCAGCATAAGAGAAATAAAATAAAGAAAAACAAGAAAGGAAGAAGAAAAGAAAAAAAAGAGGACAGACTTTAGTCAATATGAAAAGCTTTTGAAGCAATTACAATCATGATGGAGATGTCAAGAGCTTCAAGAACTTTCTTAGAGTGGAACCTTGTCTGTTTCAGAAGCTTTTATATAGGAACCATGTGGTTACTTGTTCGCTAGCAGTGGCGAATCATATAAAAATGTTAGCGACACCGTATTACGACCGTTTGCGAATTCTTACGAGTGTTTTGCGAATGTTTGCGAATGTTTGCAACTGTTAGCGAAAATACAAATTCGCAAAGGTTCGCAAAGAAATTTTGAACATGTTCAAAATTTCTTTGCGACGAGAAAAACTGTTTGCGACAATAAAAACCGTTTGCGAACTTTCTTGCGAATGTTAACGAACCTTTTGCAACCGTTTACGAACCCTGGCGAATTCCCAAATTCGCTACATTCGCAAACGTTCGCCGCTCAGTGAGATACCCCCTTTAAGAATCGGTGACTGCGTACCCATTCCATCATCATCACGCTTCCTCCTTTCTATTGTTGCTTGTGTGCTTGGTACCATTATCATGAAAGGAAAAAAAAATATTGAAATCGCTTGCACTTTAAAGGAGCAGTACGCGCCGAGTTATCTCTATTTAGTGCCGATTGTCATATCTGTTCAGGAGCTAAAAGGTTAGCTCTTTGTCTGCAGACGAGAAAGCAGAGGTGGTTTACTCATAAAACGATTTCCCTACAAAGTAGCGGTTACATTTGGGTTTTTGTGATATCCTGTCACAATTCAATGGTATGAGAAATTCAAGGTGATAATGTGAAATTAATTACATGAAATGCCATTTCCGGAAAGAAGCGTTCAATCAAAAAAAAAAAAAAAAAAGATATCACGCTTGTCTATGGTCATATAGGAATAATTACTTTCTGAGAACTTACATTGGAAATTCACTCATTCGTCATGTATTTCCATTTTGCAGTGATTGTTTTACCAAGAAACGAAGTGGTACATCGCGTGAGGACATTGTATTCAGAACGTGTCATCCAGGCACTTAGGATTTATATCACATTCACAATGAAGTGAAAGCGAAAGTCTTATGAATCAATCTCACAGGCCTTAGTCAAAAACAAAACGGTAATTATTCAAAGCATAGCCTGGACTTTGGACTCTGAATGTTATGTGCACAAGCTTTTAAATACAGGGTCGGATTTTAACTACATGTCCATGCCTTCTTCAGTCAACTTTGAATAAACACAATAAAATCACACGAAGAAGAGTGATAAACGTTTCATCAAAATCGCACATAAAAGGAGAAACGGACATTTTCACAAAAATTTGAAGATGTAAGGATAACATAAACTCACAAATTTCCTCATTGGTTTGTTATTGAACACACAAATAGTATTAAATGAACGCTTTGCGTCGTTGACTTATGCAACAGCAATCTCTTTCCCCCATTAAGGTCATTATTCCCAGATCTGGGAAACATGGGAACCTTTTCAGTTGCACAATTGTCTTATTCATCTCGAATTTTGTCGAAACCTGTACTATTCAAATTTCTCTGATTTTATGTTATTCAATAAAGCCAGCTGAGACTAATGTTGCGGGACTGCACGCCAACGCTACTTTGTAATAACTAGCACACGTAGAGAGCATTTAATTTTCCTACGAATCAGTGAGAGCAAATACAATTTCCTAAAGAGTTTGTTATCATAACTTCAATGAAGTTAAAATAATGTTAATAAACGAAACGGTAAATTACAATCATGACGACAGAAAACTATGAATTTTGTTTTGCCAAAATTGAGTACTGATAATGCTGTATATACTAACCAGAATAACTGCAGCTCAAATTAGGGTATTGATCTTATTGTATCGATATGACATCAGAGTCATCACAAGATGGAAACACAAAGTAAATTCTTTGCCATAGTCGTGTGCTGTTGATGCTGTTGTCAGGAAGACTGCAAAACAACCTATTAAAGAATTCACTACCAAATTATTAGCTACATGTCTCTCAATATTGCGGACCAAGAAATTACGGAAAATTCTCTACTTTTATCTTAATACAGCAATCAGAAATATAGTCATTCTTCATATCTACCATGGCAAGGTGTGAATTACACTTGTATTATCACAAATTTGTGGTGACATACTGTTGCATAGAAAAGATTTAGAAAAGACATAATTTCATTTTCACTATCAAGCTAGGTATGCATATCACGGCGACAGCAGCTCTGTTGCATTATCATTTCACAATGTAAATCATGGTCAAAGAGGAATTATACAGGAATAAGTGTGTTAAACATGATTATGTTTATCATAATACATGACTATATACGTATATATATTATATATGTGTGTGTGTGTTTGTCTATATATGATGAACACACACATACACACACACACACCCATATATATATATATATATATATATATATGTATACATACATAACATATACATACGATTACATGCTTTTGATGCACAGAATAAAACAATATCATTGAAAAATGGAATATATTGTAGCGGAACAGTTTATTCAGAGAAAACCAATCATACAAGCGAACAAACAAAATGACAAGGACCAAATTGATAATCTTTATTAGCTCAGAGTACATTTATATACACCGGTCCTAGATTTTGGAATTCATTAAGCTGTGAAATAAAAAATTCCCCTTCTTTGCATTCTTTCAAGCGCAAGTTGAAATCATTTCTGTTAAATCCTCTTTGATATATTTCGTCATTAGTTAGATCTCATCAACCTCAGGGTTCATCATCCATCCACCAATCTTTCGTTTACTGACTTCATTATTACGTAATGGATTACATGGATTATTATGCAATAACCATTAAATCCCTGCACAGCTGCGTGCAGTACCAGCCCTCTGAAGCACATTCTCAATCACCCCCTGTTCCATTTCCCTAGTTCAGCGTGTAGGCATTCTCTTATTCTCTTTCTCTTTTTTTCTTTTCCTTTCTCTCTCCCCATTCTTTCCGTCTTTTTTGTCAAGTCGTGTCATGTCTTTTGTATTTCTCCTGTCTTGTTCCGTTCTGTCGTAAATTATAACTGTGATAAGTATTTGTAAATAAGTAATTCATAAGTTTGTTCATTTTTTGAGTGGTTCACAACATACAAGCTCGCTTTTTAATGGACCTCTCAGTTCTTTTTTTTTTCCCTCAACTGAAGCATAACTTTGTACTTTTTTGCCAGTATGCATTCTTTTGTTTATTTGTATCATTTATCTTTTACAAAGTCGAATGTTTATGTTTATGATGTAATTCCAAATATATTATGCGTTATGTTTTGTTGAAAAAAAGAAGAATGAAAAATAAATGAATTGAATTGAATTGAAAAAAAAAAAATCAGTAAGAAAGACATACGCGCTAGACTTATATAGTAAAGCATCTGACGTTCTGATACCATCGAGAAATAAATATAAAAAAAAATAGAGCCTAGCTTAGATATCAGTCTTCACCGGCTTACACACATATATGTTTACCTTTGAGAATTTTTATAAAGTTTCACACAATCGACAATGGAGAACTTGCCCTCTGTTTACATATTTCTTACGAAAATTGTCATATTTATACTACGTTCTTATTCATTGTCTTGTATTTGGGGCTAAAAGAAACTGAAATAAGGCTTTGAATTGTAGATGTGAACATTTAGAGGAAAAAATGGCCGCCCTTCGCATGTGGACGTGAGTACTTCACGGTGAGAGCAGAATTCTTTTATCGGTGACGAATATGACCAAGAGTGACTTTTAAGTGGTAAATTTTCTTCCTCTTACTTTTCTGTAACTTTTGTGAAACTCAGTGTGGATTTCGTATGCAACTGTGGTCACAATCATGGAGAAAAATTCACCGTACGCAAAGAAACCAAAGTTGATCAATGATCATGCGGACACTGCGGTTCCTCCTCGTGAGTCTCCCGGAGCCGCCGGGGACGTTCTAGCGCGTGACCCCTCTGCTAGACGAGAGCTTCTATCTGCTACGGACAAGCCGTGCTACGCTGCTGTAACAGCCGCCAGCCTATCGAGCTCACAACCTCCACAATGGTTTGTACAGTTTTTCACTGAATTTGAGAATAGACTGGATGTTCGCATTGAGTCACTGCTTGACAAAAAATTTGGCGACCTCACATCTATAGTCACAGAGCACGATGAGAAGATCAAGAGCCTCTCTTTTGATATCGCTAACCTGAGAGATACTGTACAGGCGCTTCAGACTGACAATGGAAAGCTGGAGAGGAAACTGGACGATCTTGAAAATCGTTCACGACGTAACAATCTTGTTGTCTTTGGGATTCAGGAGTCCGACAACAAGGAGGACTGCAAGAAACTCATTCAAGATTTCCTGCGCTTCGCAGATGTCCCCGAAGAAGACATCAATGATATCCAGCGATGTCATCGAACACCGTCATTTCGACCTCAGGGACAGGAGAATGCTCCACATCATCCAAGAAGGATCCACATAGGTTTTGGTTCCTTTACTGCAAAGGAGAGGGCACGCAAGGCTTGTATCAACAAGCTGAAGGCTACAAGATCGCTGTACCTGGATCACAAAGCATTTGTTGCAGAGGATCTCTCACAACATGTTCTTCAACTTCGAAAATCCAAGGCTGGTGCATTCAAGCGGCTCAAGGAGGAGGGCAAGCGCCCCTTTTTTATTTTTCCTGACAAGCTGTGCTTTAGAAATCCAGACGGAAAGATCACCACAGCATAATCTTTAACACTATGGTATATTTTCTGGAAAGTCGGTTATCACATCGCCACCCATGTTGATTGTTTTTTTTATTGGTTCATATACATGTACCTTGCTATGTTATCATTAAGATAGTCGTGACCAGGAAAGATATGTGCTTTCATCATTTTAGAAAATGATCATTACCGGTACCATATTTGTATTAAAAAATAGTAGCACTTACACTAGTTTGACCAGTGAGCACCGAGTACTGTTATTTCTTTTTTTTTTTGATAAACACAAAAGGTATTTATCACACGTCATATTTGGACACAATTCAAATATTATGATTAAAAAATCACGATTTATTTCCATTGTACAAAGGTAACTATCACTATTTTTTCCGGAATTATTTGACTTGTTTAAGATGACAAACATGGTTGACCTTTTGAGGAATTCTGTGTGTTTATTAAATGATGAGATACAGTTGTATACAGTCACCCCTAGAGTGTCAGGATAAGGTGAGTAGTGATATCTTATGATTTAAGATATAATCTGGGGCTGAAAATACTTTTGTATTTTTTTAGTGTGTATAAATTTTATATGGTGGAGACAGGGGTCATAAGACCATTAAATTGTTTTTGTTTGTTATTTTAGAGTTTAAATTTCAAAACTTATGCATGTACTGTATTTTGCATCTTCTGTTTGAAGGCACTCTAGTCATCTTTCAGTTACAGTTCTGCTCGAATCGCCACATGCCTTGCACTATTGGTTTGGGCTGTTTTTTTGATTTGAGGCCCTTTACCTTGTAACCTAGTGCAACTCTTTTTTCTTCATTAGTTGTCCTAAATCTGTTTTCGTTTGATGATGTTGGTGTCAATCACTTTGAATAAGTTTTTTGTTTATGCAGCTTTTTTTTTCTTGTGGAATGCTTTCAGTGCTAAAATTCATAATACCCAATCTGATTTTATGGATTACATATTTTTGTTATCTCTATTTATACAGATGTGTACTAATTCATTGTGTGTTAAATATTTACATTATGGATGTTAGATTATCAACTTTCAATTGCCGGGGTATACAAGATCATATAAAAAGGCGAAAAGTGTTCCATTACTTACGGTCAATTGACAGTGATATAATTTTTTTTACAGGAAACCCACTCTTCTCCTTGTGATGAATCTTATTGGAAACAGCAATGGGGTGAAAGGGCCTTTTTTTCAAGCTATACATCTTATAGTAGGGGTGTCGTTATTTTAATTCGTAATCATATTTCATTTACTCTTAATTCTTTATTTGCTGATCCTAATGGAAGATATTTGATTTTATCAGTGGTAATTAATAATGTACCTTTAACCCGTTGAGGACGAGTCCCGAGTATACTCGGGCAGGTGTCTATGGGAAATGCGTGTTGTAGCAAAATCAGTCCGTCCTCAACGGGTTAACTTTAGTGAATGTTTATGGTCCCAATAATGATGACCCTGATTTTTTTCTCCAAATATTTGCTAAGATTGAACAATTCACTTATACCCCCCTGATATGTGCTGGAGATTTTAATGCTGTTTTGACACCCTTGGACTATAAAGGTGGTAAGCAAACTCATGCAAATGTTAAATCTAGGGATATGATTTCAGTTTTAATGGAAGAATTCAATTTACATGATATTTGGCGAGACTTTCACCCGAACCTAAAACAGTATACAAGACACCAAAAGAATCCTATAGCTCTTTCTAGATTAGATTTTATATTAGTCTCAGAAAATTTTGTTAATAATTGTGTTAGTTCAAAGATTCTTCCTGGGATTCAGTCTGATCACTCAATAGTTGTTTTAAATTTTAAGGACTCGCAAGTAAAAAGGGGGCCAGGGTTTTGGAAACTTAATTGTAATTATTTACATAATGATTCAGATTTCATTAACACCGTAAAAGCGAAAATTGAAGAATTTAAAATTGTACATCGTTATTCTGAATGCAATCCTAATATTATATGGGATTCTTTGAAGTGCTCAATTACAGCGACCTGTATAGAGTATAGTTCTCGGAAAAAGAAGGAAAGAAATTCCAAAAAAGAAAAATTGTTTAAGAATATTGAGGAAGTTCAGATGAAATTAAGCAGAGATACAAGTAATAAACACTACATTGAAGAACTGGAAAATTTGAATTCTCAATTAAATAAAATTTTTGATTATGAAACCCAAGGCTTAATCATTCGTTCGAAAGTTCGTTGGATAGAAGAAGGAGAAAAGAGTTCGAAATATTTTTGTAATCTTGAAAAAAGGATGGGTGAAAAGAAAAGTATATATAGAATTAAAAACGAAATTGGTGCTGTTATCTCAGATCAAACTAAAGTAGAGAATGAAATTTATACTTTTTTTCAGACTTTATATAAAAATCATATTGAGGATAATGAAGAAGTTGTGGATGATTTTTTGGAATCCATTGATATTCCTACTTTAAACGAGAATGATAAATATTTCTTGGAAAAACCACTTTCTAAAAAAGAATTATATGATACGCTTTTATCAATGAAACACAATAAATCTCCGGGATTTGATGGGCTCCCCGCAGAATTTTATGTAGTTTTTTGGCAAGATATCTCCGATTTACTTTTAAATTCCCTAAATTTTTCCATGGAAAATGGCTTTATGTCTTCTTCCCAGAGGAATGGTATAATCACTCTGATTCCAAAAAAAGATAAGGACCCTTTGTTTTTAAAGAATTTTAGACCGATATCTTTATTAACCGTTGATTACAAAATTCTTGCCAAAACATTGGCAAACCGTCTTAAGAAAATACTAGATCAATTAATTCATACTGATCAGTCTGGGTTTATGAAAGGGAGACATATTGGGAATAATATTCGATTATTAATTGATACAATTCAGTATACTGATTTTCATGAAATACCTGGAGCAATTCTTCTGTTAGATATTCAAAAAGCTTTTGACAGTGTAAACCATAATTATTTATTGAAAGTTTTAAAAAAATTTGATTTTGGAGATAAATTTATTGGTTGGATTAGGTCAATTTATTTTGGAAGAAAGAGCTATGTCTTAAATAACGGTTTTTTAACAAAACCCATCGACATGGAAAGGGGAATCTTTCAGGGTTGCCCTATCTCCCCATATTTGTTTTTGTTAGTTATTGAAACTATGGCTCAAGCTGTAAGACAAAATGATAATATTAAAGGTATCCCTGTGGAGGGAAAGGAGTTAAAGATATCCTTATTAGCCGATGATTCCACATGCTTTGTAGATGGATCTATAAATTCTTTCAATACTTTGTTTAATTTGTTGGACACTTTTGCTGTTTGTTCTGGTTGTAAACTAAATATTTCAAAATCTGAGGCTGTATGGATTGGTTCTAGAAAAGGCTCCCTTGACTTTCCTTTCTCTGAAAAAGGTCTTAAATGGACGCAAAATCAATTTAAAACCCTTGGTATAACATTTTCTTTGAATGTAAATCAGTTATTTAATTTGAATTTTTTGCCCAAATTAGAATCAATTAAAAGTGTACTTAATTGTTGGCGAGCTAGGAATCTCTCTTTGATTGGGAAGATTTGTGTTGTAAAAACCCTATTATTGCCCCAACTCCTCTATCAATTTTCAGTTTTGTGTATAAAGATTCCTAGTAAGTTTTTCAAATCTTTGAATACTATATTGTATAAGTTCATTTGGAATGGGGGCAATGATAGGATTAAAAGGCAGTATTTATGTAATGATTACTCCCAGGGTGGTTTACGAATGATCGACCCCTCGATTTTTGCTCTTTCTCAGAAATTGAATTGGGTTAAAATGTTACATGATGAAAGTTTTGACAGTTTCTGGAAACGTATGGAGCTTTCAGTTCTAGAGAATTTCTCTCCGGTAACGGATATTTTGTGGAAAACTAATGCTCCAGAATCTATTTTAAAGAAATTGCCATCTGTTCAGTTAGCCGATTCTTTAAGGTCCTGGTATTCATTCAGAGAAAAATTGGTTAAAATTGAATTTGGATCGGCTTATTCTGAAATAGGTGCATGCCAGTCTTTATGGTTTAATAAGAATATTCGATCCAGATCAAAACAATACTTTGTATATGATAATTGGTTACAGAAGGGTTTGATTTATATTAATGAGTTATTGGATCCTGTTCACCCTGGGAGTAAATTATTTGAAGAGCTGGTGCTTGATTATGATATAGATAAATCTGATAGGAGGAAATATAATTTTTTAATGAAGAATATTCCACAAGAATGGCTCACACATTCAGAAATAAATCAAGATTTTATTTTTGAAACGACTGTAGGTAAACTTATGCAAACTCGTAAGGTTTCCAAGTATGTATATGATGTATTGTTGGAAAAGGTCATCCCAATTAATCATTTTTCTTTTTGGAATGACTCATTTAACCTAAATTCTCCCATATGGGAAAAAATCCTTATGAGAAATTTGACAAGCACCATTGATACTCGATTACGATCCTTTTTTGTAAAACTGTTTTATAGGGCAATAGCATTAAATGAATTTCTATTTAAAATCAAGAGAAAAGATTCATCATTATGTTTCTTTTGTAATAAATCGCCTGAAACTTTTTTACATTTGTTTATTTTATGTCCCCATATACTACCTTTATGGCAAAAGATAATAGATATTATAAATCACAAGGAAAAGAAAAATTATATATTTTCTAATTTTGAGAAAATGTTCGGTCTCTATGGAGACTCTTATATATCATATATTTTTTTATCTGTAAAGTATTTCATATATGTCTGTAAATTCCAGAATAAAACCCCTACTTTTGAATCTTTCCAGGCTTACTTAAATAATAATAAAGAAATAGAATATAGAATTTCTAAAAAGAAAGGGAAACTTGGTATTCATTTTCAAAAATGGAGGTTTGACATTTAATTTGCACTGTATATTTTTTCTACACGGTATTTTTGTCATATTTGTTATGTGATATTTTAAGTATCCACTTTGTTTTGCTGCACTTTTTATTATGTGATTCTGTAATTCGATTGATTTTTTTATTCTTTGCTGTAAATGGCATTTGCTTTTTACCAATAAATACTGAATGAAAAAAAAAAAAAAAAGATGTGAACATTTATAGCAATCTATGAAAAAAAAAAGTAAATGCGCGACAGTCTTGATGCCTTGGCAGCGTATTCCTTGTTTGTCACAATAATTAGGTAGTACAATGAAAGTACGCCGCAACAGTTTCGTTGATTTTAGACACATTACGGTCAAACATTTTGATGGTTTGGTTGTATTGTTTGAAACACTCAACGTCATATTGTGCAATGCCTTCAGTTACATTTGCATAGCTCGGCAAATCTTAGTTTATGTACTCGAGTTTTGCAGGGAGAACAAATGAATTTGCTGTTTTTGGCCGTGTAACCTGTTGGTGCTTATTATTACAAATGCTCCTTAAAAATAGAAATAAACTATAAATTTAAAAAAATCAATATTCGGAACGCACAAAATTCGTACATCCAACGGTTCGTAAATCCAAAATAGAATAGGATTCGTCCACCCTAATGTTAGTTGCATTAGTCCGAAAGTTCGTTATTCCCTAGATTCGTTATTCAACAGGTAACTTGTTTCTCCAAATAAATGGCAAATATACACACACAGGAAGAAAAGATAGCTATTTTCGTCCTGTGATTCCAGGGTGCATATTCCTGTTGTGACACATGTTTTAGTTTCCTAGCATTGGTAAACATTTAATTCACATCAATACAACGTCTGACTGCATTTTATTTGTAATTCCGAAGGTTCTTTAATCCAAAAATGAAATAGGGCTCAGTAATCCTATATCGAAGGTTCGTTATTCCAAAATAATGTTCGTTAATCAAAAATAGAACCAAGATTCGTTATTCCGAAGGGTCGTTTGATAATCCGAAAATTTAAAAAAAAAAGTGCATACAAACAAGCCTTCAGAATTACTATCAACCTTTTATTTTTTTCAGGATTAACTAACGTTCGGAATAACGAGCATTTTTTTTTTTTCATTTCGGATTTCTGAACTTTCAGATTAACGAACCTTTAGTTTCTTTCGGATTAGCGAACCTTCGAAATATAGAACCTTCCTAGTCATGCTAGTATTCCACTTTCGGAATTACAAACCTTCGGAATAATGAACCTTCGGGATAACTAACCGTAACAGTGAAACTTCGGGATGATTAACTGTTACTGTGTTTGGAACATACTCAACCTTCAAGTAAATTGTGTTTGCGACTCTGGCAGTGACCTTTTTTCAAAGTCGTAGTGAACAACTTCGCTGAAAAAGAGACTTACTGATGCGTTTAGCCTCACCGTTAGTCAGGAGATACACAAACGGTTGAACCCACGTGCAGGACGCGGCTAACTTGTCAAAAATATGTGCCCACTGGCTACTTTGTATGACATAATAGACCAAGAAAGGCAACCAACCGATAAGGAGACTTCCAGTCAACAGGAACACTGTGGTCACTCCTCGGTGTCGCCTCGGACGTTTGGAGCTGAAGACGGGATGGGGGTCGCGTCCGCTGGAGTTGGCTGATTGGCATTGACCGGCATTGTCCGGAGCTGTCACGATGCTGTCAGTCCGAGGGGCTGTAATAACATAGACACTCTCCTCCGCACTAGCGACGGCACGCATCTGCCTGCAGGCAACTCTCAGAAGCAGCAAATTCACGATGGACGTCACAACGATTGCTACTGCTACAGGAACGAGCAGCATGGATGTTTTCCAGGAGTAGAGCATTTGATCATAATATGGCCGAAACTTTACGTTCAAACACTCCTTTATCATGAGTTCCAGAAATGGCATGAACGGGAGTGGAAGAAAGGTAGAATAAATTGGTACGACTACAATCAGGTAGACAAGAACCCCCATCCAAAATCGTTTGTAGTTGATGATTGCGTGGTATCGAAGCGGTCGGCTAACGAGAATGTACATATTTATGCTAATACTGGACAGGCAGGTCATTATTGTGGTTATCAATGTCCTGTAAGGAAAAGGGAATATTTTGCTGGTGACAGTGCATGTCTGAGGATTGGGAAAATTGTACCATAAGATGGACCACACATTCCAAATAAAGCCAAGGAATAGATTCAGCCAGGCAAGAATTTGATAGAGACTTCGCATGACATCCTGTAGCTCTCTCTGTCGATGAATAACAATCAGGACGAGTACGTTTAGCAAGATCGCCAGGCATAGGTACACGGAATACCACACAATGTGGTAGGAATTCGATACTCTCGCCATGGAATAGGTTAGATTCGCTGACATCCTCGCTTGTTTTTACCTGAAATCTCAATTTACAGCTTTTGATACTTTGTTGAGACAGTTTTCCACAATAGAAAAGTTTTTTTTTCCCCGTTTGTTCTTATGAATGGAAATCGCACATCTGGTTGTTGGTGAATCACGCAAAGCAACCAACAAATGGTAGCGTCACATAGCGTATTGATGCAGGTGCGTTTGATACGATTATCAATTAAACATACTATCGAGATCCGCATAAACCGTCAAGAAATCAGTCGTCATCAGCGAAAATCGTAACAAATGTACCTTCGGGGAGTATGGTACGTGTAGTACATATGCTATGCTGTAGTTTGATGCAAGTGGGTAACAGCTGCGCAGGTAACAACTGCATACCAGTCATGACAGATGCACTTATATGAGATCTTCGCGCTACGCCATTGGCTAGCTCTATCGAGCATAGCACAAATCAAATTGCCAGGGAATTTGTGATTGTACTCCTACAACAAAATGTCTATATCGTTCGGCATAAAATGGCACTCACTCACTCACTTTTTGCTCGCGCTTTTGATGGACACTTTTCTCAGGTAACAGGATAGATTCAATTTTGTCGATATCTTGAATAAAAAAAAAATGTGGTTGTATACGATGTCACAGTACAGACACTAGGCAAATTTATTTGGGCAGTGCTTAAAGATATTATATGCATTAAGTCACGCCGGACTTTAAATCGGCACATAGTTCCTTATTCAAACGCAGTAATAAGTAACGTCATCATGCGTAATATCAGTTATATCGTGATGTGTAATCCAAATTAAATGTATTGGTAATTTGATAGATGTATTTTTGCAGAATGTGCACACATTATACTATCATGAACCTAACATTATTTCTTTGACGTGCACGAGGGAGTACACGACTTTTGACGGAGCAGCCCCGTGCTCGCCAATGAAAAGATTTAATTAGAATGAAAAAAAAAAAGAGTGAAGGAATTTGGTGCAGCACTTAAATTACGGCTTCATGATATGATTGACGGCTGCTAGTGTATGAAGTCATACTTGATTCACAGAGTGGGGCTCGGTAGATCCCGTCTTTCTATTGTAAGGAATCTAATGGCATCGCAATCAAGCATATACAATGGTTAAAGTTTGCACAACAAATCTAAGAGCGTTGATGTCTGAATCAGAAATTGCTTACCTCTGGATGAAATGATTATATTCAACTAAAAAAAAAAAAACCCAGAAGACTTGAAGCGTTTAAAAAGTCAAACTATTTTGTGCTAGTGGTACAAAACTACCTCATCAACTCTTCTTTTCACATTCTTTGAGTGGAAATAATAAAAATAATGTGATTTTATTCATCCAGGGTAGCCTCTTCAGCGTTCAAAAACACTGCTTTGCCAGAGGGCTCTGTCATTATTATTACACCAGGGCCCTGTTTCATAAAGCTGTTCGTAAAGTTACGAACAGCTTACGAGCGACTGGTGATCAGTTCTGATGTGCTATACACTCCTGTACTTATCAGAATTTCCATAATTCAGCCCAAGAACTGATCACCAGTCGCTCGTAAGTTGTTCGTAACTTTACGAGCAGCTTCATGAAACACCCCCAGGTAACTATTTATACACCTATACGCCTCGTTGGAAAGGGACATATGGGACAAAACATCAGGCCAGGTGATTAACGCCATGTATAAGTGGCACGAGAACCGTAGAACGTTCAAACAAAATCAACCACTTCCAAATAAGTAATTTGAATCCATTTCCACCTTTATATGCTAAATTTTCTAATTCTGTACTTTTTGTGTGTTTGGCTTTCCCCTGAAAAAAAGCTGTACTTACACAGCTGTCCATGGGAGTGATTTTGTCTTGTTAAAATGTCAGTTCATAGTAATCAATGCGGGGTTGTATGTTCCTGTGTGTATGTTTGTGTATGTGTGTGTGTGTTCGAGCGTAAATTGAATTTTTCAAAAAAAAATATGTTTTTAAAAAATTGAAAGACGAAAAATTTCGGGGGAAAAAACCCTTGAAGCATTCCAACATCTTAATCATATGCAATCAAAATCAAAATCAAAATCATGCGCTCACTTCTAAGGACTACATTGAAATGATATAAATATAGTACACTGAGGGTTTGAAAGTCAGCGTCAGCATTTATTTAAGCGACAAATGTGTAGTTTATACACTAAAAAATACATGAAATTTATATTTACATTGATGTGAATCTTTGGAAAGGGCCAATGAAACCTGGTTAGAGTTGATGGCACAGAGCCCCCCCCCCCCCCCCCCAAAAAAAAAAAAAAAAAATCACTTTAAAATGGGAATACAAATGTATTTGAGTACAATGAGTATGGTGGGGGGGGTAAAGAGATAAAGTAAGATACATGACTCAACTGCTTTCTCATGAAGTGCTTAAGGTGCTTTTCCTTCTAAAGGCCATCGCACACTACACGATCAGACTGGTCTTAAAGTCTTAAGCCAAGCTGGGTCTTAAGACCAGTCGTACGACCGGACACCGCACACTATACGACCCGACTGTAAAGCGCGCGCAGTGCGCACTGCGTGCGCTTGCATTTTACTGCATTGTGATTAATGGCTGAAAGCCTACGACCAGTCGTAGAAATTCAACATGTCAAATCTCTACGACTGGCGCTAAGACCCAGTCGTACGACTGGAAACTGGCAAGACTATGACGTCACACTTCTAGTCTTAAGGTCTTAAGACCGGTGAATCGGGGCAAAATCGTGTAGTGTGCGGCGGGCTTAAGTCCATTGTGGATTCTGACTTCTTTTTTTTTTTTCTCTCTCTCTCTCTCTCTCAGTAAAAACACTTTCGGATAAACTGGTAATATACCACTACGACATTGGTTTTATTCATACTTCCACTTCAAGAGAAGAAAATTTTAATTAACATCATTGCATTTCAACGTCATGATCCTTTTCCATACTTTGACATGTGTGAAAAGAGGATGTCCTGTACGTTAGGCAAAAAAAAAAAAAAAAAAAAACTTAACAGAAGAACAGGAGCTGTTTGATCAAAGTCAGTTTTTTGGGGTTTTTTGCAGAAAAGTATAAACAGAAAGAGCTATATCAAAGACACATAATTTGGAGGAACATGATTCAAGCACTACGTGCAAAAAAAAGAAACCAAACAAACAAACAATCGACCTTGAAAGGGTAATCCATATTAGGAAACCGTAGTTTTCCTGAAGGAAATCGGTTATTCAACGAAACAGGAAGGTGTTTAGAGAGCAAACGCTTTTGTTATCAACAATTCGCTTTACTCGACGTCGCACGTACATGAGAACCAAATTGTAGCTACATACTCGATAATCAAATGAGTTTGGTCTCGCTTCACTGCGTTGGACACTGTCGTCAAAACAGCCATCAAACACAAACACAAACACAAACACAAATCATAACGGCTGAACAGCTTCAAAAAGAATGTGTCGTAGGCTCTCGCAACCCCCCCCCCCCCCAAAAAAAAAAAAAATCTAAACATGATCTCAATGCATGAAGATATTGCTTATGGTACTCCCTGTAACTAATGTTTCACATGATAATGTACTGCGCCAAATGGATCTATTCGGTTTGAAAACACTGTAACTTATGTCGCAATATCGGTGACGGGGGAGTTTCTTAAATAAGAATAAAAGATGATTGATTGGGTCATGCAATGAGTCAAGTTCATTGCAAGTTTATTGTTAGGCATACTGAAGCCCCCCAGTTGCGGCTGAAATATACCTTAACATAAGAAACATCACCCACTGAGAACAGGTCTACCGTCTGAAGAGAATTTACCTTCAAATACCTCTGTGGAGTCAGCAAACAGAGAAGAACTACGAAACACATCAGTGAACTGGAAAATTTGACAAAACGTTCTGAATTTACGAATTGTCAAAGTACCACTTCTACGCTTTTTAACCTTCTCCAGCCATGGTAGCACAAACTGTAGAAATAGCTTTTGCACGGATTGTCCGATTTTTCGCAAAAAAGCAACAACAAAAAACTCGCTCTTAATGTGTTCCACTAATATTGTTGGATTCACTGAATCCTCGTATACTGCATGTATGACGTAAATTTCTCTGTAACAGCTACCGTCGAACAGGCCATTTTGCTCGTAGTGTACATCACAACTTGTCCGTATTGTACCATACGAACAAATGTTTGATTTCCTACACATCATGATTACATGAGGGAATGCATATCAAGGTGGTTTCTGATGGAATTCAAGTCTGCAAATCGTTCATTGAATTTTTTTTTTAGATTTAAGCAGCCGAAATACACACGACAGTACAGTGCAAATGTTTGTGCCAGCCATTGCTAGAAATGTGACACACAGCGTGAAAGTTTATACCTATGCATAGGAAAGAAATCAATGTGATATAATACAGAACTTTTCATGGATTTTCCTTCTACCTTACTTGCTTCCAACTCCAAAGTCCAACTTGTTATGTTGCAAGGTCATACTCCAGGAGTAGGTCCCACTATAAATATATATACATAAACCCCGAAGAGTATCGACAAATGGTGTCAACCGACTATACAGGCTATAGTTCGACATGATTTCATGTTAAAGACAAATTTCTTCATTACTCAGAATGTGTGAAGTGTTCTCCCGCCAAAAACTATAAGATCCAGGGCTAAGAACATGATCGCGGAATTGACGAAGAGCTCGTATGAAGCAAAGTGCGAAGAATTTTTCGAGCTTCCCCGTTGGTCATGAAATACACTAAGGGTTGGATCCATGTGCAGGATACCGATAACTTATCGATGATATGATCATAGATTTGACCGTCAATGGCATAGTAGATAAGAAGCGGCAACCATGTGGCGACCACCGAACCAGTAAGGAGAACAACGGTCACTATTCCCCTGACTCTGTGAGGGCGCAGCATTTGTCCAAGACACACTGACATGTTTTCCCTTCTAGTTGCATGCTCTTCACACTTTGGATGCTGTATACCTGACAGACGCTTGTTTAATTCAACCACTTTTACGCAAGGAACTCCCTTCACGTCTGGTCTAGTCACATTTTTCCATTTCAAGGCAATCTTCAGGAGGATGATGTTACTCATGGAGGTGTAAGCAATCATGAACGCTACAGGAGCAAGCAGTAGAGTCTCTTCAATGCTGTTATATTTTATGTCCTCGTCCTGCAAGTCCAGGCGGAGACAAAGCTTGACGTAGATGTCATAAAAAGGCAAGGATGGCCATGGTAAAAATAGAGCGCAAAGAGGTACACCGATTGCACAATAGACTAACAGTGCTATCTTGAGCCTGGTACGAGTCACTATATTATTGTAACGGAGTGGTTTCTTGACGAGTAGGTACATGGTAAAACTAATACCACAGAGGCAGGCCGCTGTTGACGTCGTAGATAATCTGTATACAAATGGTAGAAACATGTTCGGTGGTCTTACATGTACTTGGATCTGGGAAGGAGTACCAGCAAATAGACCAAATGTTCCCAAATATTCCATGCATCAGATTCAGACCGGCAAGAAGTTTGTAGAGACTATTCATCGCTTCTTGGAGCTCTCTTTGGCGATGTATCACAATCAAAGCCAGCGTATTTGAAATGAACGCTAACACCAGAAATGCAGTGTACCACAATAAATGGGATGTCGCATCCCCGGGCAAGACGGTAATGTTCGACACTGGACCAGCCATGGTGGTCATCCGCAAAGTCACCGTCACAGCGGCGTAAATCCGAGATGAATGTACTTGGGTACAGTGTAACTGTGACACGGATACGGATACGGACTTTAGAATGAGGCGATCCAACTAAATTGATCAGTTGCACTATCTGAATGGTGTGCTGCAAAATTGCCAACCCTGCACAACATGCCTTTCTAGGACCGCTTGTTTCGGGTTGACACTCGTTAGTCTGACACCTGAAACTGCGGTGTATACTTAGCGTGGTACCATTACGGCCTTAGGTTGCAGTTAATCCAGCAGTCTGATTGGGTGAATACAATCACGTGAAACAAACGACGTAACCACAACTTTTCCGCTGTGAGCATAAAAAAAAAATGTGCGAAGGCAAATGTGCTTATATGATATGCGTAAGAGGGAATATGTTGTCTTAGGACACAGCTGTTTTCGAACGCGCGGCTGATGTTTACGTTTTCTCCATTACATTTTGCCAATTAATCGAGTCTAGAGATCCCCATTTCTTCCTCCTCTTCCGCAATACTGTACAGGAAAGATTTGGCAATGCGGAAATACGATAACACTTTCACAGATATGTTTTCATACGGCATCATTGTATATGTACAGTATGTGATTTAGTAGTACTATGCATCAATATTATCACTGATCTATGCATATGGATTAATAACAATGTTTAACTTGATGGATTCTAGCAGATCGGTCTTCAAATCACAATGTGTAAGTTACATGATCTGATTGATTCTTGTATAACTATATGGTCTTCAAGTCACATCAATTAATCATAATGTGTAAGCTGCATACTTGGTGGATTCATGCAGAATGGACTTGGAATCAAACGGTTTATAGCTGCATTACAAGAGTTGCGGGTATTGCATCTGCAAATACCCCCCCCCCCCCACACACACACACACACCTGCACCTCTCATTGTTCAAGTTCAAGTTAATTTTTTTATTCATCTCAACATAATCAATAACATATACGGACAAGGTGAATGAAAGTAAAGAAATATTAACATCAGTAATTTAAGAAGTGGCGTACATTATACTTTTGAGGTGGAATGAAGAAGTGAGACATTTTTTTTTTTTTTTGGTAACAAATACATTTGAGGGTGGAGATGGGGAACCCACTAAAAAGCGAAGCTTGTAGATTGTGCATGGTTTCACCAGTCATCAATATACATTATACATACAAGAAAGAAAATAAAAATTCGTGTGGTCACGAAGTCAAGTAAATACTAGTATTGCGTAATCACTTGACCAAATTAAGCATTGTTATTTAGGGGTTGATAAAACTAAATAAATTGCATACATCCAGCAGAGGCGAGACTAACAAAAAAAAAAAATACAAGACAGTACATAGCCAAGACACACGGAAGTACGAACATGAACACAAACGCAAGGAACAACAGGAACAAACGCAACAATACAAAGAAAATTGGTACTGATGTTGAGAAAAGAGAGAAGGAAAAAGAGTGGGAGAGAGGAAGGGCAGATGGTAGAGTCATTCAATGCACGGAACTAGCAATGGCGTAAATACAATGGTAGAAATATAAACAAATTTTGATTATACTAGTCCACAAAATTATGGGAGGGGGGGGGGGGGCTACTCACGTATGTTTTATTTATACGGTTGCAACAATATCCCCTTCAGTTCCCTTTTGAATACACCTAATGACGAGACATTTGTAATATTATCACTTAATGCATTTCACAATCTTTACACGTTATCTTATAAATGTAAACGCATTTGATTTATAATCAATTGAATGAAAAATATGGTACTATTCTCTTCCGACACCACACACTGCTATTTCTTTCCTCCGATAGATTAAGGCCCTCCAGGTACCCTCCCCCCCCCCCCCCCCGAATTAAACCAGGTTCATGGATAAACAAAACACTTGACATCACGTTCGGGCAGTATTACCCTTTTCCCAATGCAATAGAAATTGATGAATTCATTTGGTGCTGTATGAACAATATAAACACAACGAGGATTTGAGTCCTTTTGGTATTGTAAACATAATAATATTCTCCCATAAGAAACCGATACATGAATTGGTATAAATCATCAACATCATTAAGATTTGTCACATGATATAGATGAAATCGTGCTTATCTTAAAGCGACTTATTTTTCTCAGTCTTATCTCTAGAGAAAAACAGGCCAGTCTTAATAGGATTATTACTTTAAAAAAAATGTCAGGAAATGTGTTCCGGCTTATTTGACTGCTTGATTGATTTGATGAGAGCGAATATTCACAAATTCATAGTAAACACTATATTGTGAATGACCTCTAACATGCTTAAAGGGACATTCCAGACGATTTTCATAATTTCACATCACGTAGTACACAAATCAACAACTCCATGTATAGATTTGTGGAATTTATTGCTGTTCTTGGGCAGAAAAACAATACTTTGAAAAACCTTAAACAATTTACACTGAACAAGGATGATGACAAAGGAGGTTCACATATTTCAGAAATGTAGCAGTGTAATTCCATTACAATACCACTTGCTTGCGAGTTCACCTGTGTATAATTTATGCATGCCTTCTTCTTTTGTTCTGCTTCTTTGAGCCCCAACTCATGCATTCTTATGGTGACTCTGCCATGTCATCATCCTTGTTCATTGCAATTTGTTCTAAATGTTGAAAATATTCTTATTCTTCATCCCAATTATCACAAATTCTGAAACTCTGTCCTCAGTATAACTAATTTATAGTTGTTCAAATGTAAAAATCTGAAAATCATCCGGAGGTCTCCTTTAACTGCGCGACGCAAACAAAGGGATTAAAAATAGACAGCGTTCTTTAGGATGGCTTTTGCCTCCCTGTTGGTCATCAAATACACAAGTGGTTGGACCCATGTGCACGAAACAGCAAGCTTGTCAAATACATGATCAAGGGTGCTCCCCTCAACTGCATAGTATATTAACAGCGGCGACCACGTGGCGAAAAGAGAACCAGTTAAGAGTAACACGGTGACTAGTGCTCGAAAACTCCTGGCTGGTCTGATGGCGCTTTCTCTCTTAAAAGTCCTAACCTTGGACTTTTTAAAACGATAGCCACTAGGCAGGTTTCTGCTTTCATTATCGACGGCATTACTACCCTGCATGGGTATGCATCTAATTGCTTGACCTTGCTTTTGTGCAATTTTCAACAGGAGGATATTTAGCGCGGATGTTACGACAATCATAGTGCCTACAGGAATGAGCAATAAGGCGGCCTCAACGGCATTTGATGAAGCTTCCGAGGAGAGAAGTTTTGATCCGAGACAGAGTTTGATGAAGGGCTCCAGAAATGGCAGAAAAGGCCAAGGTAAGAAAGGGGCGCATAACGGTACGACGACAGCAAAATGGACGACGAGAGCTCTCCTGAACGTTTTTGTCGTAGCAAATATGTGATAGTGGAGGGGTTTACTGATTAAAAGATACAAATTGACAGTGGTTCCACAGAGGGCAACAAGCACCGATGTCATTGCCAATCTATAAGGGAAAGGAAATACTGAACTCGTTATTTCACAAGTCGTGACATCCGAAAACGAGTACCAAAACAATGACCAGAGATTCCAGCAGGTCCCGAGAACAAGATTGGCGCTAAAAAGGGCTTGGTATAGTTTCCTCATCATGTCCTGCAGGTGTATCTGTTTGTTGATGATGATTAGTGCTACCGCATTCAAACTCACAGCTAATACTAGGAATAGGGAATAGCTCACAATATGAACTCGTGAATCGTCGAACGAAGTAATGTTTGGAATAGATTCGGCCATTTCAAAATCCCGTGCTGATGCCGCGTTCAAAAATTATTTCATTTTAAGTATACTGAATGTAGAGCGAAATTAGAGTGAAGAAGTGAAACAACCCCCTCCCCAAATTTAAGACACCAAGAACAAAAACAGGAGAAGAGGCGACATCCACACGGTATTTCACAAAATGTGGCAGGCTGGGGATATTCCGCATGTTCAGTCCCAAGATAACGACAAATTGACCTCCTGATCAGTGTGGGTGATGTGTTAAGTGAATCGCCTTTATGACACCCAGATTGCTGCCATCATTTATCTGCGTTGAGACTGTATCGAACGTTCATACCACATTGAAATATAGAACGTAATGCAGAGAGGAAAAATGATGTCGTCTTAAGGATTGATATCAGAAATGGGGAAAATTAGAGGTAAGGATTGGTCAGGAGCAATCACGTGAACCACACGTAACGTTCTATTGAAAGTCTTTAGCTGGGGGAGGTTTCTCAGCAACTCTGTCTGTGAGATGTCTGAACTGATTCGTTGAGTACATCGCCTGCGAAATGATCGAATGTATAAAACCGACAAGATGTCTAACATGACATCCTTTGTCTCTTAGTTCTGAAATTGCATTTATGAAGGAATATGCACACTCATCACATCTGATGCACTCTGTTCTGTTCTCTGCGTCTTGTTCATCAAGAAGTGGGGGAGTGGAGGTGGTTGTGGAGAAATGGAAAATAGGATGCACATGCTGAAACCCGCTATCAATCTGGACGGTGTCCATGCTTAAACCCGCATGTGCTTTTGGAGGGTTACAAATGTCATTTAATTTTTCATTTTATTTCATTTCATTTCCGACAAAAGTATACAATACAATATAAACAACATATAGTACAATGTGACTTGGAATACACACAGAATTAGTCTCACACTATTCTGTCTCATTCCTTTTTATTCATTCTAGCCATTGTCTTTACAAATTTTCAGCAAAATTTCGCTTCAAAATCATCCATTAATCAACTTAATTGCGGTATCCTCATGTATTTCTTCATGCAGGTCTGCGTGTATTTACGTATCATTATAACGAAAAGACTAAAACAGACAAGCGAACACTCCTGCATCTTGACACATACATGCAGAGAAGGAAAGTATGATACGGAGCGGGTATACATGTTCACTAAAAGTTGACTCTTTGTTGCGATTCCAACCCGTACAATGACAATGTTTGTCTATCATGCATGAAGTATACTCAGATAACTAAATACCTTCGAAAGATTTACGGTGTTAAAGCGATGGTATATTATCGGTTGAGGTGAGGATTAAGCTTTTAACTTTTCGCGAGATACTTAAGAAACCAATTCATGAAATGTTAGAGAGCATACTATTCTAAGAGGAGTTCAAAGTTAATTTGATAAAAATCGGTTTTGAAATTGCTGAGATATCCTAAAACAATGTAAAACAAAGCGATCTTATAAAGGTAGGTCACACCTTCTTTTTTAAGGATCGGGGTTAATTTTTTTCATATCTTGACCATTTCAGAACTAATTTTCACCAAATAAACTTCCTCTCAGAATTATATGCTCTTTCCATACTCCATAACGGGGTTTCTCATTATTTCAAAAAATTGTCATCAAAAAGCGTTGAAAACATGAAGCCCCATCTAAACTGAAATTGTATCTTTCCTTTAAGAAGGGTGACTCGCTATTGAATACTGTAACTACCCGTTTCTTTTCAGAGCTCTGGTGATTGATCGTTTGGCAGCTTTCCACTCCAGTCTCAACCAGGATGCTTTTTTATTCTTCCAAAGTCAACATCCTCGACCTTCTTATGCACATATAACATTTCACGACGCCCTGACTGATGACAGACATCAGTAAATATATTTTAGAACCTGACGGCCTTAGTATTGTCACTTTCTGAGTTCTCCAAAATGCAAGCGCACGTTATGTAAGCATGATGTGGAAGAAAAATTTGATACACCACGTCTCAATTGACACCACTGATACTTTTTCCAATTAGGTAACCAAAAAAAAAAAAAAAAAACAACACAGCCCATGGAATCAGGCCACTTCGAAAGTTAAAAAAAAACATAGTAAAAGTGGGAAGAAAATAAAACCGTAAACAATTCAAATGATATGTAAAGTAAAATAACACCCAAACTAAAACTAAGCATTGTATAGCTCCCATAAAGAAAAATTAACGATATTTTATGGGTCTGACAAGCAAGAGGAAAGACTGTCTGTTGACCTTTCATGGTATTTCTCCATTACTTATCTTTACACTCTGTTGAACATCCGTATGAACTAGGCAAGAACAAGCCTGAAAACCGTCATTTATACTGTAAAGACATGTGAAATAAGTTTAAAGAATGTAATTGGTACTAGATTCAATGTCTTTTGTGCTTCTGATCAAAGTAAATCCTCCTGTTTCGATTCAGTCCTAAAACTTCAAGGAGGCGGGGTTCTGCCCAAAGTCCTCTCAGCGGGATTAAAAGTCCTGTCCGGAAGCCTTTTAAATGCACATTTGTGGGTTTTTTTCCTGATAGATTATTCATTAATTAATCTTAAAAATATTATTTCTTCTTCATCCGGTGTTCATAACTGATAAAAAAAAAAAAGAAATCGATTTTTATTCACTGTACGAACTGCACCCGAATTCAATTTCCGAACTTTGTCGAACTCTAGCCGAACACCGCGTGCTAATAGTGACGTCATTCTAAGGAGAGTTCATAGAACTTCTGCATTTGGGGTAAACAAACTACTCCTCGAAACCTCAGAAACTTCAGTAAAATGGCCGAACCTGACTTCCGTAGAAATGACGAACCTGACCTTGTAATGGAGTTTGAAGTCGAAGAGGATGGAGACAGCTCTTCTTCCGATGACTCGGAATTTTCTGATGCGGATCAAGGGGAATTAGGAGAGGGATTTAAAGAAGACGAAGAGGAAAACGCTGAAAACGAAGAGCTGCAGCAACCGCTGGCTTATCAACATGAACCGTTACCGCTAGACCGGGACGGCGCCGGCGGAGGTGACGATGGAGATCCGCTAGCAGCCGCGGGGCGCATTAGACATCGCTCGGATAAAATACACAAAATTGGTACGTTTTCCTGTAAATTGTGGAAATTTCACACCATTACTGTACACAGTGGAGTATCACAGTTGAGTGACTGTGATCAACCATGGAAAACTTAAATACTTAGCATCAAAGTCCCAACTTTTTTTTTTTCTGCTGATCTATCTCCATAGTCTAGAGCAGAGGTAGCATCGCTGGCATGAGTCTGTGAGCGCGGAGAGGTGTGAGCTGACGTACGTGTATGTAATGCACGCGAAGTTCTCAGTCGCTGGTTGTCAGTCATGAGCTGCCAGGATCAGACAAATCAGACTGGAATAAACAAGTAGGAAACTAGATTCTACCTCTAGTCTATGTAATTTGGATCAAGCTAACCAGGAAGGTGGAAGTGATAGAATGAGTTCTCACTCTCGCCTTTACAAGTCTAGCTTGGCTCGTCGATTTTGTTTTCATCTGTAATCTATATAGGAGTATAGGCCCTACCCATAGATGGCTAGTCTAGCTAACGTTAGGAAACTACAAACTATCTTCTACAAACGTGACACACGCTCCGACATACAAAATAGCTCATAACTTGCGCCGAATAAGACTTCAATACAGCGCAGACTAGTTTATCCAGGCCAGATGTGAAGTTCGCTCAATTCAATGTGCAGTGTAGTAGACTACAACACAAAATTTATTCCGACGAATCCTAATCGCGAAGACTCGAATGACGTTTTAAAAAAAAGCGATTCTCAATGAAATTGCTTCAAAATACAGAAGAAAATGTACTTCAGATGATGAAATTGATAATGGTAAATACGCACAATATCTACCGGAAAATTAACACTTTCCCTCCGAAATATGAATGAAATTTGACCGAAATTTAGTGAGAAAATAATCGTCGACAATTCACATATATCGGTACACAATGTCGTGTTGCACTGCTCGCAGCGCAGCTAGCTAGTTCGAACAATTTTGGAGTGTCACGTGACATTTCTCCTTAGACTGACGTCACCAATAAATATGGAGTTTCTGAGTTCCGAAGAATCTGAGAAATTTCAGAAAATCGGATAATTTTTTAACTTATTTTCACTTCAGTATGGTTGGATTTGGCGTAAAGACAGTATCACGATCGTGTTCAGAACGAAATTACCTTTCGAATGAGATGTAAATGTACCAAACATAAGATTTTCTTCCGTATTAAGCTTTTAAGAAATACCTTCATTTTCATATTAAACAATTTAGTTAGGCATCTTTGGGATTGCAAGGTCCATTTCATTTACAGGTGAGATACGTGTACATTTCGGGTGATTTAGAAAAATGATACCTCAATTTTCATTTGTTCTTTTTCTCCAGTTTCAATTTATATTTTCATATTTCACAAGAAAATATCATACCAAAATTACACTTATTCAATTAAAAGAATAATAAATTTCAAATTGAGGGAAACTTTCAACTAGATGTAAAACTGTCTCGATACGTAAATAAACACATAGTACTCTGTTTACAGTGGCATTGGTGGCTACAATGTAAGAGGAATCATAAGAAGAAAGATAGCTACTACATGAAAGTCATAATAGTCACCGTTGGGTCTTGTGAAAGCAATAATGTGAACAATAAATGACTTTTATGACGGTTATGGTCTATTCAAACTGTACACGATGATAGAAACAACCAACGTTAAAATGTTAATCAGTATCATCAACGTTAAGTACTGTTAAAATTTATACAAATGTGAACAATACTTATAATAAAATTGTTCTATGATACACTGTCTACAGTTATGGTTTATTGAGAAAAAGAGTGATATCTCCCAGTGTAAGCTTTATTACAACATTTTCAGAATTATGGTACAGGATGTTTTGTGATACAACTGACCTACACATATGCATCAAAACGTGACAACTCGAACATTCATAAATCACTACTCCCGATGGTAAACAGTACCTTTAAAGTCCTAAGTGCAGAATTAGTAAACTTACGCTATCAACACCAGAAGTTGCATTGAAACGAATGTAGAAATACGTATACCCATCAAATTAAATTTTATATACTAGATTATTGAGCCATTTCAAGAGATACAGAAAATAATTCTTTCTTGATATTTTTTGTTGTTGCATATTTCTAATACTCATTTTTTGTACTATGTGCAAGTATTTATAAACTGATAGAATTCATATCCGGCTTTGTTTTGCTTTTTCTCGTTTGTTTTATGTGGGTTGTTGAAGTTGAAAAGCCTGGTTTCATAGCCAATATCTTCTATTTTATCATAATCAGGATAATCATTTATATGATCTTTTCAATCTGGGGTAACAAAAGCTGAATTCAGAGCTGTTGCCCTGTTGCATGAGTCTCCCGCTATATCTGCTATACTCTGAAACGATATATATATATATATATTTTTTTTTTTTCTATCTGCATCATTGGCATCATCAAAAGGAATCACATTTTTGAAATTGAAGGGGTCGGTGCAATATAGTGCTTACCCACACAATAGTCATTTTGAGATAATCGCTGTTGAATCTTTGGAAAGTCCATACATTGTACATTAATAAAACATGAATGCATGCATTTTTTACCATCTTATTGTTGAATTCAAATATGAAATTTTCACGGAGGTTAGAGTGAAGGATAAGGATTATGAAAATGCATGTAACTCAATTTTGACAAAAGTGTGGGTTAGCACTATATTGCACCGAACCCTTCAATTATTATAATTGTTTTTATGATCTTAAAAAGAAGATGGGCAAGAAATAATCTTAAACAACAACAACAACAACAACAACAAAAACAACAAAATCTCAAGGAATGACAGAAGGATGCAGTAAGTTCGAGAATCGTTTCGACTGTATTTCTTCAAGTTGTATGCTCGGCGAGCAGGGATTTTACTCCAGTGAAAGCATCGGCTGTGGATTAGGTCTGGCGTTAATGGTTAAAGCAAGATTATAACATTATAGACTGCAAAACGTTGTGTTTACGGGGAAGAGTTTGCGAAGAATTCTTTTGGCCTCTCCGTTGGTCATGAGGTACACAAGCGGTTGAACCCAGGTACAGGAAACTGCCAACTTATCGAATACGTGATCCAGGGAACTTCCCTCAAGGCCATAGTAAATGAAGAGTGGTAGCCATGTGACAAGAACAGATCCAGTCAACAAAAATACGGTGATCACTCCTCGAAGTTTACTCATCTGTCGTTGGTGATTCTCCCGTAACACTGGGTTATTTCGACCGTCACAAGGACCGTCATCATCAGCCGATGGAGAGTGTGCAAAGTTGGTACACGGTGCTACTGCGGTTTTTCTCATAATCACGTTGTGTAATAGGTTGCTGGCTCTGTAGTGCACAAATGCTACTCTTAGAAGGACTAGATTAATCAATGAAGTAATGAAGATCATCGCTGATGGTGGAATAAGCAGTGCTAGAAGTCCAACGCGGTAGATATGCATCTCTTTCTCTGTCATTCTTATTCTTGCGCAGAATTTGAAATCAGCTTCAATAAAGGGCGTGAACGGTAGGGGAAGGAACGGAGAACACAGAAGAGCCGTAACAGCGAAAGCCGCTATCATGCCTTTCTTAAACGCACCGCCAGCTACAAGACGGTGGTACTGGAGTGGCTTCGTAATAAGTATGTACATGTTGATATTAATGCCACAGAGGCATACCGTGATAGACGTCATTGACAATCTGTATACGAATGGAAATACCTTGCTAGTGATAGAACATATCAGGAGATCCGGCGTTAGGTACCAGAAGACTGACCAAACATTCCAAGTTATTCCCAAAATCAGATTGAGAACTGTGAGCATTTGGCAAAGGCTTCGCATAACCATTTGTTGTTCCTTCTGTTGTTGGATGACCACCAATACTAGAATATTAGAGAATACAGTCAAGAGTAAAAGAACAGTGTAACTGACAAGGTGGCTAGTCTGAACCTGTGCAGAAGTTGTATTTCGTTTAGAGTAAAATGGCATGTTTAAAAGATTCGATGAACTTACAGATGTTGTCCCCACAAGTAAATAGTCCCCATGAAATGTTTAGTTTTTTAAAAAGGAACGCAATGTCAAAAAAAGAATTTTGAAGTATTTTTTCATAACATTGTATGACTTGGAGAGTAAATCCATAAAATGGTCCCAAAAAGTATCGGCTTGGTTTATAGGCGTTTGAAATGAGGGGACTGACGAGATTCTGGACTGATTTTGGATCGCAGAAGGAATATTTTAAGCACAAACGGTTTCATCCATCGCATGATCAGGAAAATGCGTCCTTTTCAGCATGAAACTGAGCATGTCAATCAAAATACAGGACGAGATAATGAGGGCCCTGGGAAAACTATGAAAGCGCTGGACAGTGCGATTCTGTAAACCATTCTGTCGGCAAAAGCGAGCCACCAAACCGTTTGTTTGTCCGCTCCACTGACCTTTTACCAGATTTACCAGATTGAGTAAAGAATCTAGCTGATATTGGGCACATTTCGATTTATCATCAATTTTGGGTTTGGCAACTACATTGGTCCGTCCATTGTAACCTGACGAAAACTCAGCAGTAGCTAGCAATATACGTTTATACATCTTACTACGATTTTTCTTTCGCGAGAGAAAAAGATTTAATTGTATTACCCCCTTTTCGTCCTTAGACTCATCGCGATGGTCCACCATCTACACAAGCTATAGATTACAGTCGAAAGGCAAAAAACGATAGGGTCCACTGTCCTTGATACTATTTTACTAGATCCCTTAATCTCGAGGATGAGCCAAACTTCGAGGGACAAGCTCTATAGGGGCGCCCAAGTGTCCCACACGGTCGATTTCCGTGGACGAAAGGGATTCATTTTTTTGGTCGACGAATTGGACTGATTTTTTGTGGACGAAAATGGGCCCATTTTCGTCGACTAATAATGAATCCATATTTTTTCGCAATGAAAAATCGGACCGTGCGGACACTTTGGCGCCCCCATAGAGCTTTCAAAAGGTCAGCTTTATCCTCGAGGTTTAAGGATCACCGTCCTGAAACGTAAACTAGTATGATGTAATGATGTAATGATGGAAAATTAATTGATTAATTTCCGCGGATATAGCAAAATGTGTTTTTAAACACATATTTTTTAACAACAATTGGAGAAAAACATTGCTAGATAAAATTTTCCGATACTGATAAAACATTTTTTTCTGATTTTTTTTTAATCAATATAATATGAATTCAAATATTTTTTTTTACTCCTACCACGAGGTATGAGGTTTACTGATATTTGTAATCTGGTTTTGAAAAAACAAAAAAAAAAAGTTTCAGGTTTATGATGGACATAAGCAATATGATTTTTGAAAAGGAGTTTATATCTTCTTCTGTGCGGATCCTTTGGGCACATATCTTTAATTTTGGTCCAATGTTTAACGGGTGTGTTTTCCGGAAACAAAATGAAAAATAGCTAAAGTTTATTCCCATATATAAGAAATGGAGATAAGTTTAGATGTTAGCAAATTATAGGGCCTATTTTCCTTTTATTATCTTGTTTTGTCCCAAGATTTTTAGAGAAAAATTATATATAAAAAGGACGATGAAATTTTTCTAAAAAAATGTATGGGCGTTTGGGCCCTTGGGAGTGGTTTTCAGGGCCTTGGAGTGGTTTCAGGGAGTTTATCTAACTAATCGCAAAAACAATTATGTTTTTTTTTTCTGAAACAATCATAAACTCTGATATGAGAGAAACTTCAGTGTGGGCGTGCCCACAAGGCAGTTTTTATTGGGGCCCCACTGTTTGTTTTTATTGTTTTTACATTAATCATTTTTTGTGGCTTCGTCCGATGTGTTTTATCGTTTTCATACTTTTTTTGCCGACGATTCAAAATGTATTTCTACTCACATGAAGGACCCAAAATTACTCTTTGTTGCAGGACAGTTTAATTCTGAATTTACAAAAAACTTATGTGAGTGGATACGAGCAAATAAGTTTGTCCTTTGAATATCCCCAAAAAACAAAAAATATATGCTTTTTTAGTAAACACTTTTAGATAATTTTGAATGTGGACATTTTGTTTTGGTGGACGCTGTCCTTAGAAAAGTGGTTTTCCCATATAAAAGTTTTTCTCGGCAATCACAGTTTGATAATAAAACTTTTCTTGGAAAATTTTCATATTGATAATGTCTGCAAGAAAAATTTTCACGTAATATAGGTGTTTATTAATAGAGTAAAAATTTTTCCCATTCCTCTACATTCTTTGTTTTACATTGTAATTCATCTTTGATATTATTTTTTATTTAAAATTATGGAAATTTTTTGGTATGGGGGAAAATACGCATCAAATTTATTTGTTGGATAGGGTTTTCTACTGTTTACAAAAGAAGGCTCTTCGCAATTATTTTGTAATACCGTTTCCATATTTCTCTCATACAGATCCTTTGTTTCTTTGATAGTAAAGATTCTGAAAAATTAAAAGATTTTGTTTTTTTTATTACAAAATGGGGCAAATTTATGTACCGTTAATTTTTTTAACTCTATGTTTATGCGTAATAGGACATACCATAGATATCCAACTAGACACAGAAATTTTCACCTCTGTTAAGAACCTTGCTAGCTCAGCAGACTTTTATTTATGTAGGTCCTAAATTCTGGAACTCCCTTCCCATGGATATAAAAAAAATACACCTTCTTTGAAATCTTTTAAAAAGAGATTGAAAATGTTTTTCTTTTGAAGTTTTATTATGTAACCGAATGAATTTAATTTTGTAAGCACGTCATTGTCTTCTCTTCTTTCACTATAGGCTGCGTTTTCTCTTTGAGGCATAGATATTTTTTTTTACTGCGTGCTAGTATTCCATACGTGCTCTTGTCCCCACAGTTTTACAAAAACTCTTCCGGTGGAAAGCACCTCGACAATGTACCACTTTCGAAAACGCTTCGCTAATTGTCTCTGTGGGCTTTCGCCCTTGGTGATTGCATAAAAATTATTGAGGATTTTCTTTCTTTCTCTCCCTCTCTCTCCCTCCCTCTTTCCCCTCTTTTTTGTTTCCTCTTTTCACACATGTGCTTTTTTTTCTCTCTCTATTCCCGACTTTCCCAGTTTCCCGCACTCTTTGTAGTTGTAAGCTTTTCATCCCCCCCCCCCCCCCTTATTTCCCCCTTCCCAGAGGTGCCCACATGATACAAGCCTGGCCTTTTGAGTGGGTACCTCCACCTTTTTTTTTTTTTTCGCAGAGTGTATATAGAATGTATGTATCTTTTTTGTACTGATCATGTAGACATGAACATGTTGTTAATCTTGTCTGGTTATGTATATATTGCTACTCCCATGTCAAACTCATAATATTGCTTCTTGTACATTCTGTTGGAAAGAAAAAGTGAAAATAAAGTTTGAATTGAATTGAATTGAAGTATTCAGCATGGTTGTGCTTGCACATCGTGGTGTAATTATTATCTAATCTTTAATGCATCATGTCTTAATGCAAACACGTATACCCCTTTTGTTTCACCGGTTAACTATTTCTTCAAAAAAAGAATGTAAGACTAATGCAGAAGTTATGCATATGTCTATTGGTAATACGTGTATCTATCATAATTGCGCATGAATATACTCGAGAGTTTATCTATAATATCTATGCATGCACATTATGTATGTGATGTAAGTATGTATGCATGTACGTATGTATGTCTGTTTGTACATGCATGTATGTTTGCATGTGATGTAGGGGGTGATTACGTTTCACTATTCGGCAAACTCGATGAGCATCTAATATTTCTTCTGTAAACACGCTGCTTAAATAATCTGCGGCCAACGTGTGCTCCATGCATTGACACGAGTGACGATGAAAACTCGCCGTCCTGCCCTCTACACAAAGAGAGAGCTTCTTGATCAAACATAAAATGTCCATTTCCATTCCTGTTGAATATTGGTTTTTAGGACTGAAAGCAAGCGGACGTCAAACCGATCCGACTTCATAAAGTTTGATATCACATGTCATCTCAATGTCATCTTGATTATACTTCTGAATAAAAGTGCAATTGTACACAGCCATGTGATTTACCTTTGCAGTCACTTTCGGAAGCTGTTGATGTCATGGTGTCCTCCTCTAATTGATGTGTCTTTTTGTTTGCGGCTTCACATGTTAGAAAAATGACGTCTTATTTGTTACATAGTTTTCGTTCCTCTTGTCAATCAAAACCTCAGCCGCGGTCATAATTTGGATAAGATTTCATGTCATTACTTGCGTTCACCCTTTTTCCTGCCCGTTATCCTTGTTCAGGTTTGAAGTAAAATGAAACGCAAATAGAGAAAGAGAGAAAGCAGCAATACTAGTAGAAGTCATCAGATAATTTTGAGGGAATGCCAACAATCGATTCAAAGGTTATTAACTTCTAAAATTTCGGTGTCGTCCTAGCTTAATGAGAAGACTGCAACATTTTTGACGTCACGTATGGAAAACGATATAAAGGAAATATAAGGAAATTTCAACATATTTTAACTTTGGGGAAAGAGCACCTGTACCATCAGTAACAAGCCGAGATAATGAGGACGTTTCTTCAGGAATGAAATTTTTTGAAATTCTCTTTCATACATTTTCCCTATATTGTTGTGCAAACGTGACGTCACAAGAAATGTTGTAGTCTTTTTCAGAAACTGTAGTAGTCTTTTCGTCAATTGATGGCCGCACCGAAACTTCAAATTTAGGTAACTTTTCAACGGATTCTCCGATTTTCGTCAAACTTCGCTGTTGTGTTCAGCTAAAGTACTGGTGCATTAACATGATGCACACTTTTATTAGTTTGTCATTCCCCTTTTTAATTCCCTCCGGCGTTCACACGAACTCACGTATCAGCTGGAACTCCTTCCCATTCACACGGCATCCCATACCTCATGAAATGCATAATTAACATTTTTTATGAATCTTCTAACATTTATAGAATTACTTCAATAAGTATGATTTTCATCGATTTTCTAATTAACACAAGAGCAAATTTAGGGGCTGCAATAATCTTGTCTTTGTATGTGTGTGTGTGTCTGTGTGTGCATGCGTGTCTCAGCGATTAGAATGCTTTAAGTCTCTTCTCTATTTTCATGCATCCGCCACGAAGTGGTGCCGGAGGCATTATGTTTTCGGGTTGTCCGTCCGTCCGTCCGTCCGTCCTTCCGTCCGTCCTTCCGTCCGTAATGAATTTTGTGGACAGCGTAACTAAAAAACCTTTTGAGGTATCCTAATGAAACTTGGCATGTATGTGTATTAGAGGGTGAAGTTGTGCCTATCAACTTTTGGGTGCACATGCTCAAGGTCAAGGGTCAAATGGTCACGGTCAAATACGTAAAATTTCACTATTTCGACCATATCTATGCAATGCCTGAAGATATTTTCTTGAAACTTAGTGTATACATGTATTACCCAATTAAGATTTTTTGATGAAAGTTTGGGGTCATGAGGTCAAAGGTCAAAGGTCAAAAGGTCAAGTAAAAATATTAAAACTTAACTTTTTTCTTCGTATCTTGGAAATTGTTCAAGGTATCTTCATGGAACATAGTATATATACATGTACTGACTGGCAGTGAATATCTAGAGAATTTAGGGTTTATGGGTCAAAGGTCAGGTGTCAAAGGTCAAGGGCAACACTTCAAAATTTTACAATTTCCCTCATATTTATGCAATGCCAGCAGGATTATCTTTTTTTTTACACTTGGTGTATGCATGTATAACCTGATAGAGATTCTCTGGAAGCTTTCTTTTTTCTTCTTTTTTTTTGTTTGCCTCAAAGGTCAAAAGGTCAAAGATCAAGGGAAAGTGCAGAACTAACTTTTTCCTCCATATCTCAGAAGTGGCTCAAGTTATCTTGAAACTTACTACATACTTATGCATATTGTGACTGACAGTGATTATCCTATGAATTTTAGAGTCAAAGGCCAGATGAAAATGGTAACAATGAACTTTTCATTATAGAAATTGAACTTTTTCTCCATACCTTGAAAATTACTCAATGCATGAACTTATGAATGGGTCAAAGTCAAGTTAAAGTCCTTAAATCCCCAAGTACATGCTCTCCTATTCATTCAATTGAACCCAGGTCAAGGAAGGTGAACATTCAACACATTTGTGACAAACTTGTCATTTTAATATTTTGCCAATTTTGTGAAAATGTAATCACACATTGTCTACATGTATACTATAGACCTATTAGGAGAATCGTGCATTATGGCGGAGGCATACCAGTCGCCTTAGCGACATTTCTAGTTTCGATATTATTTGTGATCCAATTTTATCCTAGATATGTATTTCTGCAATGATCATCTGTTCTCTCAAGAGTATGTCAATAATATCACTTGCAAAATGTCCAACAACTTTGCCAGCAAAGTGAAGTTGAGTTTCTGCGCTGCGAACGATGTGGCGAAGGTGGAGAGCCGAACATTAAATTCTTCTCCGCGAATGAAAAGGACTCCGGTTAATTCATCTTTCATCAAAGGAAATGAAACTATAAAGTTACAGTATTGACATGTAAAACGTTAAAAAAAAAGAGAGATTAATTTCATAGAAAAATTACGCTCATAAGCAGGCCTGCTGATAACGAAAAAAATGGAGCCCATTGAACGCTGAAATTAGAACGTAAAGGGACCAAATATAGGTTGGTTTTAAGAGGCAAACAATTTCAAAGCGCACAATTAACTTTTTCTATTTGATCTGATCTGATTTGATTTGATTTGATTTATTGGTTCCTGTATTATCATTGTACATTCACATGTATTATTATGCATACATCGTTCGAGCAATACACAGGTCATACATAAACATAAGTTGTTAACAAAATCCTTTTTTCCTCTTCATTGCCTTTGCACAATGTACAGCAAAATGTATCAGCAATACAATAATGAATAATACAGTGGGGCTATACAGCATAAGCGTAACTTGATTTGCTTGCATCCCCGCAATACATATCGGAAAGAAAATATGAGAAAGGGATGACTTGCGTATAGAGATAGGATAGTAGAAAAGAAAAATGGAAAGGAGATGTCTATCTGCTTTTATTAAAGGTTTACCAAAAGTAAGTTCACCTGGATCCCTGATCAGCAAGGCATGACAAAATAGTTTCTCACCGAAGTACAGGTGAACAGTTAACATGGTTAATACAACCCATGGTAGGTAACATGATTACGTAATAGATTAAATGGGGCTATATTTCTACGACAGAATTTCGTGTACAATACACAAACAATGACAATGAAATTACTGCTATCCAGAGAGCTTATACATACATCCATACAGCTTTCCTGAAAGAGTACATGGACTTTAAACTTCGAATTTCAGAAGGAAGAGAGTTCCAAACATCGTGTCCGGTGTGTTTGATAGATTCCAGAGCCGTCAGCGTTTTAGGAGTATATAAGGGAAATTTTATCTGAATGTCTTGTGGGATAAGAATGTATGTCCTTGTTTAATTGAAATAATGAGAAGATAAAAGAATAAGAAGAAGATGGCTATTCTAAAATTGGATTAGAAATTAGAAAAGATTAAAGGTAAAAGGTTACGAAATAACTTCCTCGAAGTTATCAAATGATTTGTGAGAAAAAAAGTTATCGAACAGTTTATATGAATATGCAACAAAAAATAAATAAGCTTGTAATGTCATAACCTCACATTTTTCCATTGATCGTATAAAAAAAAAAATGCCGAAAATTCAATATCTCTGCCAAAAAAAGAGTAAGTAAATGTAAGGCATGATGTTATTCCTGGCAGGATAACTTAAAAAAAAAAAATGATCAGATAAAATAGGACATACAACTCGAACGTAATTGCATTGGAACAAAGAAACTGAAAATTTAAAGATTTTGCGCACAAACTATATAGGCCTATGGCAAGTATAATGCGATGACGTCATCAACTCTCATTTTCATTTCCATATTGACTGTCCAAAAACTTTCACATGAAATAAAAGGAAACGTCACAATTCCATAACTTCCTTAATTTCATCAGACATTTGATCAAATGTTTATTGTTTTTTTATAAGGTATTTTTCTTTCTTTTCAGCCTAACTTTTAGATGATACTATATTGTCCTTCAAATCTTTGCATAAAAAAAAAAAACTGTAGTAAGATGTTACTTTGAAATAAGAGTTTTGACAGCAGTGGTACATTGTGTGCAATAATTCTCTTCGCGTTTTCACTTATTGTAAATGTGCAACCTGTCATGACCTACAGCCATCATTAACAGGCAACGCTTTTCTCACGAGCAATGGAAAATGTATATTGTGTGAGTTGATTAAACAGTTGCGATTAAGTGTCCCTGTCCATCCTATTTCAAATAAAAAGGAATAATTATTTACTCCCACTTCTCTGTCTTTCCTCTTCTTCTCTCAAAGGAAGTCCTTTTGGCTGTTTGCGCCTCACAACGAAATAATTGCACATTAAACTTTCTTACGTTCATCCAAAATATTTGTTATATTTCCAACGCAATAACTGTCCTGTGCATACCAACGCACAAAATACATAATATACAATAATCAAGTTATATTCTTAGAGCAATTGAAAACACGGCCATCAGCATGGTTCACATTGAGCTTAGTTTATACCACATAGGCATACCTCATTTGCTTTACTTGGTACATTATTGTCTTATCCACTCTCCATTTCCACTAAAATACACAATAAAAATTTGGGGCCTTACAGCCAGACAAGCTTGCTTTTTATGTGGCTCCGGTCATACTTCTCCTTGTACAACCAGAACAATGATTTCGTTTTCGATCATTCATCGTTACAATAGCTGTGTGTATATAACGGATGCATATTCTTTTGATTGCTTAATTACCATTGAGAAAAGTACTAGAAAGGGCTTTTTACACTTGTAAAATTTTGCTTAGCCCCGGACCAACGGTGGGGCTAAGGGGGGGCCTTAGCCCCACCGTTGGTACGGGACTATCCTTAGCCCACTTTCTGTTTACACTCGTTTTTGCCAAAGTGGGCTAGCCCCACCGATAGTACGGTACTATCTGGCCTTGCAAAATAGCAGGGGTTAGCACCGCAATTGCGGTGCCAAGCAAGTGAGTGTAAACAGAACGAAAAAATAATCCTGGGCTAAGCGACGGAGACGAAGTCCGACCCTCACTGACCAATCAGAAACGAGGTAGTCAAGTGCTGCCGGTGCGTGCGTGTACGTGTACAGTACACAGCGTAATTATGAATATTCATGTGGTTTGGAAAGTCCGGGGCTAAGAAATACGAGTGTAAAAAGGTCAGTTTTCTCCTTAGCCCCGGACAAGAGATAGTACGGGACTAATTGGCAAGTGTAAAAAGCTGAAAAAATTGGTACGGGACTAACGATAGTCCTGGGTCAGAGAAAGTCCGGGGTTAAGAAACACAAGTGTAAAAAGCCCTGAATTGTGCTATCATTTTCAATGTAACCTCATTTAAGAAGCACGAAATAAACTGAAACTGAAACTGAAACTATTGACTCATAAACTGAAAACAAATATAGTCGCTACAAAGGCTAAAAGCATATCAAGCTTTCATTGAAATGTAAAAGAAGAATATCAAGCTTTATGCTTCTTGAATAATTATATCGCTTCAGCTCACTTCCAATGACTTCGGATTACAATTGCATCCCATGACACTAATCATACTTTCTGTCTTTTTCCTATGTATATGATGATGATGATGATGATGAACTCGAAAAAAGCAAATAAACTCAAGTATAAAAGGACTACAATAAATTCACTTTCTTGAAAAAAGTCTTGTGATAATTTATCATTGCCATATTAATAGAAATTATTTTTTCTATAATATAATTATGTTTTTGTCGCTGTTCCTATCCAGTAAGAACCCAGATTTAACCTGACAACGATGTCTAAATTAACTTATCCCTTTTTATCCCATGCTCTACATGAATGAGAATAATATATATATATATATATATATATATATATATATATATGTATATATATATATATTTACAGTGTATGTATATACAGATGTTGAGCCAGCCGGCCGTGTCAAAAAAAAATCAGACATAAAAACGTCACGTCCCTTCGGACATGAAAAAACAAACATAACAACATGAAAACGGAACGAATCATGTAAATCATTTTTGAACTGTCCGTTCTTCCTTACTTTAATACATGTGCTGAAAAATTGAAGGAAATCCCTATTGAACGAAAGAAGATGATGAAACGATACGTATAGGACTATCACCATGTACACCAACACCAAAACGAATTCAAGTAAAGTAGAAATGTTTTATCAGTGCGATTTGATTCGGATTATTGCAACTTCTCTTTAAAGGGGAATGAAATCTAAATTTATATGTGGATTTAATGAATGCTTTAATATTAGTGGAAAACATCACGAGAAATTTGGGGAAATGAACAATTGAACAATCCATTCAAAAGTTATGAATTTTTGAAGTTTTGGCGCGAGGATAAGAAGATTAGAACACTTTGTAACGTTACGGTATTGAAAACGACACAAAGGAAATACAAAAAAGATTTCCACAAAATTTAATTTTTTCCTGAAAAGTATACATAATTATTTTGTCGACTTGTTACTAGATTATATTCAGGGAAAGAAATATTTCCCCTACTTTCTGAAAGAGGTAAATTTTTTTTTCAAATTTCTGTACACTGTTTTTCCATACGTGTCGCCAAAACTTTTTGTAGTTTTCTCATCTAACATTGGTGTCACCGAAAGGTTAAAAATTGTCAACTTATGAATTTTAAACGGATTGTGCCATCATCCTCAAACCTTGATGTGTGGTAATGATAATTGCTGTATTCACTAACTCCACATGTATGTTTGGATTTTGATTTCCTTTCAGCTACTAAAGCAAACAATTCATGAGTTAATAGAAAACTTTCTAAAGATGTGATCAATGGAAATGTTTTCGAAGGTGCAAAGGCAAGGAGGGCTTACGTCGTTAAAAATGAAAAAGCAAACTCACAAACGTTCAAACATTATAATTTATACAGGTTTGAAGACACATAATAGCAATTATTTTAATGAAAATACACGATTTGAGATAATAGTCTTGACAGTGACGGCATTTCATACAGTGATATACATGATTACTATTTGAAGAATTTGCGAAGGATTCTTTTGGCCTCTCCGTTGGTCATGAGGTACACAAGCGGCTGCACCCAAGTACAGGAAACTGCCAACTTATCGAATACATGATCCAGGGAACTTCCTTGCATTACGTAGTAAATGAAGAGTGGTAACCATGTGACAAGAACGGATCCAGTCAACAAAAATACGGTGATCACTCCTCGGAGCCTACTCATCTGATGTCGGTGATTCTCCTGTAACGCCGGGTTAATTCGCCCGTCACATGGATCGCCGTCAGCCGATTCAGGGTGTGCAAAGTCGGCGCACGGTGCAGTAGCGTTTTTTCTCATGGTCACTTTACGTAAAAGTTTACTGGCCCTATAATGCACAAACGCTACTCTAAGAAGGATGAGATTACTCAAAGAAGTGATGAAGATCATTGCCGATGCTGGGATAAGTAGTACTAGAAGTCCAACGCTGTAGATCTGCATCTCTCTCGCAGTCAATTTTATTCTTGCACAGAATTTGAAATCAATTTCAACAAACGGCGTGAAGGGTAGTGGGAGGAATGGAGAACACAAAAGGGCCGTGACAGCGAATGCCGCAATCATGCCTTTCTTAAACGCACCGCTATCTACTAGACGGTGGTACTGGAGTGGCTTCGTAATAAGTATGTACATGTTGATACTAATGCCACAGAGGCATACCATGACAGACGAAATTGATAGTCTGTATACAAATGAAAATACCTTGGTAGTAATAGAACAGATCATGCGGTTTGGAGTTAAGTACCACAAAATTGACCAAGCATTCCACATTAGTCCCACAATCAGATTGAGAACTGTGAGCATTTGGCAAAGACTCCGCATAACAATTTGTTGTTCCTTCTGGTGGTGGATGACCACTAGTATTAGAATATTGCAGAGTAGACTCAGTAGTAAAAGAGTCGTGTAACTGATGAGATGCCCTGTCTGTGCCTGTGCAGAAGTCGTATTCGTTAAAACGGATGACATCTTGATGATTACTAGTAGATGAACTCACATTATAGTGTCCCACACGTAAAAGTCCATGAATAAGGTTACAGGTTTAAAACCTGCAATGTCAAAAAGTATTTTCATAATATCGTATAGATTGGTAAGAAACACATGATGTCCGAAAAGTATCGGAATTGATTATCGGCGTTGAAATGAAACTGACGATATTCTAACAGATGTGGATTGAAGTAGGAGTATTTAAGCTTTTAGCGCAGGAGCACGGCAGGCGGCTCCCTGAATAAACCTGACACGTCAATCAAATACTGACGAAATAAAGGAGTCAGAAGTACTTAAGCGCTGACAGTGAAATTTGTTACTATCCTTCCGGTGAAGCATGTGAATGACGGTGAGCACCAATCGTTGCTGTCGCTTTTACTGACTTTACCAGATAACGCATAGATGCTCTACCTCATTTCAGATCCAACTGATAATGGGCACATGTGATCACCATGACTTTGGATTGACATTAAAGCTACGTTCGAGCCTTAAAGACAAAAAAAGATAAAGCTTGTAGGTGGGTTATGCAATTTCACCTCGTGTGACAGCGAGTTGTGAAAAAGAACATTCAGTTCATCTCCTGATGTCAACGGTAATCAAAACGTCTGCGGAGTTGTGATTTTGATAGGTCTCACAGAGCAGACTTTAAAATCTCGCCGAAGTCTAATCATTCAAGCGATCATAGTTCTATTACAGATTAGCTAAAGTTTGCTCTATGATATCTGTCAAAATTGTAACGTTTGATGAAACAGTTTACAGGAGAAGAGCTTAATGTTCGTTTTTTGCCGCATGTGCTATATATTCATCAATAATATGACAACTGCGCACGCAGTTTGAAGAATGTTTCAGTGAACTCAAATATTGCATTTCATTGGAAATTGTTGATACACCATGTAAATGTGCAAACCCAAGAAGTAATAATGACTGCCGAAACAGTAAAACATGTCGAATAAACTCTGTTTGTATAGGTTTTAGCTAATAACGACGCGACCATGATTTCAAAAGAACAATGATACCACGCACAACCACTTCGAAATTGATTGGAAACTGACAGTCATACTGACGAAGTAGTTTCTGTAATTATTTTGTCCCCATTTTATCAGAAACATCACTTTTTCTGATTTTTTAAGCACTTTTTATTATTATCTGTTAACCATTTCTTCAAATACATTTCAGAAAATAATACAAATTCTTATTCACAACCTCTTTAATACTTAATGCTTATATCTAAGTCTCGCTGTTATGTTAAAACATAATGTTATATCACATGTATATGACGTAATATACATGTATGTGTATATGGGGGATATTGCTCATATTATGGCAGACTCCCTGAACACAAAACACTCCCCCTACAAAGATGTCAAAAATTCTCTAATCACCCCAGTCTCAATAGTGCAACATGACATGTTTAACACATTCTCAATACAAGAGTGGCGACGAAATCTCGCGGTAATGTCTAGGCAAATAAAGAGCTTTTCGCTCAATCATGGAGTCTGAATATCAATCTTGTCTAATATTGGTTTTCCACCGGTACCGAATTTTAACAAGTGCATGTCAAATAGATAATCTTGATATGTTTTAGTCACACATACCGTGTTAAAAAGGATTTCCCATTTCATGTTTACTTCATCTTTGCAGTGATTAAATGGCCATCACGTCTTATTGATGGGTAATGCACATTTCTTTCACTTTTCATCTTCTTGTCACATGGGTTACCTTCATAGGCCTCTGGTGTCGCGACGAGTTTTTGATTCCTCCTGAATCCAGAAATGAGCAATCATAGTTTGGAGAAGATTCATTGTCAGAACCCCGTTGCACAAGTTCACTCCCTGTTTTCCTTGTTCCATTCTGATATGCTATCCCGCCAATGCACATCATGTAAATTTTGTCACAACAACAGCGTAGCCAATCAGAGGCGCAGAAATGGGTCACGGGTGCTCTGATCATTCTTCTCTTTTTTATTTCTTCGCTAATCCACGGGAGTGTAAAAAGTGTGTAGCAAAATAACATAATTGCGCTGCGTGTTATCCTGTTACAGATTACCGATGCAGCTGTCAGTAGGCCTACTGTGCTTTGTGTTGATTAACACGGTCGTCTTCACGACCGATCGAAGAGCAGCCTCATCGTATTGCAATATACAATGCTTAACCAGCGAATATCATAGTTCGTAGATCCATACCGTATGTCAAAAAAAAAAATATTACAACGGGACCCTCTACAATGATAACTTTAAAAAACGGTGAATCAAACCAGATATAATATTGTAGAGTATCAAACTATAACTTATTACCCACATCTTACAGAAAACCCCATCCGATTTGCTTCAGTAGTCAATGAGAAATGAAGAGTTTTGTAGAGCATGTCAGGAATCCCTTCCCTCCAAGTTCTGTCTATTCTGTTCACACACATCATAACATGCAGTTCCAAGAGCATCCAAGTGCTAAACTTGGAAGAATCAGACCCATGACATGCTTTGCAACGATCCACATTTCTCTGTGACTGCTTAACCAAATTGAATGGGGTCTTCTGCAAAAAAAGAAAGAAAAAAAAGAGCTAAGATGGTGCATCGTAAGAACCTGAAGTACAGTAGCATGTAGACAATTTAATAATCTAGGAAGTTGTGGGTAATAAGTTATAGTTTCATACCCTGAAATTGTATTTGGATTGATTCACTATGTTTGGAATTATCGCTGCGGAGGGTCCCCTACGTATATATAATAATATTTTTTTTTTAGGACACACGGTACATAAACCAACCATGTAATACGTTTGTGATTAAGCTATTGTGCCCATATCATATATATACATATATATATATATATATATATATACATCATTTTGTATAATAGAGTCTGGTTGTTGTTCTTTTTTTTCAGAATCTGCCCTTGGCTAAAATCCACGTCGACCACTTTGGGTGATTTTGTAAGGCAGGGTCACATTTTGTTTGACATGAAATAATCCTTATCGAACATTGTGCCAAGATATAAACTTGAGACGGCCCGATTTTTTTTCTGTAGTAATGTTAAACATAATCATACTAAATCGGTATCAAGTCTTTTGTTCCAATATAAAAATTCATTGTTACTTGATTCTTTTATTGCAAGTCAGCGGTATTACCCGTCCAACGAGCATTAGACTGAATATTGAGTTGGTAAGAGATATATTGACTACAAATTTTCCCCTTATGTCACAAGAATAGTCGTTCCACTGACAGATTTTAACTAATTGTAATTGAAGTTGATGTTATTCTATAATGAGACTTTAGTCCGCACAGTCAATTTTCAATTGCACACATTGTCATCTACAAGCGTCTATGGACGCTATAGTGTTAACACCAGCTTCATGCACATTGAATGTACATCAGACTGATATTCACAATAGATAACAAAGTACAAAGATGCTTCTCGTCGAAATCAGTGATACAAAAGCAAAGAATTAGCAAAGCAAAGAGTTAGGCAAATACATGTCATAAAAGATTCCAGGAATTAGGAAAGATCGTGTCATGTAATCTTCTGAAGTTCTATCTCTGCAGTATAGTGTCCAATTGTCTGTTCTGTTGTCTTATTATCAAGACAGTGTCTGGTCTCATTTTGTCTTGTTATGTCAGTTTTTGTCGAGCCCACCGGAGATGAGGGGAGACTAAGGGATCGCCTGTGGCGTCCGTCCGTCCGTCCGTCCGTCGTCTGTCCGTAACGCTACAAAAACTTCAATAACTCTTTATTCTGGGCTTCAATTGCAATCAAACTTTGAGGGAAGAGGGGTCATACAAAGTTTCACCTTTTTACCCTATATGAAGGTCCATAGGTCCATTTGTGACCAAACTTGGATGGTAGATGTCCCTTGGGGAGTGGATAATCACCACAAGGTCAAAGGTCACAAGCAGGGGTCAACGAACTTTTAGAGCCCAATGTTAAGTTTTTATGGCGCGTTTCTACTATGGGTCATAACTTTTGATCCATAACTACATTTGTGACTAAACTTGGATGGTAGATGTCCCTTGGAGAGTGGGTGATCACCACAAGGTCAAAGGTCACAAGCAGGGGTCAACAAACTTTAAAAGCCCAATGTTAAGTTTTTATGGCACGTTTCTATTATGGCTCATAACTTTTGATCCATAACTCCATTTGTGACCAAACTTGGATGGTAGATGTCCCTTGGGGAGTGGATGATCACCACAAAGTCAAAGGTCACAAGCAGGGGTCAACGAATTTTTAGAGCCTAATGTTAAGTTTTTATGGCCTGTTTCTATTATGGCTCATAACTTCTGATCCATAACTCCATTTGTGACCAGACTTGGATGGTAGGATGTCCCTTGGGGAGTGGATGACCACCACAAGGTCAAAGGTCACAAGCAGGGGTCAACGAACTTTTAGAGCCCAATGTTAAGTTTTTATGGCACGTTTCTATTATGGGTCATAACTTTTAATCCATAACTACATTTGTGACTAAACTTGGATGGTAAATGTCCCTTGGGGAGTGGATGATCATCACAAGGTCAAAGGTCACAAGCAGGGGTCAACGAACTTTTAGAGCCCAATGTTAAGTTTTTATGGCGCGTTTCTATTATGGCTCATAACTTTTGATCCATAATTCCATTTGTGACTAAACTTGGATGGTAGATGTCCCTAGGGGAGTGGATGGTCACCACAAGGTCAATGGTCACAAGCAGGGGTCAACGAACTTTAAGGGCCCAATGTTAAGTTTTTATGGCGCGTTTCTTTTTTGCCATAAATTTTTACCCTTACATATATTTTTTTTTTAATCCGTTATATCCCATTCGCGTATAATATCTTGTACGCGAATGGGCGAGACACATTATGGCACTTGCCTTGTTTCTCTACTGGTCTTGTGCTGTCTCGTTTCATGTTGCTGCTTGTTTGTTTGTCGGTTTGTGTATGTGTGTTTATTACTCTGTCTTTTTATTGGGCTTTTTCTTTTTCTTTAATTGTTAATCTTTTCGTTTCAACCATTTTTTGTTTATAAATCTTCTCCAGAGGGGCCCACTTAAAAGAAAGTCTTGTCAGTGTGTCCCTTCATTTTTCACACATTCCATATTGTTTACTTCACTTTGATCACTTCTACTTCAGTATTCATTACAGTATATCATTACAATATGACTTCACTACTGTTGTATACTCTTATCATTTTACACTGTCTTGCGTACCTTATTCTCTGTTATGACAGAAAATGCTATGTATGATTTTATCTAGAAATTAAGTAAATTTGAATTGAACTGAATGAAATCATCAGGATGTCATCGATCATGGCTTCTAATATACTATGGAATGTCAAAGGGCTTGTTATGATAATGAGACTTTAAAGGTTCAAGAATGTGACCAGTTTGTGTGGATTTTTTTTTATTTCTTAGAACACTATTTCAGTTTTCGACAAGAATGTCAAACTGAATGTGAGAGGTCGTGAACATCAACAGATGCCAAATCAGTTTGAAAAACTGATTATTCAAATATAATATAATATGTTATTTACACCTCAATTAAGACTTGTAACAGTTTATTCAACTTCTAAACAAATCGTGTGAAACCGTTTACTGTGATTCATTTTCACTGATATTTCATTTTTCGGTGTAGTTATTTTCCAATATGCAAACAACTGTGGGGAAACGACTGATGTAAGTTCTTCTTATTCATTCAGTCGAAGTAGATAATGATATTTATCTAGATAAAGATATCTAAATAAAAAAAAAAATACTGTCCGATGCTTTTCAGGGCTGCAATACCCTTGTTGGTTTTCCACATTATTATATCGATATCTGATCATGCCACGATTCGAATAACAAATTAATACAATAAACATTGTGAGATACACGGTCTAAATTTCCCGTTGAGCCTTGTTTTCTTCTTCTTCTTCTTCTTCTTCTTCTTCTTCTTTGAAATCACATAACGCTGGACGGAGAAATTCGAAGGATTCTCTTAGCTTCTCCATTAGTCATTAGGTACACAATTGGTTGAACCCACGTACAGGACACTGCTAATTTATCGAAGATGTGATCCCCTGACATGCCTTCGAACCCGTAATAAGTAATGAGCGGCAACCAGGTAACCAGGACGGATCCCGTCAACAGACATACGGTGACCACGCCACGGGGTCTTCTAGCCGGTCGCTCGGCACTTTGCCCGGAGACGGCCATAACAGCATTTCCCCGGCGAGAAGTGCCGGAAAGAACAAACACTTTGAGACCGTCTTGTGAAGTGCTAGGTGTGGTGTTTCTAGTCTTGGAAGTCGCTGTGCATTCCACTCGCCTGGTAGACCTTACCTGCCTGTACGCAATTTTCAGCAGGAAAGCATTGATCACTGATGTTAAAACAATCATGATTCCAATGGGCACTACCAGCATTGTAACAGAGGCTTTGGATAAGTTCGATTCTCTTTGAGTCAGCTTTGCTCCGTAGCAAATTTTTGTGTACATATCGATGAACGGGAGAGGTGGAACAGGAAGAAACGGTACACACAAGGGCACGGTAATAGCAAAGTGGACAACCACACAAACTTTGAACCATCTACCAGTAGCGTAGCTATGATAATGAAGGGGCTTTCGAATTAACACATACTTGTTGATATTGATTCCACAGAGGCACACTACAATGGATGTCATCGATATCCTGTATGGAAACCATAGTATCTTTGTCGTGACCGAACAAGTGAGAGGGTCCGGAGATGAATACCAAAAGAGAGACCAAATGTTCCAAGATACTCCCAAGATCAGGTTGAAACTGGTGAGTATTTGATAGAGACTCCGCATCACATCCTGAAGTTCAATCTGATGATGGATGACGAGTAGTACTGTGATATTTGAAACAACAGTCAACACCAGAAAAGCGATGTAACTCGCGATGTGAGTGAAAGGCGTCTGCGGAACGTCGAAATCAAATGATTCAAAAGTGGCATTCATTCTGCAGTGTTTTCTGGTACAATGTATAGGCAGTCTCTAAGTATCGTTTAGAACATCTTGTCGGAGTTCCTTGTCTACTCAAAGAATCTTCCGTTTCACAGGTTTCTCTCAGATATAACGCCAAGATAGCACGAGAAGTTTGATGTACCAAAACAGAATTACATCGCTGGAACTTGATCAACAGCTCGCAAAATATTGCGCGCCAACCAAAATCGCATAACGCGTGGCCAATTCTAATTCTAACGTCTGAGTAACAATTGAAAGCAGCTTATACCTCTGAAAACTATGAATTTAACAAGTATGTTATCGATCTGGTATGATTCTCGCCAATATGAGATATGGACCTTACTTTACGCTTTATAAAGAATCTCTTCTACTATACGTGTTTTTGTTCCTTTCTGTCATTCTATGAGAAGTATTTTTGGCGAGGGAAAAAAAAAAACCCTGATAGGACTCAAACGCACTCAACTCAGGAATCGGGTGACATAAATGTGGAATTTTTCTCTTCTTCTCTGTACAGCTGCGCAGATTTACCAGCGGCACTTGAAAGAGTCGAGTGAACTCCTGTGCAGCATGCTAATTAGGTCCATGCTTAAAGGGGCATTCCAGATGATTTTCATGATTTCACATCATGTAGTACATAAATCAACAACTCCATGTTTTGATTTGTGGAATTTATTGTGGTTTTTGAGCAGAGAAACAATACTTTGAAAACCCTTAAACAAATTACACTGAACGAGGGTGATGACATAGGAGGTTCACATATTTCAGCAATGTAGCAATGTAATTCCATTACAATACCGCTTGCTTGCAAGTTCACCTGTGTATAATCTATACATGCCTTCTTCTTTTGTTCTGCTTCCTTCAGCCCCAACTCATGCATTCTTATGGTGACTCAGCCATGTCATCATCCTTGTTCATTCCCATTTGTTCTAAATTTTGAAAATATTCTTATTCTTCATCCCAATTATCATATATTCTGAAACTCTGTCCTCAGTATAACCAATTTGTAGTTGTTCAACTGTAAAAATCTGGAAAATCATCCGGAGGTCTCCTTTAAGGAATGACTGTCACCAATAGGAATAAATTTCGTGTTCCATTGATTATTATCTCTTGACTGATCTGACTATGTACAAAGTAAATAGCCCGATATCAAATACGTAAATGTATCCTCATATAGGTGTCAGAGATATCTAAACATGCATATATGAGAAAGTAGGTGTCAAAGACAATCTTAGACTGTTAGCTGTGTGGTCAGCATTATTTTGTGCAAGTTCCTCTGGAAGTGCTTCTGTATTATAAATACACATTTTCTTTTTATCATTATTCAACAGGAGGGTCTGTGTCTGAGAAAAGTTGCAGGGAAGAAGGAGAGCAGCGTCATAATGAATATGGCAAACACTCACCTACAGTTATGTGTTTGTACAGATTTGTTTATTCTGAGATGGACGTCTGAAAGAAATTGCAAATACCCGCTCTTGTCAAAAGTGTTTTTTTTTTCATGTATCTATGACAATAAAAAGTAATACACTGCCATTTCATCACTGCTGCAATTTTCTGAAGACCAGGATGACAAGACTTGCGCCAGACAAAGCTCAGTTGAAAAGACGAAGCTGTGTTGGCTAGTCTTATCAATATAGAAATAACCGACACTGCAGTAGTCAATCTGTGAAATATACTTCGATCATCAACCACTTCGCAGTCGAACGGTCGAAAGGACGCCCCCAGGGTCTGGAAAATATCATTCGAAAGAGTTCAAAGAATAAAATCACAATGGTCAGCATTAAATTTTCATAAAGATAGTAAGTAGGCCAGGCCCGTAACTAGCGGGGGGGGGGGGGGGGTTTCAGGGGGTTCAAAGGAACCCACCCCCCCCCCCCCCCGCAAGCGAGCAGGGTCCGCTTGAACAAAAAACAAAAAAAAAACAAAAACGTGAAAACTTCTTCCCACAGCTCCAAATACGACAAAAGAATGATTTTAAAGATAAAACAATAACAACAACAACCAAAATGAAACAAAAACAAAAACAGAAAGCCTGCATGACCCAAACTCGACTAACGTCTCTTGCGCTTCTCCATATTCACTATATACCACAAAGTGATCAACCTGGAAGAGGTGGTTGACATCTTCAGCAACACAAATCCAAGAAGGATGATGCTGAACTTGGTATAGATAATAGGTATAAGAACAAGGGCGCCGGAGGGCGCGGGGGGGGGGGCGAAAATCATAATTCATTATTAATATACACTAATATTTACTTATGAGTAAATTTAGTGTATAGATGGTAGCCTCGCGTCCTCGAGTGTGCCCCTGAAACATACCTTTAGTAAACCTTACATTTTCCCTTTCTTCTATGCTTTTTAGCAATATAAGAATAATTTTTATTGCTCGAACAATGCGATCACGTTTAAACTTTTAATGAATACATTTCAGACGAATGGCAAAGTGAAAGTGGCTCGCTCGCTCTGCCCCTACATATATAGTAAAATCAACAGTTTTCATAAGTTATGATGATAGTCCTTCGCAGTGATGTTTGTTTTACCCCAGTGATATTTGCTTTTAAATGCTCTATAAATGCGACTTTTGTACTCTGTTTTTACAAAAAGTCCCTTCCGTGGTACCCCCGCTCGGTCGCTTCGCTCCCTCGCCGAGGATTTCACACCGCCACATAATGTGCCTCCGTTGAGATTTTGCCCCCCCCCCCAAAAAAAAAATAAAAAATAAAAATAAAAATAAAAATAAATAAATAAATAGATAAATAAAATAAAAATAATAATAATAAATAAATAAATAAAAAAGTGTTCCGGCGCGCTTGTATAAGAACAATTCAGTATATAGGCACGAAGATGATCAGAGACTTTTCTTCATGGCTGATACATATGTCAAACCGAACTATTAAAGGTGAAGAATTGATTGTTTTTACGTTGAAAATATACCCCTCCCAGAGTGAGACCCTATCCCGCTTGATTGCTTAACTCCCTCAGAAAGGTCCACTATTTCCAATTTTGAACCCCCCCCCCCCGTAAAAATCCTAGTCACGGGCCTGTAGGCAATAGACAATTAGTAGGTCCTAATTGTTGTTAATGGAATAAGTCATAGGAAATCATTGCAGCTCCTTTTTGACACAATGACTGTACGAGTTCGATGAATCATTTTGAATCACTTTATACATTGTATTGTTGTAAGCATCAATGTCAGTTTGATTATTGATTACTTCTTTTCGGTAATTTCCTAAATAAGTTCTCATTGGTGGTAATTTAATTAGTTCTCCATCATTTCTACTTCCTCCTTTGTCTTGCTCCATTTTTTATGTCATATTGTAATGTATATTTAGGATATTTTGGGGATAACTTCCTGTTCATTAACAACTCAACTTAAATTCCCTTGTTTTTGTAAACTCACCTCAGAATATAACACCAAGATTATTCACTATTAATTTCCTGTCGTTAATTACCCTTGTTTGATGTTTACATCAAGGAGTCATTCAATCACCCTTGTAACAACCCTTCTTTGTCCCTGGTTTAATTACCCAAAGATTATATACACACACCTTGTGAACCACCAGACTCTTTGTCTGCCCCTTATCTTATAATACTTCCTCCTCCACAAAAGAATCCCCCTCTTTTAATTGGTCAAACATCACCCCTTAGGACAACCCCTTTGGTCACTCTTTTTAGTTATCCCTTTTTGATTGGTTGTCTTACCAAAATTCTCACCCATCACCCATTGAACATTTCCAAGTTTAGCGTTCTTTCCAAGGCCACAAGGAAGAGATCATGATTTCGACATCTGATCAGAGAGTCAACCTCTACTGGATATTGCTCTCTCTCCTGCATCTTGGTACTTCTATATTTTACTCTGATGTACATACTCGTCATTTAACTTGTCATTGAACTTCATCATGATATTTCTGAACGATTGTGAATAAACACTTTGCATCAATGAAATGTACCAAAACTGTACCTGAGCTCCTTCATTTCTGCTTCATAATAACATTCCAAATGTAACACCACCCGTTACATTACAATATACATAGCACATCACCACACAGATGAACTCCAATTTCGTATCCCTGTTCTCATAATGAGCACTTTATCCATGATGGATAGACCGCAGACGCGGTTTTCTTTTGCGGTATATAGCTTTTTTGATAATGATAACATCTCAATCAAGAAAAGAATCTCGGTTTTATCCTTCTGGTTGTGTATATCTTGTTTTGTTTGCGTATTGATGTATCCTGAATTTCAAGCTCTTGACATAGATACTGGTAAAGTAATCGTGGCCTTATTTACTAACCTGGACTAATATCTGGGTGATATTGATTATTTCAAGGTCTCACCCCAATAAATCCTGCGTATAATGATGATGTCCTTATTTCTTATTCTAAGTGTTTGCTCTGTCGCCGATTGAAACATTCCGGGGTGTTTTTTCTCTCTCCTCGTTGTTGTTGTTGTTGTTGTTGTTGTTGTTGTTGTTGTTGTTGTTGTTTTACCTTAACTTCACATAACTGTCATAACTAAGATGGGAGACAGGATATGTAAAGGAAACGAGGGGAGGAGAAAGTACCTCAATCTCTTTCTGCAGCACTTTGGAAAATGAAATGTAAGCTCTGGTGGATATGAGAAGGAAAATGCAATATCAACACATCAGGAAAAGTTGTTACTCTAAATGTTATAGTGTGTAGAAGGGCTAAATTTGAAATGTCTGTCAAAGATATTATGTAGGCCCTATATAGTTACGTCTATTGAGACGTCAAATTTGATCGCCATCCGTCTGCACGTTGCGTCAACACCGCCTTTTTGCCAGTGCAAACAGAATAACACTGCCAAAACGTCATAGTCGAAAGAGGTTCTTATGGTAATTGGAACTTATTGGAATTAGACATTGCATGCCAAGGCCTGTTGCAGTTCTTCATTATAGGAGATTGCGCTGCATTGAATGAACCCAAAGGTATAGTATGCATTGTGGAAGAGAGAAGAAGAAGAAAAAAGCAACAACAATAAGAAATATCGCTATGGCGACTAGTATGGTTCCGTCGTATCCCGTTATTTTCCCAATGCTAATAGGCATGATAGGTCTACAGTACATCTTGACAATATGGGACAATAGTTTCACATGAATTAAAAAAAAATAAAATGACACGTAAAAGACACGGTAAAAGAGTTCATTATCTTGAAGACAAGTTCGTTTGCACAATAATTCTAAATAGCTAAAGGGGAGAGCTTCTCCGCGGTCAAAAAGGAAACACGTAATAGCCTCGTGCAGTAACTACATTTTTGTTTTCCTGGCGCTTGGGGGGGGGGCAATATCAATCCAAATAGCGAGGAACTATACATTTTAGCTGGAAAAAAGTACATAAAATTGATAGTGTTTGTTAGACAGAAGGGTCGTTAATCCTAAAGTGAAACAAGGTTCATTATTCCGAAGGTTTGTTATTCCGCAACACACAAATCCCGCATACCCGGATTTCCGTTAGTGCAAACATCTTGTGGCGTTCCCCGAATGTTTGTGATTCCCATAATGGAATAAGGTTCGTTATTGTGAAGGTTTGTTAATACCAAAATGAATTGATTTTCTTTAATCAAAACATGAATTGTAAGTGGGTGCTAACAATCAGAATTACGAGCCTTTGGAATAATGAACTTTTTTGTCATTTTCGGATTAACGAACCTTGGGAAATAAAGAACGCTCGAAATAACAAACTGAAACTGATAGATTATCAATCCGATGGTCCCTGACTTTGGTTTCCTAAGCAGCAGCTTTGCGTCCTTTAGATTTTGCAAGGAATTGTCACAGAACAGTTCTAATTCCTTGGTCCTCCGGAGGGAACTTGAATCTGTCGGTCTAGCGGTCGCTTGTTGCAATCAATAACTGTTGTTACTTCTCTACATGCCTTGTAAAATTGATATATTTGTCAGTGATGATTCCAGTTCAGTTCATAATTCAGTCGACCAAAAGAATATGCGCAATGTGCTATCCCCCTACCCACCCCCACCCCCTTCAACTCCCCCAAGCAAATGGTCAAAGTTTAATAACATCAATTTTGGCAAAAGAAAAAGTTTCTAATCTCCAATTGTGTATATGATATTATATTCCGGACACTACTTAACGATAACCCGAGAAATCACGTTCAGATCTTTGTAGTACATTGCGGAAATGAACAGTTTGATAAGTGAGCAATGTCTTATATCAAGGCTGAAATAGATTTGACCTACTGTCGTTTGCTTCACCTATACACGCAGTTATCGTCATCATTACTGTGTCACAGTATCCAGCGTTGACACGTTCGCATTGATAGACAAGCCTCTGTAAGCGATCTCTTCTCTCTACAGCTTATATTCGTCGACTTACTCTTCAACTTGCCGCGCAATGTAGAGGACATCATAGTCGTGACATCTGAGTAGATCGAGCACACGGCAAGATACTATACAATGGCGCAATAATGATCCGCTTTCCGCTTTCTCCACTTGAGGGCATACATTAGCGTAAACACAAAACGTGTGTTCTCTCGCAGACAAAACAAATGGGCCAGGAAAGCATTTGTATATAAGCATATCATTCCCGAGTTCAGCAATACAAAGATTGACGCAAGGTCCTGGGGAATGAAGCGGTATGAGGGTGCCCAGTTGGTTGGACACAAAATTAATCATGCAAATGACATGAATGAGGGCGACATCGGAAGCTGGACGTCGGATTTGAAAAGGCGAAATGTTCGTGAAGTCATTCTTGTTTGGGTGTTTATACCTGTGCTTGTTTGTATGTGGGCGTCAATGTTTAGGTGAAAGCGGAGGTAAAACGAGAACCACTAAGTCAAATTCGAGGTGGCTATTAATGAAACAAACGAAACAGGATATTTTCATGACATTTTCCTGTTCCAGTGTAACTTCACCCCAGTTCAGCTTTGATAGAGTAAAATCAGACAATTAAATAGACAGAGTTTTCATAAAGATCAGGCGTAAGACATGTAAGATATAAAAGTTATGAAATTCCCAAAATTGTCCATGTCTTCGCGAATCAGAGCTACAAAATTAGATAAAACTACGTATTCCAATTAGCAAAGTTTGTAAAGACAGCACAGTGAAATTGTCCGATTGAACCTTACACAAATCTTCACAGTATTTCCATTTTGTAGTACACGAAATCAAGAAGAATAAGATCATTATTTCGCATCAATTTGCCATACACTTTTAATTACCTTCCAGATGATAAATCATCAATCAAAATACGATGTTTGCTGTATCATCGTGTATAAAACCAATGTATGAAAGAGTGGTAGGTTGATGAAATTGTCGCCTCTCACAACATTACTCTTATACTGTTCAGTAAACATGTGTGAAATCATTCCATACTGCCGTACTCTGTGGTTCCGATGTTGATTGAAAGATTTTCGTCAGAATACACATATTTTTTTTTTCAGGTCAACTTTATTATGGTGAGAAATTGCAGTTTTAGTAGTTTATGATGTATTTGATAAATGCGACTACAAGTGAAAAACAATAAAGTAAAAAATATTGCATTCTTCTATCACAAACAAATTAAACGATTGAATCGCTTGCGCCTGAATACAGTGGGTGCAAGTTAGTGTACACTGATAAATCTAATAACAATTCGTTATTTCGAAGGTTCGTTAATCCAGAAATGAAATGCAGTTCGTTATTCCGAAGATTCGTCAGTCCGAAAACGAAGTGGTAGGTTCGTGGTTCCGAAGGGTCGTTTGCACAAATCACTGAGACCACGAGTCATACAGTCCATGAGTCATACAGCCCACAAGTTATACAGCCTACGAGTCATGCAGCCCACGAGTTAGACACTAAGCATACGAGACCGACACATCAAATTCCGTAATGCAATGTCAAACTCGTGGGTCATTTTTACGTAGAGTCGAACTCGCGTGGGCCTTGTTTGCCTAGTGTCGAACCCATGGGCTGTATGACTCGTGGGCCGTATTACTCGTCGGTTTTGTTGGATGACCACCCCCTTCTCATTTTCCGATGAAGGAACCTTCGGAAAAACAAACTTTAACGTGTAGGTATAGGGAATATGTGTGTTTCGGAATAACGAACAACACCCGGAATTGTGCTCAATTAGTTCGTTCGATTGACTTTGCATTTCATTTTTGTATGAAAAATAAAACCAGAAATAAAATTTAGAAATCAAATCAAATCAAATTATATCAAACCAAATCAAAACAACTGGCTATAATTTGTGTGCTTTAAAGCATTACAGAAAAGATGACCATTTTCGTCGAGATCTGTGTAGAACTAAAAAATGTCACCATATAGATATAGTGTAATAGACGTAAAATATAATAATAATTATAGACATAATACAATTCCAGGACCGGGAGCGAATACATTCTTTTACCTTTCACCGTGACACCAAGGGATTGCCTGCTTGACATTTCATATTATTTCATATTCATTTATTCATTGTCATTTTCAACAAAGAATATAAGCGTACAAGACATAACATGCACAAAAAAAAGAATATACATATTCTACATAATAAAAACTAAATATGAATAAACACATAATAAACTGTGAATCTGTGAATTATAAAATGATGATATTTCCCAACTAATCAGGTAATGCTGAAACGTTGAAAAAGGGGAGGGAAAGCTAAAGCAGAGCCTGTAGTATGTATTCCCTTCAAAACCATTGTTAATAAGGACATACGTTGACTCACTGATCCTCTCCACTGGAATCTCTTGATTCATGTCTAATCGATGTCCATGAAATTACATCTACAATGTTGTATTTGATTTTGAAGTCTTACTGATGATACCATGTGATTCTTTTTAAGTCCCTTTCCTTTTCTTCCTATGTTAATAGCATGGCCAATGTGAACTCAAACTTAGATGTTCCCGTCCTCCTTAGATGTTCCTGTTATTCTTCCGTATATACCACTGTGTCTATTCTCTCCTTCCCCTGCATTCTTACTGGTATAATTACGTATAATCTTTTTTTTATCATATCAAATCCAGGTTGTATTGTATCATTACTCTTACATCATGGAATCCAGTTTGCTTGCGTCCACGATGGCACGTGATGTAGTTTCTTTTTTTTTTCTCCTTCCTAATTATTTTGATTTCATGTCTGTTGACATTGGTTCGTTTTATTGTGTTTTATATCGCTGTCTTGTGTATTTTCTGAGGGTCCCATACCATACAAGCTTTGCTTCTTAGTGGGACCCTCCATTTCCATCCTCATCCGTAGTTAACTTGTATTATATGCTTTATTTATATATTTCAAGAGATATAATTGTTTTTTCATCTGTTACTCATTTTCATATGTACTTTGTTAATTCACACTCTGCAAGTATTACAATTATCCTCTGCATATACATTGTACATAATTTCTTTGCTTATTGTTTTGATGGAAGTGAAAATAGATTTGAATCTTGAATCTCTAGCTTTGATTGAGTTTTCTTTTTATGTATCATGTACATATCAATGTGTAAATAATTTATATCAAGTACATTTACAAATACTTTCGATTTCATTATTTGTATCAAATCATTTGTAATAGAAAAAACATTGTTCATACGAAGTAGAATATACGAAGAAATCCCTGCTTTCTCTCGTTGTTTTGTTTTGTTGTTGTTGTTGTTCTGTTTTGTTTGTTTGTTTGTTGTTGATGTTGTTGTTGTTGTTGGGTTTTTTTTTTTTTTTGTTTTTTTTTTTTTTTTGGGGGGGGGTCTCCGCAGTAATTAGATGCACCGAGAAAGCAATAGCTATGATAGATTGTGTCATAGTCTCGTCGAAAAGGCAACAATCAATATATATGTATATATATACAGTGTACATATAATTATATATATATATATATATATATATATATATATATATATAATATTATACATACATATATAAACGATTCGGAAAAGTTTTCATTGGACATTGATGAATATCAGCAGCCACCTCCCTGATATCACGTACACCACTTAATTTTTCCTGATTTAAGAGCTTAGTTATTCGTAACATATCTATATGATTATACATCAATGTTAATGCTAGAGTACAAAATTAGTGTCTTTGTCTTTCGTTAATTCTAAGAAAGTTTTAACGAATAACTTTTAGCAGTGATGTTACATTGCTTAATACGTCTTCCAATCCCGGTTCTTTTTTTTTTTGACAATTTAAAGAAGCATCCGCCGCTTTTATTTACATTTCTTTCATACTCATTTTTTTTTCTTACAGGGGTAGTGTTGCGTCGTGTTTCATTGATGAAACGATCATCATTTGTGTTGAATTAAATGTTAGCCTCACGGCAGTTTTCAAAGAAAAGTTCTTATAACCGTTTATTCCAGTTGAGCGTGGAATATGATTAGCATTGCACGGCCCTATATACTTTTTTTTCTTTCTGTACCTGTTGCGATGTGTAAAAACCATTAGAGTAAAATTGGTAGTGATTTTCAATGTCATGCACACTGCGCTTCGAATCTCGTGAGTTGTATTTAATAGTAAGAGTGATGATACTTTCTAATTAAAACCAAAAGCAACAAACGCCATACCATTTATGTAGTTTCATCCTACAATTTGAGGTTTATTATTCCGGTGTATTCCAGTTTTAAACTTGAATACATAACACTCTTATCGAACTGTAAAATGGCAGATGTGAAAACGTTGAAGAAAGCGTGTACAAATTCTTCTGGCTCCCCCATTAGTAATGAGATATATGACAGGTTGGACCCACGTGGTTGAACCCGCCATCTTGTCGACAACGTGGTCCCAGAGCTCGCCCAGGGTTATGTAGTAGACCAGGAGGGGGAGCCACGCGAGAACCGAGCTAGTCAGAAGGAACACGGTAAACACTCCTTTCAGTTTCCCGCGATTTCTGGCCTTCACACGTACGACAGCAGTCTGAGCACCATCCATGGAGCTGGATTTGTCAGCGGTCCGAATGGAGCTCCGATCGTCAGCGGTCCGAACACAGTCCAAGGTGGCATCATTCCAAACCTGAGTTCTCACTTTGACAATAGCTCGTAGGTGCGCCAAGGCAGCTTGTAGGAGAACGGCATTGACAACTGTAGTAAAGACAATAGTGAATGATACTGGAATGAGGAGGAGAGATGTTGCAATCGCGTAGAGCCTTTCTTCTACCGGTGATAAATCCTCACCAAGACACAACTTGGTAATGATCTTAGGGAACGGCATGAAAGGCAGGGGAAGAAAAGGGGAGAAGAGTATCACGACAACGGCTGTGTAAACTGCGACCGCCATCTTAAATCTGCCGTAGGTGACAATGCTGTGATAGCGAAGTGGCCGACAAATCAGGATGAGCATGTTGAAACTGATTCCGCTTAAACACGCCATGACAGATGCAGTTGACACGCGATGAACAAATGGAAATATCATACTAGTCAATACACAGCTTTGATCACCCGGAAAGGCGTACCAAAGGATAGACCAAACGTTTGTACACGTGCTCAGAATTATGTTGCAACACGATAGAATCTGGTACAAACGTCTTACTACATCTTGAAGTTCATTTTGTTTGCGTATGACGATCAGAAGGAGCACGTTGAGAACTGCAGCCAGGGCTATGTAACAGCCATACCACATGAAGTGATGAGTGTGCAACGATGTTAGCGTAGAATTCGCCATCACTTACAGTTTTTGTGTCTCGATGTACGCTTCTCTAAAAGTCGACATTCTTTTATAGTGAAAGTCTGATGAGCTTCAGGACCAAGTTTATATATGATGGTACTGCAAAAACTCTAAATCGCTACGCAAGCTTAAAATGTTATAAGGGACATAATCTACTGTTTCAGAAGCTTCAGATTTGAAATATACTTGGTCTATTCGATGAAGTGCCTAGACAATCCCAGGGTCGACTGTAGTAGAATATGACATGTCAAACTCCACAAACAGACAAGGAGCAATGTATCAATTCCTCCTCGGAGATAAGGGGTTATCCTTTTCGGATGCCTTCAATTCGTCGCACTCAGTACAAGAAATGATCAATGCTCCCGAGCATTACGCACGTACATGTATTGTGATGTACATGGAATGTGATTGGAGAGTGACAGTCACGTGGTCAGGTTCTCATATTGCGTGGTTTTGAAAGGCATTTATAACAAGCAAGTTTAATCTTGACAGAATCGCTTAAAAAGGGAACGAAAAAACTTTTATGAACACTGCATCCTCATTAGTGAAAGCGCTGGTTAAATTTCCCTACACACAGTGCGATGCAATTAAGGACGTCGTGTAGCTTTCCCAGATTATCCCCGCCCATACATAGGTGTTAACGAATTCAGTGTACATGTAATTTACCAAATCGAGTTGAAGTATGTTCTGCCCGCCCGACGTGTGCAACAACATTTGTGTGCCGTTCATACAATTATGTATATATATCTATATTTAGCATGATGTCAGAATTTTCTCTGAACGTACGTTTTTCAGATCACAATAAATGTCCACTCTCTTTGATCTAAAGTTTTCTGTCAAACGCATCACTCATGTACTGCAGGAATGAGCCATAGGCACATCATTACTCATGCATAGGTACGCACATACGCACACACGCACACACGCAAATGGGGTTTCACACCTTCACGCACACACAACAGAGACTATAGCATCTCTCGCTGTACTTAACTTTAACTGCAGCTGTGTTACAGGGTTTTTTTCGGCAAAAATTACTTAATGTATCCATACAACATTTTTGACACATTAAGAGATGCGATAAGATTTAGATTTGCTGCCATTGCCGTCATGTCATGTCGAGTTGCTACACTATAAGGGTGCACACCGGAAATAAGACGTTACGCAATAATATACATTCTCTACTAGAACCTGACTCGTAATTATGTATTCTGTTATTGTTCTAACATTGCATTGATATGTCTCTGTCTTGCATTTTTTTCGGGTTTTTTTTTCCATTTTCTCTAATTGCCCCATCATGGTGATGTTGCACCAAGTTATAAGCACAGTTTTGTAGCAACCCCTTCCATTTTACAAATAATCCATGTATCGCAATATTCATTAATGAACATACATTATCATCATGCATACTATCGAGTTGCAAATTTATAAAATAAGTTCATGTTTATTAACCAGGTGTAGCCACTGCTCTCAAACAGTTTGATAATATATGTAACTAGCACTTTGCCTCTCGACTTTACCCTCTTGTTTAACTGCGAGTTGCTCCTTAATACTATGAAACGAACAAAGTGTGTTATCCTATAACTAGATATACGAAGTTAAACCTGCTACCGCTGCCGTGCTGACCCGCGATGGCATTTCAAATAATGGATACACATTCTTCTCGCCTCTGGGTTCGTCAGGAGGTAGATGAGCGGTTGGACCCACGTGCAGGAGGTAGCCGTTTTGTCGGCAACGTGGGACCATGAGCTGCTGCGGATCGTGAAATATACCAGCAGGGGCATCCACCCTGCCAGCAAAGAAACCGTAAGTAGGATCACAGTCAGGACACCCTTGTGAAGTGATGGCCTTTTGTTCCTCCTTGTTGATATGGTAAGACTACCGATGGTTCTGCCGCAAGCCCTTCTAGAAGCAATACCACTTGACTGAAACTTCGGATTGTCTCTCGCGGATGCGTGAGATTCGACGCTAATGATTTTATGAGTGCTGGAGTGTGAAACGGTGCCCATGCCCCAAGCAGACACTATTCGAATCTGCTTGCAAATAGTTTTCAAGAGAATTACGTTTACGATTGACGTAAATACGATTGCTATAGAGACAGGAACCAGCAAAAGTAACATCTCAGTTATGTACAATGCTTCTTCGTTTGGTAACAATTCAGCGCCCAGACATACACGGGTGATGATCATGTAGAAAGGCATAAAAGGGAGTGGTAGAAAAGTAGCGTACGTCGCTACAATTGCACAGGCAAGTGTGGCAAAAACCAGCAAGAATTTCTTGTATGTGACGATGCTATGGTAGCGCAGAGGGAAACAGATGAATATGCACATGTTGCAGCTTATTCCACTCAAACATGTCATGATTAAAACAATGGTGGTCCTGTGTACGAACGGGAAGATCTTTGCAGTTACAGAACATGTCCACGGATCCACAAAGCAGTACCAAAGTAACGACCATACGTTCCAGCATATTCCGAGAACTACATTCAAGCCGGCAAGAAGTTGGTACAGTATCCGCGTGACATCCTGCAGTTCTTCTTGATAGCAAATGACGATTAATACTAGTGTGTTCAGACTAACTGACAACCCCGCGAAGATTGAATAAAACCATATGTGGTAAGTCGCACTCTCAGCCTTCGCGGAATTTTCGAATGAGGTATTCATCATTCGTTTCTATACACCTTGCGATTACTAATGATTCGAGTTGGTCATCTTCAAATAACAGATCCAATGGGTCTTCATGCACGTGATGATATAGGTATCACAATTATTCTTGACAAACACTTCACAGTTTGGCAGGTTTCCATCTGTTGACTACGAGATAAAACGAAGTCTACTTGCCACTGCAGTCTCGAACTTATCCCATTTGTCGATTTTATGGTATTGACATAAAACCTTTAAGCTAAGATTTTCCGCAGAAAATGAGTGACTCTCTGCTCCTGAACTTCGTGACCAGGAAACAAATGTATGAAGTCCTGATGAAAGTGCTGACATAAAAAGTACCAAAACGAGCAAGAAATTTAAAGTTTGGAGAAAGGAGTGCCTTAACTGACTGAAACGTACCAACAACAAAGGACAGAACGGTTTCCCTTGACCAGACCAGCTGGAAGTGTTGCCTCTGGACGTTGCGGCTGAGATATCGTTGCAAGGGAAATATTTATACCTCGTGATGATAAGGTACTGTGATAGTTAAGATATGCAGTACACCGATACCCCTCGTGGAATATGGAAGCAAATCTTGTTTTGTCTGCCGATGTAAAGACAGATTTAATGATTGGTCAAGCGGTATCACGTGTATGTATTCAGACATACGCATTTACATAAATGACGCCATCTCTTGATGTACAACAATTTGCATGAGATATAATTTCAATAACAAATGCTAGGACACCGTTGTGTCACTTTGACATACGATGCCAAAGATTTTTGTCATCACTTGAGAGGAATGCCAACAATACATTATCATATTTGGGATGCAGTCGTTGAAGTGCGGCGTGTGAGAAATGCGGAATAAAATCTTCTTTATTTAACAGATATTGGCTATGATGATAACAATCATATCAAGCTTTTCACTGACATGTGAACAATGTCTTTTTGATGTCATTCTATCTTCAGCACGATCGAACCCTGTCATTATAGATATTTTCTTCGGAAGATTCCCCTTAAAGGGTATAGATGTACTCTCTTGAAACTCTTTTAATATGTGGGCCTATTGCATCCGCACACTAATATTGTCATATTGTATAGAATTATAATGATTATGCGCTCATATAATAAGCCTTGTACAGGCATTATTTCAATAAATGTAAATCACCTGAGGTTAACAAAAGACAAAAACCTAAAGAAAAATTTTTTACCCGTTTTTAAACTGTTCATATGTAAAAGAAAAGAGTCCCTCGGACAGTTATGACAAAACTTTTATCAAAATTGGGCATAGCGCATGTACTTTGGATTTACCTATAAAAGAATATGATGTTTCACGGGTTTTTCCCCGAAAGAGCAATAGCGACCGCAACCAATGAATTAACTTAAATGAGTCAACAATATCTTCGTCGTAAATCTCTATTATTGTCTACTACAGCAAAACACAAATGAAATCGTCTCTTTGATCGATGATGTAGCGATTATTGTCCCCTCCCCATTGCTATGTTATCACAACTCCATAGTCATTTGATGCGACTGATATAACTTTATTTAGTTCGTTTATATCTCTTTACCAATAAGAAATTAAATGTGAAATGTAAGTGTGGGTCAGTTACTGCGATAGCACCATCCAGTCAATTCCTTTCATTTGCTTAGGGGGTTGTCGTGATTGTGATCAATGAATACTTTGTGTATGTGTATGTGTGTGTGTGTGTGTGTGTGTGTGTGTGTGTGCGTGTGTGTGTGGAGGTGTATATATGTAAAGATCTGTCTGATTTACATAAAGTTCTTTGTTTTTGTGTACATGGTGTACAGCATTTCCCATATATATTGTCGCCTTGATTACTGTGTGACATAACCTTTGCTGAGCTCGCATTGACTCTCGACAAGAACTGCATTAAACTCGATCTTCGCCATTTCTCTCTCTCTCTCTCTCTCTCCATCTCTCTCTCTCTCTCCCTCGTCGTTTCCCTCCTTATGTTCTTCTGTGAGCAACCCTGATTTAAAATCGTTTCAACGAACGCCTTTATAATGATATTCTCACCACATAGCAACCAAGTAAGAATTCAGATTCCAATATCATCATCTCAAATTGATATAATCTTTATTATAGTACTTCACAGTTCGGCTAAAATGAAAACGTTGTTTGCTTAATATTTTGCTTCGCACGTGATTCAGGTAAGACTGGACAGGGAAACAATTCGATAGTTCCTAGTTGATTAATTAGGCAGCGTAGTTTCAATTCAATTTTGGTTCAGTGAATGTTAAAAGATTCCATTTCTTTAAGACATGTTACGTCCGGTGATGATGACTTTGCTCACAGCTAAAACAGCGCCCGCTTGGTGCATTCATTACAGATATAGCTCCGAAAACAATTTTGTTACCTTGTTATTCATAGAAGGAAACATTGCCTTCCTGTTGTTGTTTTTTTTTCAATTTGAGGCATACTGCTATTTTACACATTTTGTACATTTCATTAAAAATTCGTAGAATTTATCAGAATCTACCGTATGAAGAGTTCGATCGCAACCCCATACACTTTTTCTTAAGATTTTAAAGTGAGATCATCATCAGATAGAGCAAAATAAAGCCTTTTTATTAGTGCCTCACTTGGCGTGTAGTAATGAAGCAATGATAACATTAACATCCATTTCTCGGTTTTGTCATTTCCTTATCTAAAGCACGAAGTTTAATATATATGACAAGAACTGAGTTAACTTGTTTTGGAGTCAATCTTTCCTATGGTCTTGAGTTTGTATGCATTTGCTAGAGGGCTTGTATAATCAGATGTAGTACAATTCGCGAACCACATAGCTTTACACAATAAAGTAACTGATCAATAAATCTTGGGGAATTATTATGATTCCATGATTATAAACTACGTGACTATTCCATGCGTTCTTCGACGGAAATGGTGCGTGCAGATATGTGTGAAAATGTGCCTCGCTTCTGCGTTAGTCATCATATAAACCAAAGGCTGCACCCATGTGCATAAGACAGCAAACTTGTCGACGACATGATCCCATGAGCTTCCTTGGATGTAGTAAAAGATAACAAACGGCAGCCATCCGACAAGTATAGAACTGGTTAGAAGAAACACTGTTATAAAACCTCGAAACTTTAACAGATAAGCACTAGATCTTCTCTGTTGTGAGATTGTTGGACTACTTTGAGGTGGTCTATCACTGACATGCGTGGACGAATCGGCTCTGTCATTACGGTGTGGAAAAACGCGCTTTGCCGTAGTCATCGTGGTTTGCATGTGTTGACAGGAGGTCTTTAACAGGAGCACGTTTATCGCGGCTGTAAAGACAATCGTGACCGATACAGGAACTACCAGAAATAGTATCATTATATTGTAAAGCGTATTTTCCTGAGGATTCATGGCCATGTCGTAACAACCTTTCTGTATGATTCCAGGAAATGGCATAAATGAGAAAGGGAGAAAACACACGTAAACGGGTACGAGTAGGACAAAGTATATGGCGGTGGCTACTCGGAATCTCTTGGGCGTCACGAAGATGTGGTAATGGAGAGGATAGTTAATCAGGAGGTACATATTGAAACTGATTCCACAGAGACATACCATGATTGTGACTATAGACACCCTGTGCAAGAAGGGGAAGATGTTGCTGGTAATTAGGCAGGCATTTCTTGTCCCGGTGTACCAAAACATCGACCACACATTCCACACCGTTCCGAGAAGGAGGTTGAATCCAGCAAGCATTCTGTAAAGATCCCTCATCACCTCTTGAAGCTCAGTCTGATTATTTGTGACGATTAACACGGCAAGATTTAAAAATACAGAAAGAACCAAGTAGATAGTGTAGATAGAGATATGGAGCGCGTGTAATCGTTCCCCGGTGTCATGCAGATTAAGTCCATCATGCTGTGCATCAGTCAGTAAAGATTGATTTGTCATCTTTTTTTCTATAGATAGGCGCAGTTCTCGTCTCTGACAAGATAAAAGTGGGATCATTCGTCCAGGAAATCCCGCTCTGTGGAAAATGATATGGGTGTGTGCTCCTATCTGTCACGAATCGAAACGATATGAGACTGCGTATTTATCTTGACAGAATCTTCGTCTATCCCATCGGCCTCTGGAAACCAGTGATTGGTCAGCAGCGATACGGTACCCGCTTTCTTAACCCATTGAGTTGACTTTACAAATATAAAACCCTGCTCCAGTAAGCGATGGGTTAGTTTCAGTGATCTATGCGCGTTTTAGAATTAGATCGCTATGCCTGGGGTTGCTTTGTGCGCTGACATGCAATTTGCTCAAGGGAAAATGCCCATTTCCAGTGAATGTAAATTAAACAGGCCCACATGCTTAAAGTCTGTGCCATAATGTACAAAGAGTGGGCGGTTTTTAGCTAATAAGATAGTAGAGTAGGGGAGAGCGGGGAGAAGTGGGACATTATTTCAAGTTCGCCGATTTTCTTCTTATATCTTTTTATAGAAGAGATGACTACATTTCCTATCGGGCTTGCCTGAAGGTTCATATGGTAGGTTGCATAAATATGGCATGGCACTGTTCTCAATTTTCTGCAGTTAATGAAAAGAAAAAAGCTTATTTTGGGGGAGAAGTTGACCAAACCGTGGGTAAAGTGGGACAACGGTAAGGGAGAAATGGGACGGTGGGGGTAAAGTGGGGCATCCTATAGAAATGTCAAAGTTGGAAGGCGTAATGAAACATTGGTAATGAAAACAGTCAAACATGCTTTAAAATGATCTTTATTTCAACAAAACAAGTTTGAACAACATGTTTGAAAATCTGAACTGCTTTTGTTTCCTGAACAAATTATGCCCAGCAGTTAATGAATATAAACTTAGGCCTACTGTATCTCCATTATCTTTATTGGTCTTTGCATTTTCTTTTCAGAGTACATCAACTGTTAATTTGGGTAATAAATATTGTTTGATTTAACTTTCATCTTAATGTGTTTGTTTGTTTTGTATGAATTCCAAATACATGTAATGGTATTATGAAGGACAAATGGGACATGTTGTCCCAAGTGTCCCTCACATGACATATACATGAATATGTAGGACTATACTCAGTAACCATGCAGGCATTTTGTCAAAAACAAATTATATTAGTTGCATATTAATGAGGATCACCACCAGCTTAAATTGCGCCCTTGAAATCATGAATACAAAGACATCAGGTTAATTAACCTGATTTCAAAAAATATATATATTTTGGGGAAAAATCTTCAATAGCAATTTACATAGAATTTGCCGAACTGCATGGCTTTCTTAGTGTGATGTATGGTTGCTAGGGGCTTGTTGTAGGATATAAGCCAATCGCTGATTGGTTGAACAGTTTTTGATTCAGAGAACATGTCCCACTTGACCCGCGTCCCAACTCATCCCGCTCTCCCCTACCACATCCGATGGAAATTCGAATTTCTGAGATGTTTAGGTTTTCTTCGGTTTGCAGAGTAAAATAAATGTGAAAAATGTTACAGGGTCATTATATCTTCGTGTGTGTGTGTGTGTGTGTGTGTGTGTGTGTGTGTGTGTGTGTGTGTGTGTAAGTGTGTGTGTGTGTGTGTGAGGGTATGTGTTTTGGTAAATCCCATGCACAACATTATCAACAGAATACCAATAACGTAATAAACATTACATGGTCTTCAATCTGATCGCAGAATGCTTGCGCTGTTGACCTTTATTTGGAATCATTCAATTGATCTTTTTGAGTAAAAATTTATAAAGTTTTCTCTACGTCAATAAATTACTGCGACGATTAATAGTTGTTAAAGGGATGTATAGTTTTGGTTGAGACCAAACTTCAGGTTTCTAACATTCTTTGGTGAGATAACGAGAAACCTCTTATAAAATGTGAAAGAGCATGTGATTCCAAAAGAAATTCACCGTTTATTTGATGAAAATTAGTTTGGAAATGGCTGAGATATCCAAATCAGAGTGATCCTAATACAAGGTTGGAATGGGAAACACCTTTCTTATTACGGTTTCTTTGTTTTATTTTGTTTTTGGATGTCTCAGCCATTCCAAAACCGATTTTCATCAAAATAATAATTGATAATCTTTGAATTCCTCTTAGAATGATATGCTCTGTCCTATTTTTGAGTGATTTCTTGATATCTAGCAAAAAGTTAAAAGCCCAATCCTCATCCTCAAGGGATGATGATACAATATCATCCCTTTAAGGAGAGGTATTAGCATTTCAAGGAACTGGAAAGTAGCTGAAAAGGCAAAAACGAAATGTACAGGTATGCAGAACGTTTTCATTTACCCATGCAACCATTTAACCACGTATATATATATATATATATATATATATATATAGTCATTTTTGTGTTTTTTCAATCTATATTTTTTCGTCACTCAACTGCATTCTCTACCCACATCTGTCACTGCATTGCACCCACCCGATCATTTGATTTCCTCCAAGAGAGTTGGGTCGCCAGATAGTTTTTTTATGAGGCCCCAACCATTTTAAGCTTACGATGGCGGTCTCCTGCATGCAGTTATCTCTGTTATTTTACTGAAAATACTGTATTATTTCATTTTATGTTTCTGTATAATATATAAACTGCTCACTGCAATTGCTTATGTGTATCTATTTGTGTTTATAATGTTATATTATCGCTTTGAATCACTGCACTTATTATCCTTTGTTGAATGACAAAAAATAGACATTGAAAAAATGACAAAAATAACATATTTGGTTAAATAGTTGCATGGGTAAATAAAAATGTTCTGCATACCTGTACATTTCGTTTGCCCTTTCAGCTACTTTCCATTTCCTTGAAATGCTAATACCTCTCCTTAAAGGGATGGTATTGTATTACCATCGCTTGAGGATGAGGATTGGGCTTTTAACTTTTTGCTAGATAGAAGAAACTCACACCTGAACCTTCACCCCTCTGAATGATATCTTTCTTTCATTCCATATGCCTTGTCCACCTTGAACTACTTAACGTAACAATGTCGGAATTTTGGAGCTTGTGTATTTGTTCCATGTTCATCGTGTCACTGCCGACAACCAGGGACAGCCTGGTGGTGGTGTCACTACTCAGAAAGCAGTAGATGACAGGTTCGAGTCCTACTGGTTTTCTTTTTTCCGACATGTTTGTTAATTCACAGATCAGCAGTTGCGATCTTAACAAATCTAATTTGTAGAGGGAGACAAATTGAAGAAACTCACACCTGAACCATCACCCCTCTGAATATCTTTCTTTCATATATATATATATATATATATATATATATATATATATAATCCCTGCAATTTTAGAATGAGAAAACATGATGCAACACATTTCATCCATGAATTTAGAGGTTTTATTTAACTTAGATTTAGAACATCAAACCTTTGAATTCATGGGTAAGTTGTAACGTAAATCATGCAAACTACCATCACTCCAGGAAGATGCATTTTACAATCGACCTGGCAATATACGAGGCAATTTTGCCACGACTTCGCAAGTCTAATTCGAAATTTTCATTTCTTTCCGAGAAAATTGGAGAGGAAAAATCAAATGTTCCTGAAAACTTACAGGCGTCTATCAATTTTCGTTTTCCTTTCAGACACGAGTTTGAGAAACAAGTATTATATCTTGTCTTGAACATACTTCATGAAAAAGAAATATATAAAAGTTTTCATCATTATAGTGGTATCGTGGATATTCCGGTCCTATTTAAAATGACCCATTCAACATTTAGAATGAGTATTTTTTCGGTGAACATCTGAGAGTCAGTTGTCGTAAGTACGTGTTTCGTTCAGTTTGATTTTCCTGGTAAATAATTATATGCAAACGTAAATGTATCAATAAAGTTAAGATGAAATACTAATGCAATATTTCACCAAAATTATAGACATTCTCATCTTGATATCCGGATGCAATTGCCCTATATAGCATCTTCTGAATCAGAGTTTATAAAACGTTGCGTATAGAGTAAATTAAAACAAACACAGGGACAACATGCTTCACTGAAGCAGTATGTGATCAGTAGCATACAATCGGGGTTTTTTATGCCTATGAGAAATATAACATGTTTAGCGTTTATGTCTGTTTTCTATATATCACATTGGTAGAGATGAACCTAACAATCGACTGCGCCGAACATCGTATATTAGGCAAACTTCAAACCACAAGCAACACCAGAGTAAGGCCGAACATGCCAAAAGCATATTAGTGGGCTGGGTGTTACAGTTTGTTGCTTTTTTTTTCTTCGTAACTACATATATTGCAAAAACTCTTTTTAAAAGTAACTTTCAAAGCCCGACGCGATGACCAGATCCCTGTGCAGCTTGGTCTTAACCTATTTACTTACCAAAAACAACAACAACAACACACACACACACACACACACACACACACACACAAATTCATTACAACATTAATTACAACACATTATTACGACCTAAAGTGAGATATATCAAATAAGATTTATATCATAGATGCACTGTAGTACATAATTTCGTTACCTGCTGCAAGCCGTAACTTTGAGTAACGGGAGTATAGCCAAAAGTATATGAATCATTGAATTGTAAATCACAATTAGTTATTCATAATTCATGACTATCTACATACATTCTAATCGTTCTCTCTGCTCCCACAGCTAACAGTAGTCACTGAAGTATTGGAATCTATTCCTATTTGTTAAATTCAGGTGGCACGACAATTTGAATATACTTTGAAAGTACCAGTTAAAGACGAATAAATGAAATATCTTACAATAGGAAGATGTGTATTCGGAATCAACTGCACAAGAAGAGAGAAAATCATACAAATATTTCAAAAGTTCTGGCAAGGGGGTTAGATCCTCATTCGACATCATTATTATGAAGATTTTTCAGACTCTTTACACATGGTATCAACACATGTAACACAATACAACATTAACCTTAACTAATACGCTCATCTTTACTTAGCACGACAGACACTTTCGACAGATATTTTTGGCTTCTTTGTTGGTCATTATATAAACAAGAGGTTGGATCCACGTGCAGGACACAGCAAATTTATCGGCAATGTGTACCAATGGACCCCCTCTCATCGCATAGTAGAGTAAATAGGGCAACCAAACCATCAGAACGGACCCCGAGAGGACCGCCACCGTTATCACCCCTCGAAAGCGATGCTCGGCACGACGATCACGCCTCACCAGGTCGTTCGTTGTCTGGCTGGGACATCGAAGACGTCGAGAAGTGTCCTGCTGTCTGTCAGTGCTGCTGGGCTCATCAGGAACGCCGCCATTATCATATTGGTGAATATCGGTTAGTCGATCTACAGCAGCAACCATTCGTCTTTGTCTTTGGGCAGTCCGCAACAGGATGATGTTGGTGACAGATGTCAAGACAATCATTGTTGCAACTGGAATAACCACCAGCAGTGTCGCCACATTATAGAGTCTCATTTCAGAGGGAGACAAAGGTTGGCCAAGGCAGCGCTTAGCATTGACAAGGTGATATGGCAGAAGTGGTAGAGGCAGAAAGAGCCCGTAAACACCCACTGCAAATATGGCGTACACGGCAAGACCAACTTTAAACCTGGTGAATGTTACGATGGCGTGGTATCGAAGTAGTCTTTTGATGAGTACGCACATGTTGAGACTAATTCCACAAAAACAAGCCATAATAGAGAAAATGGACATCCTTTGAATGAAGGGAAACATTTTACTCGTAACTGAACAGAGCGCTGTGCTGGGGAATGCGTACCACAAAAATGACCACAGGTTCCAGCATATCCCTAAAAGCAGGTTGAAGATGGTCAGCATTTGGTATAACACTCGCATGACATCTTGAAGTTCTCTCTGACCTCTTATGACAAACAGCACAAGAATGTTAAGAGCCACAGAGAGGGCAAAATAAATCACATAACAAATGACATGATATTCACTGAACGTAACGGGTGTCTCATGTACAGTTGTATCATTCATTTCCCCTTGTGACAGCGTGAAGGCAGCTGAACTTCCACAATCAATGATAGCTAAATTTCCGACCATGTAGGCCTGAATTGTCACTCAGTACTATAAAGAGTCACAAACACCTTACGTTGGAGTAACTAGATGTCGTAAAAACTATCAAAATCCTTTCCATGAGATTGCATGTAACTAAAATTTTTGAGCAAGCACAGATTGGTGATTTTGAAGAAGCTGACACCGAAAATTCATGTGTCTCCCACTGAGCCCAGGACGTGATGTAGCACGGCTTGGTCATATTACGGCTGCTTAAGATTGATGAATATATAGAGACCGATATAATCGGCAATGTTGGCCCGTAAGTCGATGCTTGCTATAGTGTTTGCGCAAGCAGAAAATGACAGAGTGTTTTGGAGAAACGGATTTGCTGAAAGGGGTCACGTGGACAGGGCTTGACAAAATCTATTCAATACCGTGCAAGAGTAACATATGGATGGCCACGTGCCCGTCATGAGTTTGAGACTGAATACAGTTTTTGTGCGACATCACTGACGACGAAAACAAGGCAAGAGAAACCAGGAAAAAAAAAACCAACAACACTAAAGACGAGGAATTTACAAGATATATATTTTTGACAAATATTTGGAATGTTCTGCATACATTCGAAATGCAAGAATTGAAATCTGTAGGATTTATGAGTTCTGGGATATAGAAATGGTGTCGCAAATAAAATCGGACAACACACTTCTGCACTAAATTTATTTTCAATACACGTGGAATTTCAGCCCAAGGCATCATTAAACGCTAGCCTAAGACACAACTGATAATTTTTTTTTTTGTTGGTTAATTACAATATTTCATAGTGATAAGTTTCCCCCCAACAGATTTTGAAGGAGTAAAAACAACAGGTGAGACCAACTTAAATACAATTTAACACTGTAGCACGTACGATGACTTTGGTACATACTGTAAAATCAAGTGACAAGAATGATAGAAGTTTCATCAAAATATGTTAAAAGATGATTTTTTTCATCTTACATGTTTCTACAAATCACACCATGAGTCGTATTATATGATAACAATAGCAGTAATGTTTAGCCCAGTTATGTATCCATAATATGCTTGATGGAGTGTATTATGCACACAGTATTATAGAATTCAGTTTCCAGCAATTTGAAGCTTAAACGCAGAGGAAGTGCAACAAATCGGTTTAAATATTTCAATGAAAACGCAGAAATTCTTATTTTCTCTTTGCATGACAATGCTATTTTTGGTTTATTGGCTTAAAGGACGTACCCCGAGACGTCTTCCTAATCTATGAAACGTCTCCGCAACGTCTCTACATCTTCTAGGTCGTCATGGGTCTCCGTACGGTCGCGGAGACGTCGTATACAAAACAGGTCTCCGCGACTTGGCTGCGACTAAGGCGAGACCATCTGGAGACTGGAAAATGTCTCCGGAAAAAAAATCGAACATATTCAATTCTCTCGCGACTCCCCGGAGAGCAGAGTAGTCTCCAGGAGACGTTTCGGAGACGTCTTCACGACCAGCGAGAGTCCAGTCACTATACCAGGTCGCCACCTAGCCTCCAAGCTAATGTACACCCTTTTTTCTCTTCATCCCTCAGCCCATTTTGTTTGTTTGTGTGTGTGTGTGTGTGTGTATGTGTGTGTGTGTTTTACAGTTCAATCATATGCTTGATTCGTAACTTTATATGGTTTTGATAGATATGCTACCCTCTAATGGTAATAATAATAATGATAATAATGATAATAATAATAATAATAATAATAATAATAATAATAATACTAACAATGTCTTATTGATAGTCGGGTTTGCTTCTTCAGTGTTACCACTTCTCTTCCAGAGGGCCCTGCCATTATTATTACTGCCAGTTTACACCTGGGTCGAAAGGGACATCGTGGGCCTTTTGTGCCAGGAACGTAAGCACATGGCAGGACTTGACCTCGATGTCTCTGTTTTAAAGTCAAAAGTATTTTACCGAGTCTAACAAGGTGCCCCCACTTGTCTTCCTGTTCTATTAACTGAAAAACTATTAACTGATTAAAGATGTTTGTTTAGCATTTCACGCCAAGTTGTACTCAGTAATACTACACTACATGTATTTCCATCATTATCATCACCACTGACATTCTTACATCATGCATGAGGCATATCAGATCATAAAATATGCAAAATCAAGTCAACTGCAGTGTTACATCGAAAGTGATATAAGAATATGACACGGTATTGATCATCTTACGGTTCCAAAGAATATATAATTATTTGAATATCAAGAAATAGTTGTTTTTTTTTACTAGTATCAGTCAAATTTCTTAAAAGTATACCTTTATGTCATACGTTTTGTGACAGGCAAGTATAATTATCTAAGCGTGCATTTCAGTGCAAGCGCTTATTGCCAGACGTAAGGCTAATGTTATATGCCAATCAAAAATAACACTGGAATACAGGAAATCACGTGTAGTGAAACCTACTCACTCTGAACTTACTGAGAAAGTGAACCTGGGAATGGACATTGAACTCTATTTTACTTGTCGAATTCAATTTTCTACTCTATCTGAGCAAGAAGTCGATGTTTGTATACATCAGGAAAGAGCAGATGTGACAAAAGCGGGTAGTATTAAATAATGTTGAAATATTTTGACTGATCATTGCATTCATCTTACAGCTAAACTGAGACCCATTTTCATAATCTTTTAATGATTTCTGCGACAATGTATAATTCATTTTTCATATTGTATATAGGCGTACAACAGGGTTTAACGTCTCTGTCAATCTCTAATCGTTAGACAAAAATTACACTCTGTACTTTTTTATTAAATCGGCAACATTTCTTTTTCTAAAGATAGTATTTAGGGCTAGGGTTATATGTCAAAGTTTCCTTGAACGTCGTTTTCCAATGAGGTATAGGTCCTATCTATCTTAACTGACACAGCTGACGTGATTCACTACAGGCGTAAAAGTTTTCTGCAAATCGACTTAGCCTCTCTATTAGTCAGGATATAAACCAGAGGGTGGATCCAAGTGCACGATACAGCAAATTTGTCTGCAACGTGTCCCAGTGGACCTCCTTGTATCCGGTAGTAGAGTAAGTAAGGTAACCACACGACGAGAACGGATCCCGACAAAATGACGACAGTTTTGACTGCGCGGAGTCTGTTGTCTGCGCGGAGTTGGCGCTCTGCCTTTTCACCGTGTCTGTCGTTTCCGCAATATCCTGCACTCCGTCGACATCGCTGATCCCCTGTAGGCCGTCCATGGTCGGACTGACAGTCGGGAAAATCATTGACCCCTGTATGCGAAATTGTGCAGACACCGACAACATGTCGCCGCTGTCTTCGGGCTGTGGTCAACAAAATCACGTTGATGACCGACGTAAATATAATCGCGATGGACACAGGGATGACCACCATTAGCGTCGCCACATTGTATAGATCACTTTCAGCAGGGGACAGATCTTTCTGGAGACAAAGTTTGGCATTGACGAGGTGATACGGCAAGATGGGAAACGGCAGGAACAGTCCGTAAACCCCTGCTGCAACTGCAACGTAAATGGTGACAGCTATTTTAAACCTTGTGAGAGTTACAATTGAGTGGTATCGCAGTGGTCTTTTGATAAATATCAACATGTTGAAACTGATCCCGCATAGACACACCATCACTGAGAAGATACACACCCTCTGAAGAAATGGAAATATCTTACTCGTGACCGTACAGATCGTCACGCTTGGAAAGGAAAACCAAAGAATTGACCAAATATTCCAGCAGATTCCAAGAAGTAGGTTGAGGACTGTTGATATTTGGTATAATCTTCGCATCACATCCGGGAGTTCTCTCTGGCCGTTTATGACGAACGAGACTAAAACATTGAGGCCTATGGCAAGGACAAGCAGTACAGCGTAACAAACAGTGTGATACTCGGGGGATGTGATGCTTGTTCCATTCTCACCTGTTGCTTTCATTTTGCTTTCCTAGAGCCTAGATATTAGTGGCAACATCAGATTACTCCTGGTTTGAATCCATCGGGATTTCCCACTCGTAATAGCAGATATAGCCTAAATGGTAGGCGGACGTCCTCGTCAGGCTTCTACAGTGAGTATCCTCTGGCATCGGAGTGTCTAATTTGACACTGTTTCTCGTTATGGCAAGATTTACGGATTACGTAAAGCACGAAGTAAAGGCAGGAACAGGCCGCGAGAAGTTTGTCCGCAAGCGCTGAACTCTCAGTCCAAACAAAAACCGACTGAAACTAAGGTATGTATCACACGAACGTTACTCCTTCTACATGGATAATCCCATGGCTTCACATGGCATACGTTTAAGCAAGCCGTAAGTTCGGTGAAAAGTTCTTCTTCAATATCTATTTTTTCTCTTATTCCATCAAATATGGTGGTACATCAGATACCCATGTCTGTTTATATGGGTAACATCGTCTAAACCCAAGCATAGTTCCTTTAAAAAAAGTCTAGAGCAATGACGCACAGAGTGCATCATTTTAGATTTTGTGACAGTGAATGGAGTCTGTCTGATTATAAGCGTTTCGTAAATCGAGAAATATGCTGGGACTGCAGGAATGCGATTGGTTCATTATATCACGTGGATTCAGTGCTGTATGACGCCACTTGCAAACATCATCATTTGCACATGAATTTTTTACATATCCAACAATAGGCGACACCATAATTCCTAGCAACGTTAGCAACGCGTTTCCATGCGCAGAGATTTTCAATGAACTTATTGTAATACCACAAATATTAGAAAGAAGAATGATCAATAGAAAATAAAGCAGGTTCTTTAGGATTGATTGAATCAGCATCACAGCATGTACTCACATCAGAAATTCGCGTTTTGTCAAAATTACATTATTCTCACCAAGGTCCCAATGGCAATGCTGTTACACTCGCTAAGCTGGGATGCTTGAAAAATCTTACCTACTGAATTAATGGCATTTGATTTACAGCGAGCATGATATTGAAAGAAATGAAAGCAACATGACGGAAAATAATGTGATAGAAATACTCTGACAGAATAACAGTGACGTTTTGGAATCACAAAAAACAACAACAACTAGAGATTGTAATTTGTCATCACTGACAAATTAAGGTGATCCGATTTTTTTTTAATCAATGATTCGAGTCCTGATACTGCAAAGTCTCAGCTACAACATATTAAAATCTGAGAGAAATTCACCGAAGCATAAGTAAGATAGTGCTCGATAAAGAGAGTCATGTCAATTTTCACATCTAAAAAATTCCCTCCCATAGAGATAACGTCATAGCGAAGATAGAAAAAGAAGTACATATGACCTTTGACCCCACATTGCACAGACAAGATGGCATCAGGGCAAAAAGTGATTAGGTGATCCGAGTATCCTCTCGGATCACCTTCTGTATCTGTACGGAATCTTTCTTTCTTTGTTTCTGGACAAAATTTGTGCAGAGGTTAGCTCAGAAAGTGCATTGCCTTTCAATGTCAAACTTATACCATATATGTATCGTCTCCCAAAGACGGCAATCGAACTAAAATCATGGTGATCAGTCGACCGTGACGTCACTATGACGTCATTATATGAAAACACATTCTCAATCATATCTCATTAATGGAATGGATTTTTTCAATGAAATTTACGTCACATATATTTCAGGTCAGGTGCATTCTACTCATATTCTCAAAATTCATCTATACCTTAAAACGTGCGCGTACGCGCGCGTTGAAATATTTGTATGCTCAAATCGAGCTCAAATTTTTTTTGCACACGTTTCAGACCATTTGGAGCATTTTTTGAAAAATTGAAAAATTTGGACGGACGCGTACGCGCGAGCTCATATACGCACGCACAGCTCATATGCAATAGAAATTTCCCGTTTTTTCACACTTATCGGCTGCCTGAAATGTCAAGGAATATGTCTACCAAGTTTCAAGTCAATCCGACTCAATATGACGTCATACGGGGCCGTCAAAGTTGAAATTCCGCGCGCGCGTCAATGGCGATATACAGTGCAACTATGCCAAAAAAATGACAATCTTAAATCCGATTTTACTCGTCAGGATGGACGGTGACCCCCCATTTTCTGTACATATTTTGAAAGCTGATGAGTTGTACATGTCATTTCATGGGGTGGCAATGCTGACAAAATGATTAAAAGATATCAAATTTCTTAATAAAGTAAAAAAAGTAAATTTTCAAAATGACGTCATCAAATTTCAAGTTCATTCGAGCGTATCTCACTAGTCCTTTGTCAATTTTCACCCAGATTTCAGTATGAGGTAGCTTATTTAATGTTCTTTGAAACATGAAATTACAATAATTTGATTGGATAACGGTATCACCTCGTAAAAATGGATTGAAAGTAATCTTGTCAAATTTGACCAGTTTACGTGTTATCTCTATGGGAGTGCAGTTTTTCTGGAAATGAAAATTGACATGACTATCTTTATCGAGCACTAGCTCACTTAAGCTTCGGTAAATTTCTCCCAGATTTTAATATGTTGTAGCTGAGACTTTACGCTACCGTAAGTGTGCCCTTTGTTTTTTCATACGATGTCAGAATCACGTCAAAAAATTGGGTTGAAATTCAGGCTTATCTTCGATGTATTGAGATATTTCTTTCTTTCTGCAACTTTCTTTGCAATAACTCAAGAAAAACAGCCTCTATCACTTCTATATTTTGCACATGTTTAGTTCATGTCACGTGAATTATTTCATAAAATAACAACTACTTGATCAGACACCATCTTGGGTATGTAAATTAGGGTCAAAGGTCATAAGTGTTTCATCCTGTATCTTAGTAAATACATGTCCTATCTGTCCCATATTTTGCACATGCAAAGACCATGTTACAAGGATCATTTCACAAAATAACTACTTTTTACTCAGATGCCATCTTGTCTGTGCAAATTGAGGTCAAAGGTTATATGTACTTCTTTTTGTATCTTCGTGATGACGTGTTATCTCTATGGGAGGGAATTTTCTTTAATATGAAAATTGACATGATTGTCTTTATCGAGCACTAGCTCACTTACCCTTCCGTGAATTTCTCCCAGATTTTAATATGTTGTAGCTGAGACTTTGCGCTATCGTTTTGTTGCCTTCGTTTTTTCATACGATGTCGGGATTACGATAAAAAATTGGTTGAATTTAAAGCTTATCTTCTATGTATTGAGATATTTCTTTCTTTCTGCAACTTTCTTTGCAATAACTCAAGAAAAACACGCCCTATCACCCCCATATTTTGCACATGTTTAGTTCATGTCTCGTACATTATTTCATAAAATAACAACTACTAGATCGGACAACATCTTGGGTATGTAAATTAGGGTCAAAGGTCATAAATGTTTCATCTTGTATCTGAGTGAATACCTGTCCTATCTTTCCCTTATTTTTCACACGTATAGACGATGTCGCGAGAATCATTTCACAAAATAACCACTATTTCATCAGATGCAATCTGGGAGTGCAAAGGTGGGTCAAAGGTCATATGTATTCATTGCTGTATCTTCGTTATTCAGTGTATACAGAATTTGGTACCAAAGATGGCAGATATGACTCCCTTTTCTAAATGAGAATGCAAACATCACACGACCAATGTCTCTAAACACAGATGAAACTTGTATGGTCATGCCTATTGCGATCAGGACTCGAATCATTGATAAAAAAAAATCGGATCACCTTAATTTGTCAGTGATGACAAATAACAATCTCTAGTTATTTTATGAAATGTTCCTTGTAACATGGTCTTTACGTGTGCAAAATATGGGGAAGATAAGACATGTATTCACCAAGATACAGGATGAAACATCTATGACCTTTGACCCTAATTTACATACCCAAGATGGCGTCTGATCAAGTAGTTGTTATTTTATGAAATAATGTTCGTGACATGAACTAAACATGTGCAAAATATGGTGGAGATAGGGTATGTTTTTCTTGAGTTATTGCACAGAAAGTTGCAAAAAGAAAGAAATATTTCAATACATCGAAGACAAACTTTAATTTCAACCAAGTTTTTTCACGTGATCTCGACAACGTATGAAAAAACGAAGGGCACATTCACGATAGTGCTACGTCTCAGCTACAACATATTAAAATCTTAGAGAAATTCACCGAAGCATAAGTGAGCTAGTGCTCGATAAAGATAGTCATGTCAATTTTCATTTCCATAAAAATTGCACTCCCATAGAGATTACACGTAAACTGGTCAAATTTGACAAGGTTACCTTCAATCCGTTTTTTCGAGGTGATGTCGTTATCTAATCAAAATTGTGTAATTACATGTATAAAATGGCATTTCATAAGCTTAAACATATTGAAATTTGGATGAAAATTGGCAAAGGATAAGTGAGATACACTCGAGTGAACTTGAAATTTGATGACGTCATTTTGAAAATTTACTTTTTTTACTTTATTAAGAAATTCGATATCTTTTAATCATTTTGTCAGCATAGCCAGCCCATGAAATGACATGTAAAACTCATCAGCTTTCAGAATATGTAAAGAAAATGGGGGGTCACCGTCCATCCTGACGAGTAAAATCCGATTTAAAATTGGCGGTTTTTTGGCATAGTTGCACTGTGTATCCCCATTGACGCACGCGCGGAATTTTGAATTTGACGGGCCCGTATGACGTCATATTGAATCGGATCGACTTGAAACTTGGTAGAAATATTCCTTGACATTTCAGACATCCGATCCGTGTGCAAAATTTAAAATTTCTATTTCATATTAGCTGTGCGTGCGAATATGTGCGCGCGCGTACGCGTCCGTCCAATTTTTTCAATTTTTCAAAAAATGCTCCAAATGGTCTGAAACGTGTGCAAAAAAAATTTGAGCTCGATTTGAGCATACAAATATTTCAACGCGCGCGTACGCGCGCGTTTTGAGATGAATATGAATTTTGAGAACATGAGTAGAATCCGCTTGACTTGAAATATATGTGACGTAAATTTCATTGAAATATTCCATACCATTAATGAGATATGCATGAAAATGTGTTTTCATATAATGATGTCATAGTGACGTCACGGTCGACTGATCACTATGATTTTACTTGCGCTGTCGTCTTTGCGACATGATACATCAATGGTATAAGTTTGACATTGAGAGGCAATGCACTTTCTGAGCTAACCTCTGCACAACTTTTGCGGAGAAATAACAAAGAATCAGTACAGATACAGAAGGTGATCCGAAGGATACTCGGATCACCTAAAGATTAGAGACATTGGCCGTGTCATGTTTGGATTCTCATTTAGAAAAGGGAGTCATGTCTGCCATCTTTGGTACTAATTCTGTATACACTAGATAACGAAGATACAGCAACAAATACATATGACCTTTGACCCACCTTTACACTCCCAAGATGGCATCTGAGGAAACAGTGGTTATTTTGTGAAATGATTCTCACAATATGGTCTTTGCGTGTGCAAAATATGGGAAAGATAGGACATGTATTGACCAAGATACAAGATGAAACATTTATGACCTTTGACCCTATTTTACATACCCAAGAAGGTGTCCGATCAAGTAGTTGTAATTTTATGAAATAATGTACGTGACATGAACTAAACAGGTGCAAAACATGGAGGTGGTAGGGGCTGTTTTTCTTGAGTTATTGCAAAGAAAGTTGCACAAAGAAAGAAATATCTCAATATATCGAAGATAAGCTTTAATTTCAACCAAGTTTTTTAACATGATCCCGACATTGTATGAAGAAACGAAGGCACACATTCCATAGCGCACAGTCTCAGCTACAACATATTAAAACCTGGGAGAAATTCACCGAAGGGTAAGTGAGCTAGTGCTCGATAAAGACAATCATGTCAATTTTCACATATAAAAGAATTCCCTACCATAGAGATAACACGTCATAACGAAGATACAGAAAGAAGTACATATGACCTTTGACCCCAATTTGCACAGACAAGATGGCATCTGAGCGAAAAGTGGTTATTTTGTGAAATGATTCCTGTAACATGGTCTTTGCGTGTGCAAAATATGGGAAAGATAGGACATGTATTCACCAAGATCCAGGATGAAACATTTATGACCTTTGACCCTACTTTACATACCCAAGATGTTGTCCGATCAAGTAGTTGTAATTTTATGAAATAATATACGTGACATGAACTCAACATGTGCAAAATATGGAAGTAATAGAGGCTGTTTTTCTTGAGTTATTGCAAAGAAAGTTGCAGAAAGAAAGAAATATCTCAATACATAGAAGATAAGCTTTAATTTCAACCAAAATTTGTGACGTGATCCCGACATCCTATGAAAAAATGAAGGGCACACTTACGGTAGTGTAAAGTCTCAACTACAACATATTAAAATCTGGGAGAAATTTACCAAAGGGAAAGTGAGCCAGTGCTCGATAAAAATAGTGATGTCAATTTTCATTTCCAGAAAAACTGCACTCCCATAGAGATAACACGTCATAACGAAGATACAGAAAGAAGTACATATGACCTTTGACCCAACTTTGCACAGACATGATGGCATCTGAGCAAAAAGTGGTTATTTTGTGAAATGATTCTTGTAATATGGTCTTTGCGTGTGCAAAATATGGGAGAGATAGGACATGTATTCACTAAGATACAGGATGAAACATTTATGACCTTTGACCCTAATTTACATACCCAAGATGGTGTCTGATCAAGTAGTTGTTATTTTATGAAATAATGTACGTGACATGAACTAAACATGTGCAAAATATGGGGATGATAGGGGCTGTTTTCCTTGAGTTATTGCAAAGAAAGTTGCAGAAAGAAAGAAATATCTCAATACATGTACATCGAAGATAAGTTTGATTTCATCAAGTTTTTGGACGTAATCTCGGCCTCGTATGAAAAAATGGAGAAAACACAGGCGATAGCCCAAAGTCTCAGCTACAACATATTAAAATCTGGGAGACATTCACCGAAGAGTAAGTGAGCTAGTACTCGATAAAGACCGTCATCTCAATTTTCATTTCCAGAAAAATTCCCTCCCATAGAGATAACACGTAAACTGGTTAAATTTGACAAGGTTACATTATATCCATTTTCACGAGGTGAAGACATCATCCGATTAAAACTTTGATGGAACAAAACTTAAAGAGTATTAAATTGGCTACAACATACTAAAATCTGGAAGAAATTCACCGAAGGGTAAGTGAGCTAGTCGTCGATAAAGACAATCATGTCAATTTTCACATCTAGAAAAATTCCCCCCATAGAGATAACACGTCATAACGAAGATACAGGAAGAAGTACATTTGACCTTTGACCCCACTTTGCACAGACAAGATGGCCTCTGAGCCAAAAATGATTATTTTGTGAAATGATCCTTGTAACATGGTCTTTACGTGTGCAAAATATGGGAAAGATGGGACATGTATTCACCAAGAAACAGGATGAAACATTTATGACCTTTGACCCTAATTTACATACCCAAGATGGTGTCTGATCAAGTAGTTGTTAATTTGTGAAATAATGTACGTGACATGAACTAAACATGCGCAAAATATGGTGATGATAGGGTATGTTTTTCTTGAGTCACTGCAAAGAAAGTTGCAGAAAGAAAGAAATATTTCAATACATCGAAGATAAGCTTTAATTTCAACCAAGTTTTTGGACGTGATGCCGACTCCGTATAAAAAAACGAAGGGCACATTAACGATAGCCCAAAGTCTCAGCTACAACATACTAAAATATGGGAGAAATTCACCGAAGCATAAGTGAGCTAGTGCTCGATAAAGATAGTCATGTCAGTTTTCATTTCCAGAAAAACTGCACTCCCATAGAGATAACACGTAAACTGGTCAAATTTGACAATGTTACTTTTAATCCCTTTTTACGAGGTGATGCCGTCATCCAATCAAAATAATGTTAATATATGACTGAAAGAGCATTAAATAAGCTACAACATATTGAAATTTGGACGAAAATTAACAAAAGAATAAGTGAGATACGCTTGAGTAAACTTGTAATTTGATGACGTCAATTTGAAAATTTACTTTTTTTACTTTATTAAGAAATTTGATCTCTTTTAATCATTTTTCCAGCATCGCCAACCCATGAAATGACATGTACAACTCATCAGCTTTCAGAATATGTAAAGGAAATGGGGGGTCACCGTCCATCCTGACGAGTAAAATCGGATTTAAAATTGGCGATTTTTTGGCATAGTTGCACTGTATATCGCCATTGACGCGCGCGCGGAATTTCAACGTTGATTGGCCCGTATGACGTCATATTGAGTCGGATCGACTTGAAACTTGGTAGAAATATTCCTTGACATTTCAGACATTCGATCCGTGCGATAAAATGGGAAATTTCTATTGCATATGAGCTGTGTGTGCGTATATACGCGCGCGCGTACGCGTCCGTCGATTTTTTTTGAAATGCTGTAAATGACCTAAAACGTGTGCAAAACAATTTTGAGGTTGATTAGAGCATGTTTAAATTTCAACGCGCGCGTACGCGCTCGTTTACTATGAACGTGACTAAATTTTATGAATTATATCAATAGACCTTGACTTGAACTACATATATATGATATCTTAATTTCATTCAAAAATTCCGTTCCATTAATGAGATATTGATGTAAACGTGATTTCAGATAATGACGTCATAATGACGTCACGGTTAACTGATCACATTAATACACTAGATCTGTCGTCCTTAGGACATGATACATATATGGCATAAGTTTGAAAGTGATAGGTAGGGGACTTTTTGAGTTAACCGCTGCACAAGATTTGAGGAGAAAGAAATAAAGAAGAAGAAGAAGAAGAAAGAATCCGTACAGATACAATAGGTGATCCGAGAGGATACTCGGATCACCTAACAAAACTACCAAAACACATTTTGCCCCGTCGTTTGTACTGTACTCGTTCAGTATTCAAATTCCGGCATAGATCGACATTTTATACAGCGCCACTGTATTTGTTCGTCTACAGTCTTGATAAATGAGACCATGTTGTCCTGCCGTCGAGTAGGAATTATCTACTCAGAGCTTCTTTTTTTCCCCACAAATCAATCACCATTATATGTGTATGCTTGTGTGTGTCCATTGGCATGTAAAAGCGTATTGTTCGTGCCAGCTCATAGGGTAAAATTGTCCATGGGCACGTACATGCAGCTTGATTTATTACTGACAGGGACACAGTTATAATTATGGGGATTTTGCTTTTGCAATTCGACAACCATATTTTGTTACACTGGTGGCGTCATTAGTGTGTGAGCATAGTGAATATATCTGGGGACAATTATGTGGACGCAATGTCAACAGTTTTAATTTCTGCGACAAAACTATTCAACACGCCCCGTTTATTTTGGTTAATGTTACAGAGAAGAGAATGAAAAGCATAACAATTGATCATGCATTTACCATTCAACAGTGTGTCCTGTAAGTTCAAAACAGTGACGGCAGTAATATTCTGGTCCGTAGGCCTACATGCAGAAAAGAACGCACACAATAATGCACATCCGTAGTAATGATAGTAATACATTTTTTTTTTCTTATACAGTGCATTTCACTAATTAAAAAAGATACAGTCGCTATGCGCTTGGAAATCTCCGGGATATTGATAAAAAAGAAAAAGACATAACAAAAAACAAGGGTCACATTAGTGAGGGATTGAATCGGGGGTATGAAGTTTTCAACATGTAAAACAAGTGAGCTTTTCAAAAGACGTTTGAATTGTTCAACAAAGTTCAACAATATAAGGCAGATTATTTCACAAGTCACGCACTAGTCACTACGAAAGCATTGTAAAATAGTAATGATTTTCCATCTGTTGATGGTAAATTACTCCAGATTCAAAACTTTCCTATGATCTATAACACTGTGCTTTCGAAGTAAGGCCGTCGCCAAATTCACGCATTTTTTTTTTTAATGAAGGCTTGATCTCGATGAAGTGTATGTGCAAGGGATTAGATATGCGAAGACTTACGTTGATCTAAAACACCATAATAATCTTCATAAACACCCAAAAGTTCGTTTTGAAAATCGTATGAATAAGTTGAAGATTAAAGTTCCCAATTCCATCGAGTTCTCGATCATTCATATCTTTTGCAGTCAAAGTGTTATGCACATATACATTATATATTGTCATGAAAAGGGGATATTTAGCAAACACACACTCACACATACGAACAAAATTTTACCTTCCATATCAAAACTCAAACATCCTCCGCTATAACCTCTGCTATTTCATAGAAAACACAAACATATACACACACGCGCGTGCGCGCACAAACACACAGACACACACACAATTCAAAGTAGATTTGCCGGTCGTGCCTTTCGATCCTATTTTTGAGTGGAAGAGAATTACGTCATTGTGTGATCATACCCCGACCTATCCGAAGAAATACAATATAACTCATAATAGATTGATCGCTTATATTTCGTAAGACTCATTTCCATATTTACAAATAATGTTATCCCTGCATTGAATCGAATGTTCGAATTATGACAAGCAGAAACATTCCATACAATGTTTTATCGTTAACTTATTAACAAACAAACATAACAATATAACATAAGCAGAGCATTAAGAATTACGATCTTATTTAAAGTGAGCATGTGTAATAAATCGAAGATGTTAGTCCATGGAATACAAATGACACCAAATAGTTCACAAATATCGCTAGATAGATTTCTAATTAAATTTTATAACCGATCATCTTGGAAAAAAAAATTAGCAATTTTTATGAAATTCTAAGAATTTAAGCAACGAGGAATTAACTACTCACAAATGATAAATGTTCTTCCTTATTCCGTCGCTAATTGGATGTGCCATAACTTCATAATAAATTATTACATGAAGGTATGTTTTTATGGTTCTGAATAAATGTGTATACTGAAAAAATAAGATATATTTTCACCAAATAAAACCAGGAGAGTGTAACAACGTAAACTACAGTATCCAAATTGTCATTTGCAAAGTTATCTATGACTATTGCTCAATACAATACAAACATAGCTCACTTTGTGTTATGATGATATAAAAAGAAACCCTCAAGAAATAAGTTTCAAGTAAATCGATGTCCTATATCATTAAGCGTCAGAAAGTACATGACTCGTCCTATTGAAAACTAGGAGGAGCAGTTTTTCAGGCAAAAAAAAAAAAAAAAAAAATCAGTGTTCCACTTGAATCCTTCTGCCTCAAATTGGCGCCATGGCGAATTGGCGTCTATACGCCACTTGTATTGAGGGAGTAGAAGTGTAAACAGTGATAGAACAGACCCAGAAACCAAATGTAATGTACCACCAATCTCACCTAAAGCTGGTATCTCACCAAATGCTGGTTGTTGACTTTCGGAATTGAACGCCTGTCTTCCATGAAGTCTTTGACAGATACAGCTGTATTTCTAATCCAAGTCTTCGTCTAAGCTCGATTAACTGCGTGCCCCTGATTCAACTTTTTTTGCAGTGTTTTATACATGAGGCAGATTCTTGTGTAAACCAAAATGAAATTGCTCCTACCAGAGAGGTGAAAAGGTTACTGCGTGCGAATCCTTCTTTTAATTTTGTCATAATTGTAGCTTACAGTAGTTTTTTTTTCTTGTCAGTCGCATTGGAAAATAAGCTGTCATATTCGTCAAATGCCCATGTAACTAGTCTCTGCTGTTTAGCGAGCTGAGAATGCCAAGATTAAAGTAGTCCTTTTTTCAGAGAAATTCAGTATTGTGTCACTCAAATTCATGTGTTAGATGGGCTATATAATGATGGTAAACCAAATCTTGAAATATTTTTGTGTGTAGGTGGATAGTTATGTGTGAGCGCAGTGAAAGGAGAATGTAATTCATGTATGATTATAAAGCGATGTAAATATGACAAGAAGACGACTGAGGCAAAAATTGCGTCATTTATACCGCGTATCTGGGAGAAAATTTTGAATGAAACTTTGACCATAATGGACAGGTACTCAATTTCTGTGACCGACGAATTCTAATTGTATTTAATTGACAATCACGGATAACAAATTACGAAAATGAGTGCAAATGTTTCACATTACATCGACATAAGACGAAATCAGGACGAAAAATGGGACGATCCAAAGTATTTTTTCTATCTATTAAACAAAACCCCACTATTATGAAGAATATTGTGAATGAATGGAATAATGTTTAGCAAAATGCAATGTCCACAGAGAGTGAATATCACACAATCGACTCGATTCATAAACATGAAGCATCAAAATCGTTGCGGTACCTTCAAGAAGAAATTTCGGCAAATAAGCCGTGCTTCTCCGTTTGTCGATAAGTAAACTAGCGGGTGTATCCAGGTACAAGATACGCCAATTTTGTCAACAATATGCTCCCAGGATCTGCCTTGAATAGCGTAATATAGCATAAATGGGAACCAAACCACAAAAAAGGACCCTGATAAAAGAATGACAGTTTTCACGCCACGGAATCGGCCTTCTGTCTGTTGTCGCTTTGACACGATGCTATTTCTTTTTCTGCTACCACGACCTTCGGGACCACCTTGGGAACTTTGGCTACCTGTTTGATTTGTGTCGTTGTCATGAACACATGATTCTTGATTGATGTTCGATGATTGTGGTTGAGCAGGAACTACGTCTACGGTAACTCTTTTTTGCTGTTGTCTTCGCGCCGTTCTCAGTAAAATCACGTTGATGACGGATGTGAAGACGATTGTCAAGGAAACTGGGATTACCAGTTGTAGCAGAGTTGCCGCATTGAAGGCAGCTTCTTCGTACGGAGATAAATTTCGACCGAGGCAAAGCTTTGCTATTATACGATGAAAAGGCAAGAACGGTAGTGGCAGAACGGTTCCGTAGGCTACAATGGCTACCGCAAGGAAGATGATAACAGTTACTTTTAACCTGGTCATGGTCACAACGGTGTGATATTGAAGAGGCCTCAAGACAAGTAAAAACATGATGAAACTAATTCCACAAAGGCATGCCATGATGTTAACTATCAGAAATCTATGAGCAAAAGGAAAAATCTTGCTCGTAACAGTGCAGACCCTGTAGGTGGGTATGGCGTACCAAAAGATCGACCACGTATTCCAAAATATGCCAAGAAGCAGGTTGAAGGTTGAAAGCAATTGGTAGAGCCTCCGCATCACCTCGTGGAGATTCTTTTGCTGACTGAGGGCCACCAGCACGACGGAGTTAAGACCAATAGCAAGGATGATATAGATAGAATAATACGAGGTATGATACCTTGATAGCATAAAATCCGTGTGATTTCCATCGCTGTCATCCATGATAATATTCTGAAGACAGTGGATACCATGAGTATATCGTAGATATGAAGGTTGATGTGCTGATCACACCATTAACATGAAAATAGAGTTATTCTATGAAAAATCGTTTCAAGTATTACATTCTTTCCGCTTTCCAGAAAGGAGGATCAATGAAGTCCGTACCTCCTTGAAAGTGCCGATTGGGGTGAAATGTGTTTGAAATCTCCCGATCATTTTCTCCAACGACAGAGTCAGTAAGAGGCAATTCTGTGTTTCAATTTTTCAGTGAGGAGTCTTGACACAGCTTTGGACTCTCGGATACTGCTTAAAAAGATCTGCGCATAAAGACTATTGTATCTTTTGTGGGCCAAAGCCTAACCAGAAAAACAGGAACGCGTAATTTTGATTGGGCAAAATTATCACGTGGGTAATCATTATTCAGGAACAACTTCTCAAGATTTCATCCCGTCTTTCAGTGCTATATGTGAAGAAATCCCAATAGACCTGCGGTGCAAACATCAGGTAATTTTTTTCGTGACTCGGGCAGTGTTTGAATAAAGTAGAATTTCCTCTTCAGGGTTTTTTTTTCTTCAATTCAAAAGAGAATGATTACATTGTGTATATTCCAAGTAGAATGGCAACGCTTGGTACACAATGGAATAATTTCCGTCATTCTATCCATCCATATCCATCACCGTAATGTGTATAGGAGTTAGTTAAAACAGTTTTTCTTCCACTTTTGCCTTTCAGCAAGACCTTCGACTTGTTATTGGTACACAGTATTAACTTTCAGTTGACAGTCATAATTCTGAATGTGCATCACGACCGCACATAATGACGATTACAAGGATACTCTTTAAAAAAATGGTGACGTCGTGCTCCAAGCTCTGTACCAAAATTACACAGATTGTGTGTGTGTGTGCGTGTGCGTGTGCGTGTGTGTATGTGTGTGTTTTCATAATAACGAGACAACACGTTGTACTATCTATCTAACGTTTTGTTTTTTTTTTTGTTTTTTCAAACATAACATGTCATACTGGCCTCCGCGCACTTCTACGATTAGTTCATAGTATGACCATTGGATGATTATGATCTAAATCAGGGAGATGAGATAGACCTTCCTTTTTAAATCATATTTAGGTATGAATTGTGTTTGTGTGTGTGTGTGTGTGTGCGTGTATGTGTATGTGTGTGTGGATGTTCATTACTGGTTTTATAGAGGCGGAGAAAACATCAATATTCTGCATTAAAAATACAGGAACTAAAAGTTTTAAGCATAAATCATAACATTATTCATATTTCATTCCACGGATATCAGCCTCAGTTGTTCGATGGAAAGATAACCACAACTATACCTGCTGTCCTTGGAATACAGACTTTAACCTATTCAACAGTTTCACTGCGTCATTTCTATCATGATGTTACACATTCGGATGGCAAGTGACATAATAGTCCAAGAGCATTAGGTCAAAAAAGGCCTAAACCTGGACATTTTTGGTAACAAGCTGATTTTTTCAGGATAGGTCCAGAAAAATGTCTAGAATAACATACTAAAAGTCCTCATGAATCCTCTTTGAGCGTTTTCCGCAATCCAAGATGGCGTCCAAAATGGCCGCTATTTCCAAAAGTTCTTATAACTTTTCAACCAGAGAACCCAAATACAAAATTTAAATGTCTAAATATATGTTTTGAAGCATGAAGAACTCGATAAAACACATATCAAGAGATGTTGATGCACGCAAGTACCGAAATCCAAGATGGCGTCCAAAATGGCCGTCATTTTCTGAAATTCTTATAGCTTTTCAGTCAGGTAACCCAATACGAAATTTAAATGTCTAAATATATGTTTTGAAGCATGAAGAACTCAATGAAACACATATCAAGAGATTTTGATGCACGCAAGTACCGAAATCCAAGATGGCGTCCAAAATGGCCGCCGTTTTCTGAAATTGTTATAGCTTTTCAGCCAGGTAATCTAAATACAAAATTTAAGTGTCTAGATATATGTTTTGAAGGATGAAGAACTCAATAAAATACATATTAAGAGATGTTGACGCACACAAGTACCGTAATCCAATATGGCAACCAAAATGGCCGCCATTTCCTGAAAATCTTATAACCTTTCAACTAGAGAACCCAATACACAATTTAAGTGTCTTTACAAGTTTCGAAACATGAATAACTCAATAAAATACATATTAAGAGATTTAGACGCACGCATGTACTGATTTTAACGCTCGAGCTCTTCCTAATATGGAAAATGGGGTGCAAAATGTCACAATTTTATCTCACAATTATGTAAATAAATGTCAATATATTTTATAAGAAACTTTTTATTTAAAATATAGTCCTTATGTGTAAAGTATACGAATAAAAGCATTTGCATGTTAACCTCAAGGAGTGTGTCCTTGTTACGAGAGAAATATTTCACCAACAGATTTGTTGCTAAACAGAAAGCCTACTAGAAGGCAATATCTGTTTACCACGTGGTCTATTTTCGTCACCTTAAGCACATGAGATGAAAATTTAGCGCTAGCCCCTTTTTATTACCAATGCATTTGATATCTACCATGAGGTGAGTTCCACTTGAAACTGTCAGCTATCACTTGAGAAGTAAAAACAATTCTTTGAAAAGCAAAGTTACTGGTACATGGAGGATGGATACTCCTCTACCACACGAGGGACTTTTTTTCTTTCTTGTTTTTACTCGAAAGTGAAATACATAGTGCAAACGTTTGGTAAGATATTGAATTATTTCCATCAAAGAGTAGGAAATTGGATATAAAGTAGTATTCAGGGAAATGGGCAATATGATTATGGAAGGGTGTGGAAGGGGGGGGGGTCCCCTCCCCCTCCCCCCCCCTCCAACATGAGGGAGATTTTGCATTTTCAGACCTGATATTCAGACATCTGATCAAGGAGCTACGAGCCTTTATGTAGTCACCAATATATCATTTAAAAGGTATTATTTTGTACTTCATTACAGAGACCGTACCTCAAAATCTTCAAAAATGGACTTATCGGTTTTTGCAAACAAACTCTTCATATATACTTATGGAAATATGCGGGGGAGGTGTATGAGGTGATGCACCTTTCCACAAAATGGAGATTTTTTTTTTTTAGGTTACGAGTTTCATGGTGCGCTCTGTTGGTGAAATACTAGATTTTTGTTTCTATTAAAAAGTGTAAGTAGAATAAAGACTAGAATATTCAAGGCAATGAGCTAGTAGATGATGGGGGGGGGGGGGGGGGTCACTTTCGACTGGAGGGAGTTTTGCATTTCGATGATCGTCGTTAAACGGCCTAATGCACCCTTGGCGTTATATAGAGAAAATTATCCATCCTCGAAGAGTAGATAATAATAGTCTCAATATCCCCATCCCCCGCCGAAACGAGGGAGCTTTTACACTTGAATAGAAATGAAATAATTATATCATTTACACACATTAATTTTGATGGAATATTTGGGAATTGTTAATCAAAAGGGGAATTTAATATATATTGGGGGAAGTGAGCGGTTGAAGAGTTAGGGCAAATTACCCTTCAATATGAGGGAACTAACTTTGGCATTTTGTAAGTGAAAGATCTAGTGCACACTTGTTGATGACAGATTCGGAAATGTGTTAATCTCAAAAGTGTACAAAGTCTATGGAAAGGGGCCGAGCGAGGGACGTTTAGCATCTTTATGATTGCAACTGGATGACAAAGTGCTGAATGACAAAGTGCAAATACTTCAGGTTGAATACTTGGAAAATAATGATTGTACAGGCCACCACCTTCCCCAAGGAGGAGGGGGGGGGGGTGCATCCAACCCAACCTATACCTCTTTTGTGCACATTTAAGGGAAAGATTCCTCTGGACCTTCTGAGTTGTTGAATCTCGAACATTATGTTGAATTTCTTTGTCTCTTGAAACAGGCTAAAAACAGCAATTTTTGATAAACAAACGGCAGCCATTTTGGGCAACATTTTGTTTTCGGGAAGAACTCACGTGGTTTTATTTGTACTTATGTGCCTCATGATCTGTAAATAAGTATTTCGTTGGGTTCCTTATGTCTTAAAATATATATGTATACATTTAAGTGCGTATCGCGATTACATAGGTGCAGGGTATGAGAAAAACAGGAAATGGCAGCCATTTTGGACACCATTTTGGATTTCTGAAAGTGCTCAAGTGCTTTATTTGTGTTTCAAAATCTCTGAATAAGTATTATATTTGGTTCCTTGAGACTCAAAACGTATATTTCGACATTCCAAGTGTGTACAGTTGAAATCTACTTGCAAAATTATGAAAAAAAAAATCAGGAAATGGCGGCCATTTTGGACGCCAAAAATGGCCGCCATCTTGGATTACGGTACTTGTGAGCTTCAACAACTCTTAATATGTACTTTATTGAGTTCTTCATCCTTCAAAAGATAGATGTAGACATTTAAACTTTGTATTTAGGCTACCTGGCTGAAAAGTTATAAGAATTTCAGAAAATGGCGGCCATTTTGGACGCCATCTTGGATTTCGGTACTTGCATGCATCAACATCTCTTGATATGTATTTCACTGAGTTCTTCATGCTTTAAAACATATATTTAGACATTCAAATTTTGTATTTGGGTTCTCTGGTTGAAAAGTTACAAGAATTTCTGGAAATGGCGGCCATTTTGGACGCCATCTTGGATTGCGGAAAATGCTCAAGGAGGATTTATGAGGACTTTTAGTATGTTATTCTAGACATTTTTCTGGACTTATCCTGAAAAAATCAGCTTGTTACCAAAAATGTCCAGGTTAAAGCTAATACTCTTGGACTATAAGTGACTGTGCAATTAGCTGCCGGAAGGAGTGGTCTTGTCGAGCGCCCGCTGTTGGGCAAAACCTTGTTTCCTAACGCAGCATAATGGTCTTCTGAGATAATACCACGTAAATAGTAGTTTGAAATTGCCCTCCAATCCAGAAGCTTATATATATATATATATATATATATATATATATACATATATATATATATATATATATATATATATATATAATATTATATATATACGCTTTCAAAATGCTATCATTCTTAAATTAGGCCAGCTAGGAAACGCCTTAGAATTACCATTTCCGCATCTTAAATCAATCAAAAATTCACTTTTTTTCCTTCTCCACCTGGTTATTGTGTCTTTAGATATCTTCGTTTACAATGTTTTTGCAAACCCGGAATTATGTTTCACCATTCATTCTGTTTTATCAAAAAAGAAAGGGTGGTCTTTTTCAAAGTACAAGGACCTGTTTTTTTTTTGTTTTTTTGTTTTTTAAGAGCGCTGTATGCGCACGAAACGAAGATACAAAGTCGAAACTCAAGTCTGAGTATTACAAACCATGAGAACAACCATCCTACAACAAAATGAGCGAGTACAATCTTGTTTTCATAGATTCAAGATTAAAAAGCGTGTACATGAACACTTATTTTGTAATATTAAAGACAATGTGGGGTTAAAGCATTCATTATCTGAAAATCAGTGTACAATACTGACAGTTAATTTCATTTTCCTTTTTTTATCCAATTCCATTTAGAGAGGGTAGTGCATTCTGTATTGAGAACTCTCCCTGCATTGGTACTCCTTGCAATCTATAGAAAAACTACAGAACAATAATCAATAATGAAATAGTTATTAAGCAGAGCGAGGAGTTTTTCAGTCATTAAGAACTCTTCAAACGATGACCTTTTCTTGCGTCGAATTGTTTCTATTGCAACTGATTGACAAATTGCCCTACATAATATGTTCATCGACGTAAATAAGCACTGATCAGTGTTTTAGTAGAAGCCATGACAAAAGAAATCATGGTCATGTACATACTCAGCAAAATAGTCACTGTAAAGCCCATTGATCGAGTCCAAGATTTCTTTGTATTCAGAGCATGTGAACTTAATGCACTGATATACTACGGTGGTGATACAAGGGGTTGATTCGTGTTGGAATCTAAATTAGTTAAGTAAAGTGAAAAATGAAACAGTTCATTCATTTTAATCGGCATTGTTTGACAAAGTGTTCTTGTTAAAATGCTGCAATTTGAAGCTTAAATGAAAAATTTATGTCAAAATTAGCACTTGTTGTAGACCTGCTTCTACATAAGCTCTAGAAGAAAGGCATTACGATTTTTCTTCTGTATGCAACCTCAGGGTAAAATAGCAACTGATTTTTAACCTTGATTTCCATCCATGTTTCTGTCAACGTTGTCAAGATCTTGTCTTCTGATACATATTCCATTACATACAATCCAACGCCATCACCGTGATCTATGACTATATTTTCTTCTAAATAACTACCCAGCGAGAAATAGTAATATAGAAATGATGGATTCATTGCTGCATATTTCTGAAAGTGTATAAAGCAAGTCAACTGAATCTTCGCTTGTATTGTTTTATCGTAATTATGTGCACATACATAATGTTATGTAACTATCATAACTATATGCAAATACATTAAGGCCAAATACTATACATACATTAAATGATGCAGCCAAATGGAAGGCTTCGAATATTTTTTTTTCCATGAATGCTTAATGTTCAAATAGATATTCATAATCTCGACTAAAGGTATAAAATCTTAAGGAAAGAGAGAAAGTAGGGCATGCCATGCGATTGCACACATATTCACAAAAACGTACCCACAAACATTACTTTATACGCTTTTGTATAAAGGCAAAAAAGAAGTACTGAACGGTGCTGAATGGAAATGAAATAGTTTATGCAAAAATCGATCTGAGATAGGTAGAACGTGTCCAAAGAGAATATTCAGTATATTAACTAGGCTCTATGTCAAAGAAGCAGCAAAAAATTTTCGACAAATAACCCTTGCTTCCGTGCTTGTCAGCAAGTAAACTAGTGGATGGATCCAAGTACACGATACCGCAAACTTATCCACGACATGGTCCCATGAATTACCCTGTACCGCATAATACATCAGATAGGGGAGCCAAACCACAAAGACCGATCCTGAGAGAAGTGCCACGGTAACCACTCCTCGATATCGGTCCGATGTAGAGCGTTCACGCCTGATATTGTAGTCGATGTTGTTACCATAGTCATAGTTCCTGGTTCTTACATTCAGTCGTTGGTCACTGCTTTGACTTCGATTCTGTTCGGTACAGCTTTCCCCGCGAGAAGCGTTTGGTACGTGCACGTTGAACACCATCACGCGCCGCTGTCGTCGCGCCGTTTGTAGCAGAAGGACGTTGACGGTTGACGTGAAAACGATAGTGACGGAAACAGGGATGACAACCAGAAGTGTCTGCGCCATGAAGATTTTTCTCTCAGCTGGGGTCAACTCTTGGCCGAGGCACATTCTGGTGATGATGACATGAAATGGTGAGAATGGGAAGGGCAGAAATAGCGAGTAGATGGGGATGGCCACGGCAAAGTACACGAGGAGAGCCACTCTCAATCGGGAATACGTCACGATGGCGTGATATCGGAGAGGCTTGTTGATAAGAACATACATGTTAAAACTAATTCCACAAAGACATGCCGTCACTGACACAATGAAAAACCTGTGAAAGAAGGCAAATGTATATGTAGTTATTGTGCATACTGTAACGTCAATGAATGAATACCACAAGATAGACCAGACGTTCCAGCATGCTCCGAGCACCAGATTACAGATGGCCAGAATTTGGTACAGAATCCGGATCGCTTCTTGGAGTTCTCGTTGATGCTTTAGAATAATCAACACAATACTGTTAAGGCCAAAACTGAGGACAAAAAATATCATGTAGCATATTGTGTGATACTCGGGAATTTTAGCAGTTGCAGTTTCGTTTCCAATATCGCTAGCCATTATGGTCAACGACACAGTTTCTACGCACATTACCACTTTTACGTCATTCGTCAAGGGGTCAGTACACTGCAGCGCAGCAATTTAGTCCCTTGAAATAAACGGCAATGCTTGCAGGGAGGCAGACAAGTTAATGAGATGAAGATGAACTGCAGACTGCACTGAAGCAAACATCCACAAGAAAAAGAAAGGATTACGTTGATCAAACATTCATCTGTATTTGGCCCAACCCCTCTCTCTCTCTTGGTTTTGTAGAATCCGTTGGTTTATATCAGAGACACCTCACAAGCAACTACTACTTCGACGAGCAACCAACAAAAATCGTCAAGTGATGAAGGGCATACCGAATGCACGGATGTATATTCCCCGAATGACATCCGCGCATACAATGATTATCTTATAAAGAGCTAAATCAACCGTCGATCGTTAATTCATCGGAGGCATCTGCTTTTGGGCAACGGACACTCTCACCTATATAGGTATTAATAACAATGTCCTTCACCAGGTAAGAAGACGTGGAAAAGACGCTGAACATATTGGATGGGTAGGGTAAAATGAGGATGATTTAAATGAAGATAACATTGAGCAACATTTTCACTCATACATAGCTGACGACATAATAATTCAGGATTCTTGAAGTTCAGTGATTGGTCGACAAAGATCACGGGAACACACACTTCAGTGCACTGTCAATCTATCATATCTCTCGTATGACGTTTGAGACAGCGCGCACGCAAACTCGCGAGCGGTACCACTCCAAGACTCCAACAGTTTAAAGTAGCGTAGATGACAAAGGTTAATAATTCTCAGGCAACTGTGAATATGTGCTGTTTCTATTTGAAAGAGTTTCTTGATTATGAACAGTGGTGTCCATGCCAAAGTTCAGCAAAACTGTTGCGAAATTTGAAACGTAGATCCGTAATGTAGAAAAGTACGATGTTGTGAACCATGGTCCTCTGAAATTATTCAATAATCCTGATAATCATTTTTTCCCTAAATCTGAAATCTTATCATTTGCTCCTATTGCACTTTCCGTACGAAAATATGGAACGCTGAAATCATTTTGAGTTGTTAACATTGGTAAACGTTAAGTTAATGTATTGTGCTGTTATGGTGTATGTGATATTGTATGTTATAGGAGTTACTTTCAGTCGCAATCTGCGATATCTCTGTGGTGTACCTGTGATGTATTTGATGTTTATTTTGTTGTGATATCCAACGTACAAAGAATTTCCATTGTGGACAGTAAACTAATCAATCAATCAATCAATTCTGCTGTCGTTCGTTTGAAGATGAATGGGGAGAACATGATTGCTTTGAAAACTTTATTGGTTATCATCAAACATACCCCTCATTTAAAAGTTTCCTCGTTTGGTAATTTGTTTGTTTGGTGGGAATTGGGGGAAAATTGCAAAATTGGGCAATTTGCGCACAAATTAATGTTCCTTATGGACCAATATTGTGCATACTAAATGTCACAGTGAAGTAATTAACGCCGTGATGATTTCCCTTCCCATAGTCCACCGAAATAATTGTCATAGTGCCGACTCCCACTAATGTATCTATATATATATATATATATATATATATATATATATATATATATGTATAATGTCACTTTCTAGGGCAATTAATAGTTGTGTCTACATCACTCTTGACTTCTACTATTTGTTATGACTATTCTACTATTTGTTATGACCGTCTCTCCTAGTGTGCTTCAATGCATTTCCTCATTGTGATTTTATCGGCAATGCATTTATTGAATTTATGGCGTTGTTTCATTATCCTTGTCGGCATCTTGTAAGCAGTGGTAAGGCTTCACCGCCTCTACTTATTTCATAAGTTATTTAACCGTACGCTTGCAATATTTGGTATTCGTAGCACCACTAGGGCTCACTTTAAAAGAAGGGTCTCTGAATGTGACCACTCTGTTCATCTTTAGATAAAACAATGACATGAATAGCTGAAATTAAAATCGCCGTAGCTAGTCTTAGATTATGAGAACAGTGAAAGTGCTTCTCTGTCGAGTGTGAGCAATACCATGAATATCTAGACGAATAAGAGCACCCATCCGTTTTTATCGTCTGTGTAGTAAAACTTGGTTGGTAGCACTGGGAGATATTACCTCTTTGTTGGATTTCTATGTGAATTTCCGTCTTTGAATGTCTTGTCCTTTTCCAATATGGAGTATTCACGTTCCTTCCAACCCACTGCTTCTAACATTATTGATTGGAATTTTCTTTATGGTTTTAGCTCACTTGATGGAATCAAACCATATTACCATCCATGACAGGAGATACTGGTTATGTATTACCGTAGGTCATACATGCTGCTTGTACCTTAACTATCCCCCCCCCCAACCTAAATCAAAATCCTTCTGCTCACCGCGCTGAGCCGATAACATTATCAGCTCAGTCATTTGTATATTCATATTGACCATTTAAAAAAAAATGTTTTGGGAAAATCAGCGAATGTTAACAATCTCATAGCTTCCTTGATCTTTATCCCATTGAGATCAAATTGTCACTATATTATAAAATACCATTATAAGATACTACTCTTTCTTATCGGAGTAACTTTTAAATGGTCCGGAATTTCCCTCCAAAACGATAATACAATAAGGTGAGACATTATGTGCCGTACCATAATAACTGTGACATACACTGAAAAAAGTACCCAACATAATCCTGTGTCCTTTCATTATGTGTATCAATCAACTGTTTGCTAGTAAATATCAAACGGATAAGTGCTATTCACCATAACCTGATTATATACAACAGAATCTCTTGGGTTTTTTTTTTAATTCTAGCATGTCAACGCCAAAATCCTAATGGGGACGCTATATTAGACGAAGTAATGAAGTTATCAGTCCATTTTGTCGATGTCACGCTACATTACATTATCTATAATGTGCAAGCAGGTTCGCAAATTGGCAAAGCCATTATGACACTGAGGAAACGGCGTCATTAAAGCACCATTTTCTGCCTCTGAGCCATTAGTGGACTATATGTTTCCTTGTTCACGACCAGAATATCGTTGAAGGACAGAACAAATTTGGCCAGTGAGAGATGTGGGCCTAATGAACCCAATATTACCTCCTCTAGCTGTTGACTACAGCTGAGATCATCTGTAGCAAATAATTCAAACATCACACCAACTTTTTTTTTCTCTTTAGCAGAAAGGACAACCCACTGACGATACTGCCAATAATCAAAACGTCAATTTTTGGTGGAGGTGGCAACGAGAGCGGAGTAAAATTGAGGCACTGCAATCTGTTTAATTGATCCTTCTGATCGATGGTCAAAAATCCGTGCCCAAGAGGACTATTTGTCAGATGAAATTGAGTCGCTATCCTGAATAGCATCATACCTTTGACTCGAGGAGAAGAAAGGTAATTGATTTTACCAATCATTGTAGCATTATTGTTCTCCCGCAGAAATAATTGAAATGAACATTGAATAAGTTCGTCATCGAAAGAAACTAGGTATCGTCATTATGTTTGCAATATTTTGTTGTCACTCGCAGGCTGTCAGCCGGTTGGATTTCTACGATAGAGAATAATCACCTCGAGCTTCCTGGCAAAGACATTTAATCAAGAAATCATGGCATTTAATTCATCGCTCCCGCAGACGGATATTTCAGTACCTTACGGTGTACGGTGTTTCGAAGCCGCAGTGATCGTCTTCTCATCCACTGCAGGAATTATTTGCAATATTTTGAATATTGCCATTATCCCTCAGCTGTCGGGAGTAAACAAAGTGAGCAAGATCTGCTATGTATTCCTCTCTGCGATTGACCTCCTGGCTTCCTTCTTCACCTCGATGACAATTCCTGGAGTAGTCTTGAATGCTTGGCCGTTTCAAATCTGGTTTTGTATCGTGTTTGCGTTTTTCTCGAAAACATTACCCCAAGTTAGTATTTGGACCTACTTATGTCTAGCCAGTGATAGACTCACGTTCGTGACGAAACCTCTGAAGTACGATCTTGAATCTACAAAGAAACAGAGAATAGTTTGCGTAGTCGGCTCCCTCCTGCAACTTACCGGTTCTGTCTTGACATCATTATTTTACTATACGCCAAATGAATGGTCGGCAAAGGCAATTTATGACACAAGATCTGGAGGCTGTGTGTTAAATTACAGAAGCTATGGTACGAAGAGAACAGATTTTATACAACGAATCAGTGACACTTGGTATATTGCTCTGTTCGTTGCTGTCGCTAATGCTCGAATCGCCTGTATTGCACGCCGGCATGCAAGGGCAATTGAAGATCGCTTCCAGATAGCCTCACCGTCAGGTCCTACACAGGATGCGATTGCTTGTTCAACGATAAAGTCTTCGGCCGCTACCTCCGGCCCCATTCCATCACAATCTACATCACCATGTAAACATGAAGTCAGAGAAAAGGGGAAGACGCAAAAGAGTCAGATTATCACAGCACGACAGGGAGAATGTACAGCCCCAGGCAGTTCCCAGTTGCAGGACAGGACAAATGGTAACAGTTTCCGGGGTGTTCCTCCCCGACAGAGGCCCATCAAACAAAAAAGAATAGCTGGTTGGAAAGCCATAAAAATGGCTATCGTAACATCGATAGCTTTCTTCCTAGCATTTATGCCGTTCTACATTTATGAATGGATTTCCGATTTAGCCAATGTGACCGGATACAGTATTCATTTGACCGTGTATCTGCTCTATATTAATCGTGTGTGGTGGAATACGTTGATATTTTATACAACCTGGCAAGCCTATCGAGAAAAAGTTGCTAATTTGTGTAAAATACCATTTCGTCGACTCCGTTGAAACACAAACTACAACGGATATTCCCATTTTTTTTTAGAAACCCTAGAAGAGACAAATTATCATTTGTTCACCGATTTTTTGCCTCAAGCGTTAATCTCCAGTCAATTTAAAGCATGGGCTTACTATTGCTCCTACTGACAGACTGATGAATATTCATGTAACTATAACATAACAGAATTGGAATCCTAAATGACTAGACAGTGAGAACCTTTGGTCACACGTGATCGAAATCCATTATGACGAAACAATGAAGCAGCTTGCTCTAATGACTATTTCTGTCCAGAAATTCTGTGAATGGATATATCAGCATCTACATGGGAAAATTGAAAAAAAAAAGTATTTCTATGGAAACACAATATTTGGAAAAAAAGAATCAAGTTTCCACTGGAGTGTCATCTGTTTCTACATACTACCCTTCATTGTATTATGGTGTCCAAAACGCTGATATTATCATCAATGTCGTCAGAGGATATATCTAAATCTCTAGTTTGTCAGCTCCATCTCAGCGGCAGGTTTTCAGCAGCCAGTCAGTATGATACACCACCCTGAAGAAAATTCGGTCAGTTATTGAAAAGTATTGGACAAAGGAATGTGTCGGATCATCTCTTGCTGTTAGTTGTGAATCATCTGTTTGGAAACTTAAGTGTGGTAAATGTAACAGTGAAGTTAAAAAAATTACACACGAAGTGATCATGAATGTTTTGTCAGTGACTCCAAATCTTTTTAAACGAATTACCAGAGGTAAATCCTTGGGGTCATAAAAAGTTTTTCTACGATGTGGTAGTGGCAGTGTTGGATATTTGCTGTCCTGTACCAGTAACTGTTCGTCCTCTATAGTAGAGGGAAGTCAGTCGCACCATGGTAAAATGAACGAGTCCAGGCTTTCAGACAGGAAAAAGAGGATTCGAGACGCAATCAAGAATCTCTGGAAATCCATCAGATCGTGAAAAAATTACATTTTGTACCTTTCATTCGAAGCTTGTATTCAAGTGATTATATGTGCTGTAAATGCACTGTAGTTATTGAGTATTGAATAATGCTCATGGTGGTCAACAACCCCAACACCCACACGCACACACACACACACACACACACACACACACACACACACACACACACCCTGTAGCCTCACACATCCTCTATACCCAAACACGACACCAACAACACACTCATCATATACGGCGGCTACTCATCGCAAAATGTATACCTTTTTTATGTATGTTATTATCATATCCGAGTGTGTGTGTATGTGTGCATACGGGTGTTCTGTATATTTGCACACGCCTTGTATATATTATATAATGCTTTGCAGCGATATTGCTTCATGTAAGTCATGTTATTATAATATCACTGGCAGTGGCATATTTGTCATTCTGTGTTTTTGCTTGTATCGATCCTAATAAAGGCCTATACATATGGCCGAAAGCTCAAATACAAAATGAAGGAAATAGGAAGAAGCTACGTCTAACAAGTGGAATACTATACTGTCTTACGCCTATATAATGTCTCCACCGCCTGGACGTTTAAAAGTTGGCACAACATTTCTTGCATATATATATATATATATATATATACACATTATAACGAGAGTAAGGAGGCGGTAGACGTTGCTTTGAATCCTCACAAGTGATTTTACTTCAAGCTTTCGGGCTTTCTGCCCTTTGTCAAGACTGAGGACAAATCGGACAAAATACAGAACATGGATATCATATACAAAAAATAACAATGATCAAAACAATAGTGAAAATAATAACGACAATGATAGAGGCAGAGACGGCAGAGAATAAATACACGGATGGGAGTGTATATGCATCAATCTTACATAATATAACTTGCATACATACAATCACAAACATGCTTACATAATATCATAAGCATTTACAAATACATTTACAAATAAACACATATATTTTATAGGTGAGAGGAAGGATGAGACGATAGACGTGGCTTGAATCCTCACAGTTTGATTTTTATTCTCAAGTTTTCGGGCCCTGCCCTTTATCAAGAGATGTGATGTACAATTCACATTTAAATTTGGCTGGTTGCAAGTCGGCAATCAGCTGGCAACCGGTTGCGGGAAACATTTAGTGATGATGGGTGGATGTAGGCGTGCTTACTTCCACCTCCACATATATATATATATATATATATATATATATATATATATATATATATATAATGAAGAAACAAACAGGTAATGCATTTTTGGCCAATTAAGAATGAGTTTATTCGACTCAAATTTTCGGCGCCCTACGCCTTCTGAAGGAGTCTTGACAAGACAAATCTCATATAACTAACATAGGCCCTACATGAAAAATGCGACATTATCAACTCGCTCATTTGAATATTTATAAGGAATGGTAAAGAAATGTTTTCCGAAAAAAAAGGTGAAATTTCAATATGTCATATCTTCCTCATTTCTTACCAGTTTTTGTCATTTTTGGAACCTTCTGTTCAGATTTCTTCTCGTTCTTTTAAAATTTATAGGTTTTCCCGGCCAATTTCGCACTTTTGTCAGTCTAATTCCTTATTGCTGCATTCAACTGAGCAAAATTTAGCGTAGATAGCATGTTTGGTGTTTCAATTTTATGAAATCTTCATTCAAAATCATTTTGGAGCATTCGAAATGCTTTTGAATTCATGCTAATTAACACCTTTTCATCTGAAATTCGTAAGGCAAGCACCATTTCGTTATTCGTTCATTCAATTTAGAATGATATAGTCACGTGATCACGTATATTATGCTGGGCATCCAATTTAACACCTTCTGCAGTCAATTTAGCATACATGTTTATGCTTTGGTTCTTTCTTTATTTTCTTTCTTTACAATTATTGTTTTGTATACCGCATCATTACATTTCATATTTTCGTATTCATTTTAGAGATTTCGGCAACATATTTTTTTGTTTCCAATGTCCTTATTGAGTCTCCCAGTCCGAAGATAGTGCACGTGGCCACAACTTATCTGGCCGTTGAGCACTTTATTCCAAGTGTGTCGGCCAGTTTTAGGAAGTCAAGTTTATGATCCTCAAATGTTTCTATAATTCTTTCTCTGTCTTCTAGAGATGATTTATACGTCTGTATCTAACTTGTGCTGTCATGACTGTAAGAAGATGAAATTAACCTGTAGTACTGGTACATCTTGGCCTATAATGACATGTATGAAAGAAAACCGGCGTTACAGAACAACTCGAGTAATACGGTCAAAAATAAATTACTTTTACTGCTTAACAGTATGAGGATGAAACAAAAAGTCACATAGAAATACACGTTTAAATGTTCTCACCTTTTCAACAAAGAAAAAACATGACGTAAATTTGAATGAAAATGTTTGGAATTTGACTGCCCATTCGAGAAATTGAATGACTCAAAATCCCTTTTCGGCGAGTGATGGCGAATTTGAATGAACGTAGAGTACTGGCCAATATGAATGACATTTTTTTCCGAATTCGAAAGCCACATGTACAAATTTTGTTGATCGAAATGCTAAATTGAACGCACAAGTTGCAATTTTGAAAGACAGACTGTGCGATAACGAGGGTTTTTTGCCAATTTGAATGAATCTTCTTTCAAATGGACTGACAAAAGTATGAAATTGGCCAGAAAATCTATATTTGTATGACAGAAACAGTTCACAAGTATTGATATTCGCAGCTGGAATCAAATAGTAACTCTACCATAATAATAGTGGTGATTCCTTTTATTCCATTTCAATTCAAATCATTTTGGCATGTGTTTCTTCCATATAGAACATGATATAACAAAATTACGACACATTGGTTGACTAGTAAGATGAAAATAAGAGGCAATTAACAAATTTAAGGCATGTATACACAGTTTCAAACCAAACTTGTTACATTATCGATATCTTCTGTGAAAAAAAAATGAGGGATCCACTAAATTGCAGTGTTCGGTGTAATGAGGACAACATACTCATAACTCATGCTATCTACGCCAAACATTTCACCTTCTTCATCACAAAGGATAAATATTAAGGTATCAAAAACAGGATAGACAGTGCAGAAAACAAAACACAAATGTAAATGATAATAAATACAAATGACTACAAGTTGCTACAAATGGCTCTGAATAGCTGGTGAGTAAGCCCAGAGCACATTAACTAAATCAACTGCTTGGAATATTACTGATGTAAGCTCACAACTTTTTTTAATTTACAGTTGAACATTTAGCTTTTAGTAATCAAAAGGCATATTAAGTGGTGATTCCGTTTTGATTATCCCTCCATCAGGCCTATAAAGGTGGACGAAAGTTGTATGTGTACTTTATTGCTTGAATAACTCTTATCTCGCCGAGGTGACAACTGCTCCCAAATTAGGAGGGTATCATATTTGCTTTAAAAAAGAAGCCCATTTTGACAACGATCACGAACAATACTTCAAGAATCTCTATTTCAAACACACACACACACACACACACACACACACAATCACTCGCATAATAACATTTAATTACTCTCTAAAAAAATCGAGTGAAAATATTCACTCTTAAAAGAGTGAATACAAAAAAGAGTGAATTTCGAGTGAAATTGGAGTGAATTTTGAATGAAAATGTTCATTTTCACTCATTTTGGAGTGACGTCAGGGATCACTCCAAAATCTTCGCGTGATCCCTGACGTCACTCCAAAATGAGTGAAAATGAGCATTTTCACTCAAAATTCACTCCAATTTCACTCGAAATTCACTCTTTTTTGTATTCACTCTTTTTAGAGTGAAAATTTTCACTCGATTTTTCTAGAGAGACAGGTTTCCATGCTTTATTATCCGGACGTACATTGATTTCCATTTATACGGTCAGATAATTCCAAGAACTTTTCATAAAGCAGGAGTTTGATTACCTTTTTATATTTACTTTAAAACACCACATAAATTATAAAAAGTACATTCATGGAAATCAATGTATCATTAGAATTGCAGTGACTGTTTGATAACGATGATACAATTACAATGTATGAAGCAGAAAGGAAATAAAAGTTGAATCAAATCACAAAAGATTAAAAATTATTGATACTTCTGTGTTGAATGAATGTTATGAGCATAATCCTCGCAATAAAATGTTCCATTTTTCCTACAGAGATATCGGTGCATAATTACTTTATATCCTCTCTGTTGTTTCTTCAAATACTAATCATCATTGTCTTGCAATTTTACTGTGTAATTCGAAATGCATTGAAATCAGGAGCATTAACGTGAACATTAGATATACATGCCGATATGATACTAATTTTGATCACGCGCATTTTCTATATTCAGCGAGTATACATTAATATCGCAGTCATTAATAGTAATCGTAATCTACCGTGTTGTGCATTCATACGAAATTCCTAATCAGCCTCGGCAAGACGAGGGCAGAAGGTAGATAACACTATACAAAACTGCATTCATTATTGTTCAAACACCGATAAAGTAACATGCCATTGCAATTTGTTTGCGCGTGTAGATGATAAAACCAATTCTAAAATTCATAGAAAAAGCAATGTCGATATCACTATCTGTACAAGGAGAAGTTTTTGATTTTTGTATAAATTGTTTTTTAAATGAAGCATGTTTCACTTTCTTTTCTCCACTGTCTTCATTTCCATATTCACTTGGCTCCAGCTTATAATTATCATATAGGCCATAATAGGGGGTAAAAAACAAGTGATTTTCAAAACGAATTGCTTTTACATAATCAGAATATTTGGTCATTACTATTGAAGCGACGCAATATTCTTTGAATTGCATATCAGATATGGTTTGATTCTCTTGTCAGGCCTTATGATGCCTAAACGACTCTCACAACCCATATATTCACATTTTATCACGTTAAGAAGAGAAATATTCCGCCACATCACTGACGCTACGTGCACAAATAGGACATGGACGGTTTGTGGCCACCAGTTCTTCTGCACACCTCTTGCACATGTTGGGGCGATGACGACAAGGGAAGAAGAAGCAATTGGGTGCGGCACCACATGCACATCCGTCATAGTAAGCGGGATCTTCGGCCCCGTGCACTTCCAAAATAGCTACCACATCACTGCGGCAGATGGGGCATGAGCGTCTAGAATCCAGAAGCTGCTGAGCGCACTCCAAGCACGCGCACATGTGCCGGCAAGGGAATATCACGCTTCCCTTTTCCTGGTCCCAGCATATTGTGCACAAACGACTTTCGGAATCCCAAACATAAGGTCTACTTCGTTGAGAACCTTGGTCCCGATTGTTATTCGTAACCTCTACGTTCTGGGCTCTCTCATGGAACTGGAGCGCACAATCTCGACAAATATGGAGGAAATGTATCGATTCGTCACCCGTACATGGTGTTACAGTATTTGTCCCGTTTTCATGATGGCACATGATGCAGGTACATTCCGCTGGAACTTGTCGACCTTCTCGTCTGCGTTTGCTGTTCAAATAAATGAGGAACACACAGTTTATCAAAATCATGACAGTGATGCTACCGTTGACAAACGTTTTCATCTCGTTGTATTTTTCGCCAAAGCCTTCCTCCAGCTTTCTCCGTTCCTCTCGGAGAACCATCTCAATCATGGAGTTATCACAGTTTATATTGTGACTCCGCCGCTCATCTTGCCTGTGATTTGTAGGTGATAAAGCATCTCTTATCACGTCTAGTATGCAATATATTATCATCCCAAATAGTACTTGTACAATTTGGGAAGAGGTCCAGGTCCAATTCATTTCTCTATTTGCGCCATTCAATATTTGGATGACGTGAATTCCAAAATTGTACAGTCTTGAGAGAAATGTACCGACTCCTTTGGCTGCTACCAGGATTCCATTGTAACATTTTAGACCAAGTTCAGTAAAAGCATCCCGGTGTATCTGGATCTCATGATATAACCTTACGCGAATATTCTCCACCGCCATTGTACAGGTATATAGTCAATATGGCAATTGTTTTCTTTGGGTCGATTAATGCTGAGTCGGGTCCCACTTTCGTTCAGGTGATCCAATTCATATCAATGTAAAACGTGTTGCCCTAGATGAGAGTGAGGCAGATCAGAACTTCATGTCTCTCATATTTGTCCTGTGATGACGTGATGGTGATCTCTGAAGAGCAACCATTACATAGATCATTGTTAATGTCTTAAAAAAGGTGCACGTCAAATACGTAATATGAGTTGGAATCAATTAAGTTCAGTTTGATTCAGTTCAATTCAATTCAATTTACACTTATTTCGACTTGTTACATGACATAGAACATGACACAACCTGAACCCAATTAATACAATGATAATAGTGGGGGTTCCAGCTTTAAGGTAAGCCAGCATAGGCTATAACCCTAATGGTGACACTCTGAAGTTACATGTGGCGTGAGGTACAAATTAGTTAAAAATAATGTCTAGTATCTTGAATAAGAATGTCTCATTCTGATGGGAGGAACCCATCGTAAAGGTAATGTGCTTATATAGAATAAGTTGAGAGAGAAAGATAGAGAGTCGAATAGTGCATAAACAAACTCATGTTCAACACTGGTATGCCAGTATGAAAATAGTATAGATCCTACACAGTTGCAGACAACGTCACATTATAGCACAGATTACTAAATGAAACTTTCACTTCTGTAAATGAAATTAAAAAGGGCAAACATTGTTTCGTAATATTCCTCTTGTCTTTTTGTGTACATGCGCTCATAGTACTCATTTTATGCGTATGAATATCATTGTATACCTAGGGAGGGGGAAGGTAGAAAATGAACCTTAATTCGCTGTACACCAGCCCGAAATAGACTGGATATAGACTGTCTTATATTGTGTCTTCTACTTATCTCTAGATACCTACGGGTGTGTTTTTTTTTTTATGGACTAAAACGAAGTGGAAACATTATTACCTTAATTTTCGTAACTAAGAACAAGACAATTAAATCTCTTCAACCCGCTGAGAGACGATGAGTATCATTTTCATGAATGATAGTAGCAATGGATTTAGCGAATGTGGTAGACGTTAATAAGTTAACAAGAAATCACAAATACTACCATCAATATCCAATACCGTAGTCATGTTGGAGAATTAGAATTTAGATTTATCTGAATTATACATTTAAATGCAATGTGGAAACCCCTTGAAATTGTTTAAGACTAGGATGCAGAGAATTATAGAATTTTGGAATTTTGTATATACGAGCATTTTGTATATAATAGGTAAAAGTATTTTGGGAGACTATTTCACGCACGTTCACTGAACTGTGCTGTCTAAAATTCAGTGTTAAAGACGATGTCACCAACATTTGTATATGAGAAGAAAACAATGAAAAACTATGCATCAATTGAAAGAGAAAGTAACGGTCTTTGATAAGAGATGTAAATCGGCGTCATGTGAAAAATCATGTGATAAATCATGTGACGTCAATATTATGATGTAAATATTTAAGCATGAATTAAGCTACCATTTTCATAATGTAAGCTATCCGATAGTATATAACTCATAGGGTATAATGCTTGCGAATATGAATAAATTTATACCGAATGAAAATTGATAACTGTGGACTAGTGCGGTCTAACTCATAATCCCTATGGATGGGACTATGAACAGTAAAGTAGGTGTAACGCGTACGGCAGTGTTCGATCTCACACAGATGTAGACCCATTCTGTTAGCTGCATATAAACCTCAAAAGTGAACACACCAATTCAAACAACAGTGATAGTAAGTGAGGCAAATGACTGTGAGAGGTCAGAGTTTACAGGCTATAATAATTAAAGCTCTATAGATGACGTCAACGTCAAAGCCATCTCTGCTACGGAGGATTATCCCGTGGATAGGCGATTGCAGCGTTTGGGTGAAATAGGGACCGCTTTTGCTTGTAACCACCCGTTATCTCAAAATCTAAACTAACTTGAACTATGCGCTACAGAAATCGTTAAAAACGACTGTTCATCATGAGCTATGTTTTTTTGCGAGTGGACGTGTAGCTACGGACGTTGTGAACTAGAAACACAGGAAGAGATAGTCAACGTGTTATGAAATGCATACTAGTGTCGCTCGTGAAATTCGCGCCGTAAGGTTGTTTTGTCAATGTTTCCCAAACCTATCCATATAAATGTTTGATTTGTTCCAACGCGAATATTGCACCTCGTTAGAATTGAATCTCAATCTTGCGGGGATAGAAAAATAATGGCAGAAACATACTTACCAAACCTAGCGGCTATGAAGATCGCCAGAAACAAAACATTCTATGGGGAAACCCGTGCCCTCCATTGGACATAAAACCGTACACAGAAATATCGCTCCCCATAATACTATTTTGTATTCCGAGTACAAAGTGCATTTCAGCAATACAGCAGGGTTATGATTTCAGTATCACGCTATTCATGTTTTATAAGAGTGTCAATAGAGCATCATGTGGATATGGATCTCTCTTGTTTAGGGTGTGATTGCGCTGAAGTGTGTCTGTGTGTCTTGTTCTCGTGTAAAGCGCTATACACTATGTATACCACTGCGTGTGGCAATTTCAATTAATGGTTGTCATCCCACAAGCTTGACACCCACGAGTAATACAGCCCACGAGTATACAGGCCTATTTATACAGCCCGCAAGTCACACAGCCCACCAGCTCTGGGCAAAAAAAAAGCCAAAAAAAAAAACAAACAAACAAAACAAAAACAAAACAAAACAAAAACAAAACAAAACAAAAAAAGAGAGCGAGGGTAAGGTCACAAGCCCGAGTGACTAAGCAAATAAGACCCATGAGATCGATTAAACAAATAAGGCCCACGAGCTCGACATTAAACATAGGCCTATATAGGCCTACAGTGTCGAGCTCGACACTGCGTGCTAAGCCTCGTGTTGTAATGTCGGTCTCGTGGACATTTTTAACCTGTAGTGTCCTGTTCGTGGGCCTAATTTGCCTATATAGCGTTGAGCTCATGTGCCTTATTCGCCTAGTGTCAAGCTGATGGACCGTAGACAGCGCATGGACCTATTTTACTTGATGTCGAGCTCATGGGCCTTGTTCACTTAATGTCTAGCTGATGAGCTATAATCATGACTCGCGGGCTGTAAAACTCGTGGGCTGTATGACTGATGGGTTGTATAACTCGTGGGCTGTAGGCCTATGCCTCGTTGGGGTCGGGCTCCTGACATGCACCCGATTAATGTGAGATGTCGTTTTCACGATCGTATGTTTACCCTTCTCCGATGCCCTTTTGCCAATTGTTGTTTTTTTTTACGCAGTTTGTCCCTACGTAAAGACATTTAACAATCACAACCAGCCCCCCCCCCCCCCGACATACCAGTCGATCTTCTCGCTCGGACCAGTGTTTGTCCGTTCTAGTCATATTAACGCTTTTAATTAAGTAGTTGATAAACTATCCCTTGGTAATTTTTTGTTTGTTAACAAAGTCCAGATACAAATAACTCTAACATTGTACACTTTGCTACAGATGTGTACATGTACATCAATATAAAAAAATAACTCTGTACGTGAACAACAGCCAGATGCTCTGAGAGTGCACGTCTATGTTATTGCATCTATCTACTCTCTAAAAAAATCGAGTGCAAATATTCACTCTTAAAAGAGTGAATACAACAAAGAGTGAATTTAGAGTGAAATTGGAATGAATTTTGAGTGAAAATGTCCAGTTTCACTCTTTTTAGAGTGACCTCAGGGATCACTCCAAAATCTTCGAGTGATCCCTGAGGTCACTCCAAAATGAGTGAAAATGAATATTTTCACTCAAAATTCACTCCAATTTCACTCTAAATTCACTCTTTTTTGTATTCACTCTTTTAAGAGTGAATATTTTCACTCGATTTTTTTTTAGAGAGTAGTTTTAAGTTTGAACCACCTTTAAATACCAGGAAAACCACCAAAAAAAAATTGTAATTAGTAAATAGTTGTTTTGGAACTCATCATAATTATATCATACACCAGTTGATAAAGATGAAGAAATTCCACTGCTAGAAATTGGTATAGTATGCAGTTGTGCTTCTGAGGGATGTTGTACACAGTACAGTCTCTGGATGTTGCATAGAGTTGCAGCACATGAAGAGCATGTTGCATGCATGCTTCCAATGGTATTATGGGTAAACAATAATTTTCTTCTGCTGCCGTCTTAATGTCTAAATATAGTATGCTGCCTACTTTCCATTGAATAGTGTAAAATTAGTAACAAAAACAGTTAGTTATATTACTGCTTGGTTGGTTACGTTACATGGTTAGCTACGTTATACATTTAAATGCTTGTCAATTCACTATAGGACAATGTAAGTAACCTAAGTCATTCGTTTGGACTGTTTTGAGTTAGGGCCTATTTATGAAAAGGAGGAATTATCAAAATATGAAGATTCTGGGCAGTTGCTTTCCTTCAGGTAAAAATAGAGTTGATTTTTTGGTTAGTTACGTTACATACACTCAGCAAAAAAGAAAGTAAACACTTTTCCGAGTTCACATTTTTCATAGAAGAATTTGATGAAAATCCATGTACTATATACCATATTCAAGGTAATTCAATTGGCTATCAACGTAGTAGGTCCTGGTCGTATAAATTTTATGCATGAGTGAGCACATTCGTTTTTGTCCTCCAATGCACAAAAGTAAAAAATGCAAAAATTGACATGTTGTCTTTCATTTACAAATGCCCTTTAAGATAACAATCATTACAAAAGACCAGTTTAACACAAAGAGAGACATGAATGAAATAGCAAAAATAAGTTTTCATTCTCTTTATCTCTTTATAACCTAAAACAAAAAGAAAGTGGGAAACTTAAGGGGAAAATAAGAATTTTCTATCAACTCAAACTTCAAATGACAGAGGGAGTGAGGGCACAAAGATGATCAAATGAGCAGAATATCTTTATTTTATTCTTTTAATTTAATAATTTAAGAAATCATGAGATACATTAAAGAACCAGATATCATTTACAATTTTCCTAATTTGAGAAAATAACTTCAAATTCCTACCATTTTTTTTTAATACTGCTTCTTCTCTCATTTCATTTGAATTTGGATTTGACAGAAGATTCTTCATTTTCCTATTTTTTTCTTAGCTTTTATTGGTATTTTGGGGCTTCAAAAATATCATAGAGATCATAGGTTTATTTTTGGAACTTAACTCATTTTTTTGTGTTAAATTTGTCTCTTGTTCTTAACGTTACATGAAAGAGCACTTACGCATGAACACTGATGAATGACAACTTGTTCATTTTTGCAATTTTTACTTTTGTGACTTGGGAGAGAAAAACAAAGGTGTTTACTCATGCGTAAAGTTTCCCTTTTTATTGACCTACCAGGTTGATAGCCAATTAAATTACCTTTCACATGGTTTACAATCAACTTTAGCCTAATATTTCATGAGAAATATAAACTTGAAAAGTGCTTACTTTCTTATTTTGCCGAGTGTATATTCGAAGGGGTACAAATTTCCAGTAGTTGTGGTCATTAGCAATCCTGATACAAGTGTTTAGCTCTGAATACTGACAGCTGATTACATTCTATGATAAAATGTGTCTGTATTCACTTAAATGACCCTTCTTTAAATATTCAGTAATGATTTGAACATTAAGTTTTGCTAATAATTTCAAGCTGAAATATCAACTGTGCAAAATTCAAATTTTCACGTTTTCTTGGAAGTGACAACATCTTAAGACATTTTGTCATTATTCTTCTACCATAATAGATAAATTTCACTAAAAAAAAAATTCATAATTCTAAAATTTAAGGTCATGTCTACTAATTCATGGAATTGCCCTTCTAGTTATGGGTGTGCTTATCATTCTGAAACAATAATCACACATGACACATATAAGATCACTACAATAAACTTCATGTCCAATCAGTGTGGAGACATGATCATAATGATTGTGGACTGGGAACACGTTGACATCCACCAGTAATGGGTGTCAACATAGAGTCGACTAGTCCTGTCGACTGCGAATATATACACCTTAAAGGTGACTTCGGGAAACGATGTAGGCCTGTCGTTAAAGTGACGTTTCCGAGCATCAGGTGCAAGCGTAACCCCAGACTGGTATCAGTTGGTATAATCCGTCATTCGTGTCAATACATACCATGAACACAATGTCGCATCAAGATTATCGTGGAAATATAGTCACACAAAATTATGCGTGCCATGTACTCCCCTCCCACCCACCCACCCACCCCCGGCCCACTCTCTTCCTCTCGACACAGTTTTTTTATTTTATTTTATTTTTATTCGAATTACGTTTGATGTCACCATCGGTTTTCACAACAGAACGAATACAAACATTCACCTTGATCAATGTGATCAAACTGAAAACTTCTGCTTTAATACAATAATCGCTCAGAAAATAGACAAATGAAAGGACAGCATGACATTAAAGCCTACAGTAAACTAAAGTCTCATAAAACATACTTGAATATATCATGTACTTTTCCTCTCTCTCTCTCTCTCTCTCTCTCTCTTTTAAACATCGAAATCATACCCCATGTCCCTTTATCTATATACCCTAGCCCTACATACACGCACACACACATAGGCCAACACACAATAAATACACAAAACATGACTCATCACAAACAGACAGTCGTATCCACAAGTAGAGATAAGTTTACCAAAGTATAACAATATCTAGAGACAAACATTGAGGAAAACAACGAGTTCTTTCTGTGCACAAGATGGACAAAAGCAGATCTTTAATCAAATTAGTCATTTATTTCTCTGAAAATAACTTGTTCATTTATTGTTCTGTTCCATTTTTAGAAAACATTTAGGTTACAAAGGATACACGTGAAGTCTTTATTCTAGTGAGTTACAAAAGACGATCAAATTAGGTTTTTAGTCGAGCATTCAGACAGAAGAGGTGATGACAGATACCTTTACTGCTCTGTATCACGTGTACCGGAAGCAGACTTTGCTCCCTCTGAAAAATAAAGTGTGTCTGAAAACAACACACACAACAAAATAAAAAATTGATATACACAGACAGTGGCCCTTTTCATGAAAGGGAGAGGGTAACCCATTATAGCTAACAACAATAAACACTTTACAATTATAGTCAGTACGTGTACAAAAGTTGACAAAATGGGAATTGCTCAATGTAAGCATGGTTCTCCTATTTTCTATTTTTCTACTGATAATCTCAAATTGATTGACAGGCAGCCATGCATTCTTGCAGACTCTTACCTGAGAACATTGGAAACTTGTCATGGGGGTAGCGTTGAGAGCTGGGGGTATGATGTCCATTTGCATATTCCATCATACTGGTAAAAATGCCTGGCAAGTACACTGTACTTTATAGAAGGTTGAACTATCAGTTTGGGAAAAAAAGACTTAAAGCTCTATTACCTGATTACTTCTGATTCTAGAGAAGAATATTATTGAATATTCATTAATAATTCGGGAGGTTTGGGTCCCCTAGGACCCCCAAGGAAAGCATGGTGCCCATTCAAACATTTAGAGATTCTATCTCCCTAAGAATGCTACTTGCCAAGATTGGTGAAAGTCCATTATGTTGTTATCATGAAAATGGACAATTTAGGTCTGCAGAGGGGACAGCCCTGGATCTGCAAAGAACAAACTTGAACTAGAAAGTCATCAATGTATACACTCATGGTATTAGCTTTGCTTCATCACTTCTGGTTCTAGAGAAGGTTTGTAAATATTCAGTAATGCTGGGGGGGGGGGGATATTGGGCCCCCAGGGTCCCATGTTTGGTGGAACATTCATCAAGGGGTTTTCAAGAAGAAGATGAACATGTACGAGTTACTAAGTAAGTTTCCATTTGGACCCATCCCACCCCACTCCCCTGGGTCCCAAGGGAGGGGGGAGGGGTGGCACCCCTGAGTCTGCCATGAACAAACTTGAAACAACAGTCATCAATATACTGACTCATTGTATTAACTTAGCTCAATCACTTCTGGTTCTAGAGAAAATCTTTCAAGATTCATAAGGGTGGGGCTGTGGGTTGCCCCCCCCCCCCCCCCCCGGTGGGGCATGGTGCCCATTTGAAGCAAATTAGATTCTTTTCCCCTAGGTATGCCATCTGCTAATTTTTTTTTTTTTTTAAAATCACGGTGTTTTCAAGAAGAACATGAAAAAGTACAATTTAGGCCCCATTAGGACCCCTCCCCTGGGTCCCAAGGGAGGCACCCCTGATTCCACCATGAACGAACTTGGATCTACAGTCATCAATGTACTAACTCATAGTATTAACTTCGCTCTATCACTTCTGGTTCTAGAGAAGAAGATTTTGAAAGATTCCTCACTTGGGGGGGGGGGGGGGGCCCTTGGGAGCCCCCAAGTGGGGCATGGTGCCCATTTGAACGAATTGAGCTCCTATCCCCCTAGTGATGCTACCTGTCAAGTTTGGTGAAAATCTGTAACGGGGTTCTCAAGAAGAAGATGAAAATGAACAATTTAGGTCCCCGGCCATTAGGACCCCTCCCCGCACCCGTCTCCCCTGGGTCCCAAGGGAGACACCCATGATTCCGTCATGAACAAACTTGAAACTACAGTCATCAATGTACTAACTCATAGTATTAACTTCGCTCTATCACTTTTGGTTCTAGAGAAGAAGATTTTTTAAAGATTCCTTAACCCTATTAAGCCCAAGCTATTTTGACCCCTCGCAGGCCCAAGGGGGGCACATTGTGCCCCTATATTATTTTGTTATTATTTGATGTATCATCATCATATTTGGCACATGGGTAGAGTAACTCATACTCTACATGACTAAACATTTGAATTTTCTCAAGGTCACCGATGGAGGGTGCTATTTACCAAAATATAAGGAAATACATAGGAAATATGCTAAAAACATGATTTTTCTGTATGATTTCTTTATCCCCATTATATGTCCTATTACAGACCAATCATTTTCATATTTGTCACAAATGATAAGCAAATGGAATCTTATTATTTGTTATGGTTGAAATTTCTCAAGGTCACCACATGGGGGCGCAATTCATGTCAACATAATGATACATTATGAGACCTAAGATGAAATGTTTGGGATGGGTACATGTATAGTTATGACATTTCATATTTGCATAATAATGGAATTTTGAGATTGCAAATTGATAAAATTATAAACTAATGATATTGTAGGCATAACTTTGGTGAAGGAATCAAAATAACACAAAATAGAAGGGCAATCTTTAGAAAATATTATTGTTTTCAATTATCTCTATTACATCTATTGTTTTAGGCCTTTGTCACATAAAAACAAAGGAAATAATAAGAAAACTGTCCAGGACTATTATTACTTCATACTTTTCTCCTTCAACAAATTTCAGCCAAGAAACACCCATTTCATACACTGTAATGCTGTTAAATGATACGGGAAAAGAAAACAGATACAAAATCTGACTGACATGGTTGTCAGTTTATGGTTGCCATGGCAACCAGCAACATCAAATATAGCTAAATTATATATCAAAATGTTTGCAATAAGATTTGCAATATGATTTTAGGAAAAGTCATCAAATTTGGTTGAAATCGGATTAAGGGCGAAGGAGTGGCAAATGAAAATCTGGTAGGGGGGCACAATGTCCCCCCCCCCCCCTTGGGCTTTATAGGGTTAATGGGAGGAGGGGGCTGAACGCCAAGTTGGGCATGGGTGCCCATTTTGAACAAATTGAGATCCTATCCCCCTAGGAATGCTACCTGCCAAGTTAGGTGAAAATTGGCCATGGAATCCTCAAAAAGAAGATGAAAATGTAAAAAGTTTACGCACGACGCACGACGCACGACGCACGACGCACGACGGACGCCGGACGAAGAGCGATCGCAATAGTTCATTTTAGCTGCTACAAGTGGCTCTGAGTAGCTGGTGAGTAAGCACAGAGCACATTAACTAATCAACTGCTTGGGACACTATTGACGTAAACTCACAACCCTTTTTTTTTCAGTTAAACATTTAGCTTTTAGTAATCAAAAAGCATATCAAGTGGTGATTCCGTTTTGATTATCTCTCCATTAGGCCTACAGATGTGGACGAAAGTTGTATGTTTGGTCTCAAATTAGGAGGGTATCATACATGTATTTGCTTCTTTTCTTTTTTTAAAGGAACCCATTTTTTCAACGATCACGAGAAAGACTTCAAGAATCTCTATTTCAAACACACACACACACACACACACACACAATTACTCACATAATAACATGTGATTATAACGACAAGTCTTCATACTTTATTATCTGACATACATTGATTTCCATTTATACGGACTGATAATTCCAAGAACTTTTATATTAATTTAGCAGGAATTTGATTACCTTTGTATATTTACTTTAAAACACCACATAAGCAATAAGTACGTTCTTAGAAATCAATGTATCATTAGATTTGCAGTGACTGTTTGATAACAATGATATAACAATGTACGAAACAGAACTGAAATGAAAGTTGAATCAAATCACGCGAGATTTAGAATAGATTGATACTTCTTTGTTGAATGCTATCAGCATAATCCTCGCAATCAAATGTTCCATTTTTTCCTACAGAGATATCGGTGCATAATCTCTTTGTATCCTCTCTGTTGTTTCTTCAAATACTAATCATCATTGTCTTTCAGTCTTACAGTTTAATTCGAAATGCATCACTTTAAATCAGTTTGAACGTTTTCTTTTACCTTATTTTTATGCAAACTGCATGGAAATAAGGAACATTAAAGTGAACAGTATATATACTAGGTGTTACAAAATACATTTCCCACTTTTGATCCTTAATAGTTCGAAAACTATACATCAGATAACACTGTCATTGACAAGAGTAATAGCTGAATAGTGTACAGTTTAGTTGGAGGTGATTTGGATTTGAGAGCATGAATCAGTTTCGTTGAATCCATGATTAATCTTAAAGTTAAGTTCCAGATTTTGGTCACATTTGAACCCTCTGTACAAAATTGAATTTTACACAAGATCCAATGATCTGTATATCAGTGTGTGCTTATAATGACACTGAACAATAGACATGAATACCTCAAATACCACCTTTTCAGAGCTCTGCCGACTTGGCTTCTGGACTCTTGCTCCAAGGCACATAAATGCTTTATTAATAATTCGTGATGGATTGCCCTGGGCACAGTTAGTCTGAATTCATGGTAAAGGGTGAAAGGCCTGCGCATGAAAAGAATAAGCACATGTTGTCATATGCTTGCATACACTACATTTCAGGATGAATAAAGACTAGCTGTGATAGTGGAATTTCTCATGAATATGCAATAGAGAATTCCAATCCTGGCCATTCTTCTGGACCATTGTCAGAGTGTTAACCACACACTTCCATACACACCAATTGACCCCTGTGCAAAATCCAAAAAAAAAAATGTACAGAGGGTTGAAAACAGAGCAAAATCTTAAACCTAACTTAAAAATAAGTCTTGAATTTTAAAAAAAAAACCTGATTTATGATATCATTTATAGATTACCTCCAACAAAATTGTACACTCTTCAGCTATTGCTCATATCAATGTCAGTGTTATTTGATATATAGTTTTTGTACTATTAAGGATCAAAAGTGGGAAATGCTTTTTTTTTTTGTAACATCTAGTACATATCGGCATAGTGATACTAATTTTGATCACGCGTATTTTCTACATTCAGAGAGTATAAGCCTACATTCATATCGCATTCATTATCAAATAGTAACCCTAATCTACAGTGTTGTGCAGTCATACGAAGTTCCTAATCAGCCTCTGTAAGATGAGGGCAGAAGGTAAATGACACTCTACAAAACTGCATTCATTATTTTTCAATACACCAATTAAGTAACATATACCATTGCACTTCATTTGCGCGTTTAGATCATAAGATAGATTTTAAAATTCATTGAAAAAGCAAAGTCGATATCACTATCTGTACAAGGAGAAGCTTTTGATTTTTGTCTACATTGTTTTTTGAATTAAATATGTTTCATGCGCTTTCTCTTCTCCATTGTCTTCATTTCCATATTCACTTGGCTCCAGCTTACAATAATTATATAGGCCCTAATAGGGGGGGGGGGGTAAAAGATAAGTGTATGTCCACGATTTTCAGGACGAATTGCATTGAGATCTACAATCAGAATATTATAGTCATTACTATTGAAGCGACACAATATGCTTTGAATTGCATATCACTATATGGTTTGATTCTCTTGTCAGTGCTGATGATGCCTAATTGGATCTCACAACCCATACATTCACATTTTATCACGTTAAGAAGAGAAATATTCCGCCACATCACTGATGTTACGTGCACAGATAGGACATGGACGGTTTGTGGCCACCAGTACTTCTGCACACCTCTTGCACATATTGGGGCGATGACGACAAGGGAAGAAGAAGCAATTGGGTGCGGCACCACATGCACATCCGTCATAGTAAGCGGGATCTTCGGCCCCGTGCACTTCCAAAATAGCTAGCACATCCCTGCGGCAGATGGGGCATGAGCTTCCTAAATTCAGGAGCTGCTGAGCGCACTCTAAGCACGCGCACATGTGCCGGCAAGGGAATATAACGCTTCCTTTTTCCCGTTCCCAGCATATGGGACACATACGACTTTCGGGATCCCTAACGTTAGGCCTACTTTGTTGAGCACCTCGGTCCCGATTGCCGTCCGCGACCTCTACATTTTGGGCTCTCTCATGGAACTGGGGTGCACAATTTCGACAAATATACTAGAACTTGGATCGATTCGGCACCTGATGTTACAGTATTTGTCCCGTTTTCGTTGTGGCACATAATGCAAACCGCTGGAACTTGCCGACTTTCTCGTCTGGGTTTGGTGTTGAAATATATGATGAATGCACAGTTTATTAAAATCATAACAACGAAACAATAGAACATAAACGTTTTCATCTCGTTGTGTTTTTTATCGAATGTTTCCGCCATCTTTCTTCGTTCCTCTAGCAGAACCCTCACAATCATGCTGTTGTCGCAGTTAATATAAGTCTGCCGCTCATCTATCTGCACGTTTGTTGGGCATAAGGCGTACCTTATCCCGTCTAGAATGTAATCTAGTATCATCATGAATAATAATTGTATACTTAAATTGGCAAATTAGAAGTTCACGGGTCCAACCCATTGCACAAATTGCGCCATTTAGTCTTTGGATATAGCTTAATTTTCAGAATCGTACAATCTTGAGAGGAATATACCACCCCTTAACCCTCTGCTTGCCACATCATAATACCTGACCACAGCTTTCTTTGTAAATTTTGTGCACATTTGACTTATCGGCACAGAAAGGGTTAATAGACTGCTAGCAGGATTTCATTGTGACATTTTAAACCGAGTTCAGCAAAAGGTCACACATCTGTGTATGTGGATCTCTTGATGCAACTTTAGATATTCTCCTGCTCCGCCATTCTACAGGTTTGTCAACATGGCAATGGTTTTCGTTGCTTAATCAATGCCAAGTTGGGTCTCAGCTTCGTTCAGGTGATCCAATACACAGCGCAATGGCCTGTGTAAACGTGCTACCGTTGATGAGAGTGATACAGATCAGTATACTTCACAGAACTAATCTTCTTTTTCCGTGCCGGTGATCTCTGAAAAGGAACCAATACATAGATCTGTTAAAACTCTTATTCGCCGGTTGCGTAATAATGCAGTTTAAATTACAAGTTGTTAGTGCCGGAGGCTATTTCACGCACGTTCCCCTTACTGTGCTGTCCTAAATTCAAGCTGATGTAGTCCAGTAGACGGTCCCATAGGCCATGTACATGACCTTGAAAACCTTTTTGGTACAAGGGTTTGTTGTTGTTGTTGTTGATTTGTGTTCTAGAAAGGTATTCAAGTAAATCCCAACTTTTTTTTATTAGCCTAATTAGCATAATCATATAATTAGCACATGAATAATATGTAATAAATTGCAACTTTGAACCAGGAAGCCAGGAAACACAGAAAGTACATGTACAACTTTTCCAAGGTTTTATAATCATGTTGAGGAATCCATTTATAGCAACACTTTCCATTTTGAAATGATGTAAGTGTCTCAAACATGCAAATTAGCATAATGAGTTAATTTGCATACACAGTAGTCTAAAAGATTGTATCATACTTTGTTTATGACGTGGAAAATTATTTGGTGGAATTTTTTTCGTTGTCGTTGATTTGTGTTTTAGATGAGTACTGAAGTAAATTCAGCTTGGTTGCCACCTTGGCAGCCTTGGCAAATAAACTTTATACAGTCTGATTAGCAAATTCAGCTACTTAGCATAATATGTAATATGTTGCTGGTTTCGATCCAAGAAGCCTGAAAACATGGATAATACAACTTTTCAAGGATTTGGGTTTTTTATGAGAAATCCATTTATAACAACAGTTTCCATTTTGAAAACATGCAAATGTCTTAAAAATATAATTAGCATAAATAGCTACTTTGCATATCACATAGTCCGGTTGACGGTTAGTACCAAGTTCACGACGTGTAAAATTTGTTCACAGATTTTTTTTTTTTGTGTGTGTGCTCTAGATGGGTATTGAAGTTATCTAAGCTTGACTGCCACCGTGGAAACCTTGGACAATTATCTTTATTAACCGAATAAGCATAATCACCTATTTAGCATAATATGTAATATGTTTCTAATCTAAATCCAGAAAGCCTGAAAACACGGATAATGTAACTTCTCAAGGGTTTTCTATGATGAGGAATCCATTCATAACAACAGTTTCCATTTTGAAATGATGCGAGTATCTTAAACATGCAAATTAGCTTAATGAGCCAATTTGCATATGTACAATAATCCGGTAGATGGTGTAATAAAAAAAAATACCATGTTCCTGATATAGACAAGTTGTTTAGTGAAAGTTTTTTTCTTTTTTGTTTAATTTGTGCTCTACATGAGTATTAAAGTAGACTAAGCTTATTTGTAACCTGTAGCAACCTTGGGTAAAATCTTTATTAACCCAATTAACATATTTTGCTAATTAGATCATTATGAAACATGTTGCTAGTTTCAATCTAGGAAACCTGAAAGCAGGGATAATACAACTTTTTGAGGTTTTCAAGGACGACGAGAAATTCATTTATAACTCCACTTTCCATTTTTAAACAATGGAAGTGTCTGAAATGTCACAATTAGCATATGAACTAATATGAATATTTACAATAGTCTAGTAGATGATACCGTATGATATGTGGGTGATCTGCAAAAGTTGTTCAGTACAAAGTTTTTTGCTGCTTCGAGATTTAGATGGGTACTGAAGGAAATGAGCTTGAAAATTCAAACTTTACGAATGAATTTAAATTCAAACAATATACACAAAGCTCCCTCACTTTTCTTCTCTCTTTTCTTAGATATTAGAGTTTCAAATAACTTATCAATGACTTAAACAATAATGCAACATAATCATTGTAGAATTTGATTGTTTGGTTCAGGATTTTTTTTCAATTAAAATAGATAACCAACGTATTGTTTCACTTATCAATTGAAAAATGTTCGAAATATGTCACCCATAGTTGTGCACCAAATTGTTCTAAAGATGCAAAAGTATGGTCGGGTGAGGGTGATATCCCCCTCCAACTTCCCCTACTCCTTTCGGCAGTTTCACTCCCTCAAAAAAGGTTCACTATTAAGTTGTCATTCGAAACTTTAAAGAAATCACTTTCAGGCTGCCTGGAGTAAAAGATATTAATAAAGATAGTATGTGTACCAATTGGCCAAGGCTGCCAGGGTGACAGCCAAGATTGATTTACTTAACCCTTTCCATACTGAATTATAAAATCCCCATAAACTCTTCATACACGGGCCACCAGGTTCCCGTAGGAAACAGGTTAAGTACCCATCTAGAGCACAAACAAGAGAGAGCCTCCTACTAGTACTATACAACTTTTCCACGCCATGTATATGGCATATGGTACCATCTACCGCACTATTGTATGCATATAGTCCCAGGGGCGTCACCAGCTTTTTTGCAAGGGGGGTGCGTTTCGACACTAACTGTAACGAGATTTTTTGGACAGACATTTGGAATATAGGAAGCTCTCAATCCCTAGACTTTTACTGTTTTTGAGGGAAACCAAGCGGGGAAAGGGCACCGGCACAGCTAGGATTTCATTTGGGGGGGGGGGGGGGGGGTAGTATGCGAGGGAGCGAGCAAGGGGGGGGGGGGGGGGGAGTGTGGAAGTGCCTGTTGTCCCCCCACCTCCTCCCACGGTTAAAACTGAAAATTCATTTTGATGCATGTTTTGCTTGTTTTATCGACTTGAAACAGTCCCAATTGTTTAAGGTATCAGTACATTTTGAGGTAACTTGTTATTGAACAATTTTCGCCTAAATAATTCAAATAAACTCCTAGTAATAATTCTTACACTGATGTCATGAACGCGACCGAGCCCGAGCAAGTGGAACGAGCAAGGGGGAGGTTGTGGGAGGGGGTTGTCCCCCCTATAAATGGATTATGGAATGACGGTGTGAAACGACAACTGGCAGCAATATCGGGAGAATGGCATAACGATTACATGCGAGCAAATTTTACATTTTACAGTCCAAAAACTGCCGTTCTTAGCTATATTTTTTCGCTTTGGAAATTAAGGGGGGCGCACCGGGCGCAGCTGCCCGGCAATTACTGGCAGCAACATCAGGAGAACGGCATAACAATTAAATGCGAGTGAGCGGAGCGAGCGAGCTTGAAAATTTTACATTTTACAGTCCAAAAACTGCCGTTCTTAGCTATATATATATTTTTTCGCTTTGAAAATTAAGGTGGGTGGCGCACTGGACGGAACTGCTGGCAATTACTGGCAGCAACATCAGGTGATGAGCGAAGAGAGCGAACTTGACAATTTTACATTTTACAGTCCGAAAAATGCCGTTCTTAGCCATATTTTTTTCGCTTTGGAAATTAAGAGGAGCGCACCGGAGGCAACTGCTGGCAATTACTGGCAGCAATATCAGGAGAATTAAATTCGAGCGAGCGGAGCGAGCAAGCTTGAAAATTGTGACATTTTACAGTCCCCAAACTGCCGTTTGTAGCTATATTTTTTCGCTTTGGAAATTAAGGAGGGCGTACCGGGCGCAACTGCCGGCAATTACTGGCAGCAACTTCAGGAGAATGACATTACGACTAAATTTTACAGTCCAAAAACTGCCGTTTGAAGCTATATCTTTTTTGCTGTCGAAATTAAAGGGGGGCGCACCGGGCGCAACTGCTGGCAATTACTGGCAGCAATATCAGGAGAATTTAAATGCGAGCGAGCTTGAAAATTTTGACATTCGCCCACAGTCCAAAACTGCCGTTTGAAGCTATATTTTTTCGCTTTGGAAATTAAGGGGGGGGGGGAAACGCCTGGTGCGCCCCTCCCCCTGGATCCGCCACTGGTAGTCAAGGGTGTCGGTAATATCAGGAGAATTTCAATGCGAGCGAGCGGAGCGAGCGAGCTTGAAAAATTTGACATTTTACAGTTCAAAACTGCCGTTTGAAGCTATATTTTTTCGCTTTGGAAATTAAGGGGGGGGGGAAACGCCTGGTGCGCCCCTCCCCCTGGATCCGCCACTGGTAGTCAAGGGTGTCGGTTTATGTTCATGACTGGGGGAGGTATGACCAGCGAGGTGGCGTCGAAGTGACCAAGCGGGAGAAGGAACCTGCACTTTAGAGCAACCCCTAATAAATGTGCGTGTTTGTTTGTGTGTGTGTATTATATACATGGAGAAGTTAGGAATTAGCCCAGGTCAAGTCTTTTTATTGGCAATGCAAGACATTTTTTATAGATTAGTATGTAAAGCAACACTGCAATATCAATGATCTAGCTTTGATATAACGAAGCGTAAGGTACAAAGGTGTAAATTCTACATCACATTGCGCAACATTATAGCGACTCTTTTTGCCGTTCGTATGTTCTGGGGGGGGGGCACTTCATGAAGCGTTTTGTCAGATATTTCGTCTGACAAACTGTTAAAAGCTACTGAAGTCCTTGCATCTGATTGGCTGAAAGTAAATTTGTCCGACAAATTTATCGGACAAAATGCTTCATGAAATGCCCCCCTGATATGAGTACACACTGGGCACATCCTGCTTATATGCAGAATGCCAACCAGGAATCATGCTGAATCACAATCTTTTGTTGGCTCCGGGCTTTTTGAACAATGTTTCACACTATATACTTACTTAATTATGGTTAAAAGAAATCATAGAAAAATATCTAATTTCTTGATCACCCTTTCATTAAAAAGCAGTTTACCAACCCTTGAATTACTATTTTGGTAAGTCTTTTTTTTTTTTTAAACCAGAGGATGGGGGGGGGGGGGGGGGGGGGGGGGGTACGGTACGGTCGATACATAGTAAACACTGTATAGAATACTAGTAGATATGTATAAAATCAGTGCTGCCAGATCCAGGGGTGCGAATTGTTTTTGCCCACGATTTTTTTTCTTTTTCTTTTTGTCCCTGGTGCAAAATTGGAAAAAAAATAGAAAAGAATAATTATTTAGCGTCCGGCGTTGAGGTCGCTCGCGGACTGAAGGTTTTTTTTTTTTGTTTTGTTTTGGTCTTTTTTTAAAAGGATCTGAAGGGGGGTGCGTTCGCACCCAACGCACCTCCCCCCCCCCCCCCCCCGGTGACGCCCATTAGTCCCTATATATGCAAATTAGCTCATTAAACTAATTTGCATGATTAAGACATATGGATCATTTAAAAATGGAAATTGTTGTTACAAATGGATCCGTGTTTTCAGGCTTCTGGATTATATAAGATTAATAGATTAATAATGGTTACTGTCCAAGGCTGCTAAGTTGGCAACCAAGATTAATTTACTTCAATACCCATCTAGAACACAATTAAAAAAAATAATCATACTAAACTTTCCACATTATATACATAGTATATGGTACCATCCTTTGTACTAGACTGTGTACATAAATATGCAAATTAGTCATAACACTAATTTGCATATTTAATGGCATTGTCGTTATAAATGGATTCTCCCTCATAGAAAACCCTTAATGTTCCAGTCTTCCTGGATTGATATTAGCAACATATTTTGTATTTAGTTTCCTATGATAATTAGCTGAATATGCAAATCAGACTAATAAAGATATAATATTATCTAAGGCTCTCAAAGTGGCAGCCAAGCTTTATTCATCTCAATACCATTTACAACACGATTCAACAAAATCCTTCCACTAAACAACTTTTCCACGTCATACATAGTACATGGTACCATCTACTAGACCGTGTAACATATGCAAATTAGTTCATTATGCTAATTTGCATTTTTAAGACACTTACACAGATCCTGTCAAGAAGGAAAATTTTGTTTTGAATGGATTCCGCATCGTAGAAAACCCTTGAAAGTTGAAAAGTTGTATTATTAATGTTTTCGGGCTTCCTGGTTTAAAATTAGAAAATTTACTGCATAATGTCAATCATATAAGATTATGCTAATTAGGCTAATAAAAAACAAAAGTCACCAACACTTTATGAGAAGAAAATATGGAAAACTATACATCAGTTTAAAGAGAAAGTAATGATCTTCAATATAAGATGTACGGTAAGTCAGCATCGTGCAATGAATTATGTGATATCACATGATATAAGTATTTACGTATCGACTAAAAATTTATGAATAATCATATCACTCATACTAGATCTGCGATATTTATTCAAAATAAACCACTAATGAAAAATATCTAGTCTTCATACAGAAAACCATTTATCAATTATGAAATTTTCATATAGTAAGCTAGCTTTCTAATGGTAGGCCCTATATAACTCATATGGTATAATGCCAGAAGCGGATCTAGAGGGGGGTGGGGGGGGGGGGGTGGGGTTGCAACCCCCCCCCCCCCCCCCAAAAAAAAAAAAAAAAAAAATCCGGGGTCCATTTCTTTTTAATCTTATCTTTTTTTTTAAACTTGTAATTTCATTTTTTTCTATTTATGTATTGCACATGGCAATGACCTCTATACCAAAAATAGTGGTGTTTTAGATGCAAGAAAACGCCATTTTCACACACAGATTTTCAAAAATTATCCCTACTGTGGGAGGGGGACACCCCCCCTCCCACACCCTTCCCCACCCCCCCCCCCCTTTATAAAAAGCTAGATCCGCCCCTGAATGCTTGAAAATATGAACAAATATTGAATGAAATCTGATCATAGTGTGGTCCAACTAAAAATATTTTTAACTTGAAACCTTTAGGATGGGACTACAGTAAAGAGTACGTACGCATACGGCAGTGTCCGATCTGTAGACCAGTGAAAGTGAATAGCAATCCATACAACAGTGCAGTGGTGGCCGGTAGAATTTGGTGATGCAAAGGACTGGGATGTCAACCCAGGATGTCCACTTCAGAGTTCACGGGCTCTAATAAGCTCTATAAATGACATTATCGTCGAAACCCTTTCTGATACACATATGTGTCCCGTAGATCGGCGTTTGCAGCGTTTGCAGTGATTGCGCAATTTACGGGATATCCCGGAAGAGATCGGCAGATGTGTTGAAATCACAGACATCGAAGGGGATTGGTTTGTGAGTGTGCATTAGAATTAATTTCAGTTCGATTCAGTTGAATTCAATTCACAATTATGTCCACTTTATTACATGACACAAATATGACATAAACTAAAGTTTGAAACCCTACGTACAAAATTACATGCAATACTACAGGGTGCAAATCATTGTATGCAATGAAGGAATTTCTCATTCTAGTACAGTAGGTGGAGTTAACATTCCGTAAAGTTAATGAGCTTATTGTACATTTTTTTCTTTCTCTCCTTTTCTCTCCCCCTAGAGAAGGATCCAGAGCCTGGAGGAAGAGAGGGAGAGGGAGAGAGAGAGAGAGAGGGGGGGGGGGGGGGGGAGAGAAAATGAAAAGTATAACAGTGGATACAAAAATGCACGTTCAACACTGGTGTACTTGTGTGAACATAGATCTTACACACTTGCAGACAGTACAGTAGGACCCTACAAATAAAATGCATAACGTCAAATGAAACTTTATAATAGAAACAAAAACAGCAACGACAAGTCCATGCTTCACATTCAGTGGCGTATCTGGGGGGGGGGGGGGCAAGGGGGGGCACGTGCCCCGGGCGCCACTCCTTGGGGGCGCAAAAAACGAGAAAAAAAAAGCGAAGAAAAGAAGAAAAAAAGAAAAAAAAAACGAAGAAGAAGAAGCAGAAAAGAAAAAAGAAGAAGAAGAAGAAGAAGAAAAAAAAAAAAAAACTCGCCCGGAAAAGGGGGGGGAGGGAGAATGGTGGGGGGGGGACAGAAAACCAAATCAAACAATATAAAAACAAAACATGATGATGACGCGGACAAAATGACAATGTTTATTGTGTTCACACAAGAATTCCATGTTCCGTAAGCTGAAATATAAAAATTTTCGGCGCGCTCGCTGCGCTCGCTCGCCAATATATAAAAAAGAAGGTAAGAACAAAACTTGATGACGCGGACAAAATGTCAATGTCTATTGTGTTCACACATGTCAATATTTAGCAGGCAAAATGTTTCACTGAGCAGCGGCTGCAATTTCTTTCGTTCTGAAGCGATCGCCAATTGGATCAAAAGGCGCCAACGGTTTCGAACATACGGGGGGGGGGGGGGCGCAAAAACCCCCCAAATCAAACAAGATAAGAACAAAACGCAATGATGACGCGGAAATATACAAATTTCGGCTCACTCGCTCGTACTATTTGAGTATTTTTTCAAGTCCTCATTTTGGTGGTATAAATCGTTATCTATAAGGCCGTCACTATATCTTGATTAGAATTGTAAGATTTAATGAGCAAAAAATGACAAGAGTTCCATGTTTAGTAAGCTGAAATACAAGAATTTTCGCAGGCAAAATGTTTCTCTGAGCAGCGGCTGCAATTTCTTTCGTTCTGAAGGCGATCGCCGATTGGATCAAAAGAGGACGCCAACGGTTTCGAACATATGGGGGGGGGGCGCAAAAAAAAATCAAAAAAGATAAGAACAAAACGTAATGATGACGCGGAAATATACAAATTTCGGCTTCAGTTTGTTGGTATAAATCGTTATCTATAAGGTTGTCACTATATCTTGATTAGAATTGTAAGATTTAATAAGCAAAAAATGACAAGAATTCCATGTTTTGTAAGCTGAAATACAAGAATTTTCGGCTCGCTCGCTGCGATCGCTCGCCAAAATTTATATATATATATAAAAAAGAGAGATAAGAGCAAAACGTGATGATGACGCAGAAATATACAAATTTCGGCTCACTCGCGCGCACTAATTTAGAGTATTTTTTTAAAGTCCTCAGTTTGTTGGTATATAAATCGTTATCTATAAGGCCGTCACTATATCTTGATTAGAATTGTAAGATTTGATAAGCAAAAAATGGCAAGATTTCCATGTTTTGTAAGCTGAAATACAAAAATTTTCGGCTCGCCCGCTGCGCTCGCTCGCCAAAATTTATCAAAATTCGCTACATTTAAATCACCCTCAAAAGACCCCTTTTAAGTGCTTGAAAAAAAGCATATCATGTAGACTTTGTTCAAAGTCCCTACCGAGATGGGGTTGGGGTTGAACACTTTTTTCAGAAATTAGGGGCGCAATTTTCGCGCTTGCCCCGGGCGCCGTTTCCCCTAGATACGCCACTGTTCACATTTGTAATTGATATTGCCTCACTCGGCTCTTTTTTCTGTCTGTTTTTTCCTCAAGCAATTTGGCCAGTTTTGTTAGTTTTGCAAATAAGATATCTTTATGAGGCCCGACGGCAAACTACAAGCCCTGCTGATTTAGAACTCCTCATCTCCATGTGCCAACAACTTTGTTTCGGAATCTGCCATTTTTATAACATTTACAACATATGTTTGTATCTCAGTTCACAGTCAATTATTTTTCATTACACTGTTGTACTGATTTCGTGTCGTTCTGTGTATTCAAGCGTGTCATTGTACCCACATTTTTTGGAGGTGAAATAAATAACGATTAAAACTTGAAATTGAACTTGATTCAGAAAGAAAAAAAGAATCACGAAACTATAAAACTTATACCACATGATATGTACACGCGCGTATTTACTGTCTCGTGCGAAGATACGTGAACAGCAGGGGCGGATCCAGGAATTCTGTTGAGGGGAGGCGCCTTTACCAAATGAAAGGGGCGCACGCAACCCCTCCCCCTCCTTTTTAATTTATATTTCTTTTATTTATATTTCTTTTAAAAAAAAAATAAAGAGGGGGCGCGCCCGGTGCACACCCCTCTATCTGCCACTGAACAGTATACTCATTTTATGCGCATATTATGTACCTTGGAAGGGGGGGGGGGGGGAGAAAAGGAACCTTCACTGTATGTCAGCACGAAAAGACCGGATAGTACTTATGTGATTGTGATTATGTGTGGGGTTTTTTAATGAACTAACACGAAGTGGAAGCAATATCATCTTGATTTTTTAATTTGCACCGAGAACAACGAAGTACCACGATCCGATGAAAGGCGATGAGCAGCTTTCCATATAGGGTCGTAGGGATCGACGGATTTAGCTCATGTAAACGTTATGTCGGGCATAACAAGAAATCGTCATTATACCACCATCATTCAATTTAGTCATGTTTCTTGTTGAAGGAGTATAACTTGGATTTATCTGAAGTAGCCTGGTATGTTTAAATGCATAAGTCCTACAAATTGCTTTAGATTAGGATGCAAAGAATTATAGAATTTCGGGATATCGTAAATAAGAGCATTTTAGATATCATACTCTCGTCTTAAGGAGCTGGTCAGATTCGTTTGTCTACTTAATATGCTTGTGATTTCGTGTGTGTTTTCTTCCTCCTGAAGCCTTCCACTCCTTACCACTGGTGGTAAGTTACTTCTACTCAGTATGCATTAACAATCCAATGTTTACAACACAATCTTAATGTATTCATTGGTAATTTAATTGTGTGTGTGTGTGTGTGTATAAGTGGGTATGTCCTCAATTACACTTTGTAAAAAAAAAAAAAAATGAAAGTGGTTATCAATTCACTCGAATTTTGCCTGTATTTGACCCTTCCCTATTCCAAATCAGTTCCGTTGATTCCCTCTTGCAATAAAATTCGACTAAAATTGGTCAGTTTTTATACGCTTTACATTATCCTTATAATCTCTCTTACCATTTGGGTAGATACAGTGTATCATTTACATATTATTTCACTGACTGGCTAAGAGCAAATTTGTCAGTGAAAACCACTGACAAAGCACCGACGAAATGCCCCTCTGCATATATGCATACAATCTTCGCTAAATAGTTAGCTCCCGTTCTCGCGTTCTCACTCGTTTCTGACTTGATGTTCGCCTTTAGCTAAGAACGTTTCTCCAGTAAGACTCTGTATAATTATGAATTATATGAAATCAAAATGTGAAATGCCTTTGAGACTATAGAGAGTATGAGACAAATTAATGACGAAATCACGACGACGTCGCAGATTCCCAACTCAATAAATCTACACAGCTATCGTCACTCTTCAGAATTAACTTCAGTGCTCGTCAGTTGGACGGTAGTATATGTACGATTGGGTGAAGGTGGCACTAAGCTGTGAATTTGTACAATACATGCATTTGATTATACAATTACTCTCACAATCATTTAAAACAAACAAACACACGCACACACACAGACACACAATTATACACAAAACATGACGCATCACATTCAGACACTCGTATCCACAGGTAGAGATGATTTTACCCAAGCATAATAATAATGTTCTTACATACAAACACAGATGAAAACATGGATTTTCTATGCTCACGATGGACAATAGCTGATGTTTGTTTAAATTAGTCATTTATTTCTCTAAAAATAACTTGTTCATTTATTGTTCTTTTCCATTCATAGAAAACATTTAGGTTACAAAGGATACACGTGAAGTCCTTATATGCAAGTGAGTTACAAAAGACGATGAAATTAGGTTTCTAGTCGAGCATTCAGATAGAAAAGGTGACAGACACCTTTACTGCTCTGTATCACGTGTACTGGAAGCGGACTTTGCTCCCTCTGAGAAATAAAATGTGTCTGAAAATAACACATACAACAAAATTAAAACAGATACGCACAGACAGTGGCCCTTTTCATAAAAGGGAGAAGGAAACCCATTATGGTTAACAATAAAAATACACTTTACAATTATACTCAGTACATGTACAGAAAGCGACAAGATGGTAATTGTTCAATGCACACATGATTCTCTTATTTTCTTATTTATCCATTGGTAATCTCTCATTGATTGACAGACAGCCAACCCATCACATGTACTTAGTTGATTTTTAATCAAAGGAAAAATACAGACATACTAAATGAGTTGGATCCTTATGCTGAAAAATAAACCCACATTTTCTTATTTTTATAATCTTGGCCAGCCACAGCAAATGCCACTCACATATTACATGCCTTCAAAATTGGTTATGTCTCAGCATATCATACTGTTTCAATATTTGATATCGCATTAATTTTTAAAGAAAACATTTTTTTTTCTGAATGACATGCACTATGCTTGAAGAATCAACAATTTGTGTTAATGTGGTGATGTGCCAGTTTATCGGAAAAAATACATCATACATGTAATGGCACTACCACTTGCTGATTTGATCATTCCTTAGTTCAAAGGGGCAAGTATTATAAAACAACAACAACCTTGATTTTCAAAGCCACACAAACATAATCAAGTGAATGGCAAGTACAGTCCTTTTTCATAACAAGGCAAGTGCCAAAATGTGTCTCGCCCATTCGCATAGAAGAAATGAATGTTTTTCTAACTCCCGGAAGTTCATTGACCCCGCCTATGACATTTGACCTTGTGGTGACCTTCAACTCCCCAAGGGACATCTACCATCCAAGTTTGGTCACAAACGGACATATACATCAAAAGTTATGAGCCATAATCGAAACGCGCTGTAAAATCTTAACATTGGGCCCTAAACTTCATTGACCCCTGCCTGTGACCTTTGACCTTGAGGTGACCTTCATGTTTGGTAAAATGTGTAGCTTTGTATAACCACTCTTCCCTCCAAGTTTGATTGAAATTGAAGTCCTCAGTAGAGAGTTATTCATGTTTTGTAGCGTTACGGACGGACGACGGACGGACAGACGCCGCAGGTGATCCCTTAGTCTCCCCACACCTCCGGTGAGCTCGACAAAAAGCGTGTTTGATGTTAAAACATGCAAGGCATTGGACCTGATGGAGATGACATTATACATGTTATCACATACAAAGAGATATGGGGCTTCCTGTTCAAGTTGATTTATGGTATCAAAATCAAGCAATTTCACATGTTTCATTAAGCTCACACATTATACTATACAGAAAAGATATAATTTCAATAAAGTTTCATGTTTTATTATCTTCCCTTAAAAAAAAAAAAAAAAAAAAAGATATTAGAAGCAAATATCTTTAGTTCACAATCAGTTTCCTTTTATCTTCGTGAGCTTTTGCAATTGTTTTCTGCAAGCTTCTTCAGACTGGCATTGACTTGCTGTAGATGAGAGGTTGGCAGTCTGGCAGTGCAACAGACATCCAACAAGGGCGTAAGAACTCCATGAATTGTGACATGGGGTGATACAAATCATCCTAGATGTACATTCCCAGTCTCTCGGACTGCAAGACTGCCCATATCTTGTTTATGGCGAGTCAATACCAGTATGATAAAGCCTGCAAAATAGAAGAAGGCAAAAACTCACAAAGGTCAGAATCAAACTCTGATTGTAAACTAAAGAAATTCATCTTTAATAGACATTAACCAATCAGATGAACCCCTTCCCCCCCCCCCCCCCAAGGAAAAAAAAATGATATAAAAATACGAGAATTAGATGGGACAGTAACATTGAGGTTTCACAACTCTCCCTTGGCTTCAAAGAAAACAAAGACCAATATCATAAAAATCATCTTTTCCAGTTACTTAGAATTACAAGCAGGTATGTAGGAGAGGTGTGAGGCGATGACATTATAATATACAATAAGCATTTATACAATTATGATCAATATCACTGTTCCTTGATAACAGAAGAAACAAAACATTCTTGCTTATTGGAGTTTATGAAACCTCCTTGTTTGATTTCACTATAGGACCTATACATTGAATCAACTTTGACAACATGAATTTCACTGAGAATATTATAACCTGCATTCTTCACAAAGCACCAGAGACAGCACATCTCCCAAGATTTGTGATATAATTACTGTCATTTGCTATTGCCAAAACTAAAAGTCTGAGACAAAGTAGACATGAGATCAAACCGTGAAGGTAACACAATTCTCTGTTGGAATTCCACTGGAGGTTGAGAGTCCAGTGAACTTGGTTATATAAGAAAATGATGCAGGCTCAACATCAAGACTTATCTGTAAAAACATTGATGAATTTAAAGGCATTTGCACCAGTGAATTCTAAACTGTCTTCAAAGAAAGTCTACATTGCTCTACACCTTGTAAACTGTCATCACTGAAGGTAGGGTCACAACAAGTGAGCTTTTGCACTTCTTTCCTAAAGTTGACACAATCATGTACACAGACAACTTTTCTGTCTACATATTAAAACGAAATGCCCTTGGTGGTATGATAATTACTGTTATGAAGCAAAGTGCCCCCCCCAAAAAAAATATAAGACAATCCTTTTTAAACCTTTCAATGAACAACAAAAAGTAATCCTTACAACATTCAGCTGCTAAACAGACTTCAATATGGTGGACAAAGTCACAAATTTTCTGGGATGTACATCATTGCCACTCATCAGCCACTAGTAAGAAGTGGTTTGTCTACAAGGAACAAAAACAGGAGCATTCACACACACACATACACACAAACGCATACACATACACTCACAAGCAAAGAACAAAGCAGCCCCTCACTGCATGCTTCCCGTGCTTTGGTTTTGCAATTCTGAATAGACTTGGTGTAAACTTACACCATGATGATCATGCTGCATCACATAAAAGTGACAAAAATTTAACTTTGGACACCATTCTGCTCCACATCTACCAACACTAGGAAGATTTGCACAAAAGTATTAAAAAAAAGTGTTGTTGTTTAGTGTGTGTAGTGCAGCCCAAGTTTACAACTGACAAAAGAAAAGTGGGGGTTGTAGTGTCAATTTCTCTTTAAGCATCCACAGAATAGAAAAGCATACCAATATGTATTTAATTTTGCACAGATTACCTTTATAATGAAAACTGTTCTTCTGAAGAAGAAAGTTTACCCCTTGCCTTTTTTTTTTGTATTTTTGTTTTTGTTGTTGTTGTTGGTTTTTTTTTTTTTTTTGTAGTTTAAGCAATGTATTGTATTATAGTTTTGTTTGTATCGTTATATTTGTTATTGTATAATGTATGATGATGTGCATGTGATTTAATCCAGCACGGACCAGCTGAAGAACAGCCATTGGCTAAAGCAGGTTGTGTGCTAAAATAAACTGAACTGAACTAAACTGACTTGCTCTACACAGCAACTACATGAAAAATCTGAAGGATTTCCAGTATCTAAATGTATGAAGTATGAAACAGTGAAATTTATCCCTTTGTAAATGAGTCATATGAGTAAATACAAAACAAAAAACAAACATATCCACGAATTTGACTACAATAGTGATCTAGGCATTTCAAGGCTTACAGGAAAATCTTTTACCTCATGCCAGGTTTATTGTTAGTCACAGATAAAGTATTGTCCAATTTCTGGCAATGAGATTTTTCTCATTTCTAACATGCTCTGGTGACATGCCAAAAAGTGCAGCAAACTGAAAAAAAAAAAATATAAAAATTGGCAGGAGTTAACAATAATACACTCATCAAAATAGGCAGGAACAAAATGTGGGAGGACTGTCACTGTTTCCATGACTTTGGTACTGTGGTTTGTGAGACACTGCTTTCATATGATACTCAAATCAATCCCCTTTATTCAGAACACCCTGTCACAAAACTAACAAGATAGTTTGCCAGGATAAAGGAGTGATTTCGAAAAAAATACAATTGTAGCTGTTGAGTTTAGAGCCAGTCAATCATGAAGGAGGCAGGGCATTATAGGCAAACTTATATCACTTGTAATGCCCAAGAAACATGTTCCAGTGAGAAGTAGTAGAAGAAGAAGAAGAAGAAGAAGAAGGAAAAGAAAAGTAAAATGCCTTTTTTTTCCACTTTTGAAAGAGGGGATTTGACACAAATTTGTGATGAGTATGAAAGAAACTAAGAGGTGCAGCAAATTATATAAAGGAAAGATATCCTTTTTGATGAAAGCCTTTATAGAGTATGACTTAGAAGGACCTGAAGAAAAATATTAAACTATGTACTGAATGAGGATTTTTATAGCATATTATCTTGTAAGAAGTTGCAAAAAGAAACAATGTTTTCTATGGAATGCAAAACTCTACGCATGTTGGTAACCCAATGACCATGAGAGCAAAAGCCCAAAGGCGTGCAAGTGCTCTTCCAGTGTGCCCAACACCTTCTAAAGGTTGAATAGAGCCCCACACATCCATATATGAGCACTGTCTAACAGGCTCAAAGTGATTCCTCCACAAAACACTCCCTGGTTCCTGCTCATGGCACTACCATCACTTACATAATGTCCATTACCAGCAGTCTTTGACTTCAGAAGTAGAGGCTAATTTGCATCAAGAGAGCTAGAGGGGAGAGCAAAAAGGCTACGTCGGTGTCAGCTTTTCATTCAACTTTAGCTCGGCGCCATCTTCGAGAAGCTGCATGGCAACGCGGGCAATGTTCCTGGCATCATCGATGCCCCTGTGAGGCTGGCCTGCGAATGCCAGACCGATGTTGTCCAGCATCGTCCGCAAGGGCACTCTCTTGGTCTTGTAGACGTTGGCAAAGACTTTGCTGATGTTGATCCACTCCCGGGCATACTTTGGGTAGCTGATCTCACTAACCTTGCACTGCAGCTGAAGGTATAAGTCCATGTCTAGAGAGCTGTGATGGATTCATACATACACACACAAAAAAAAGAAAGAGATAGGCAGAAAAAAAGTGAAATTTTACCATTTACACTTGAAATGACCTTTGACTCGACGGTCAAAAACCTTCCCGAGAGAATCTTTTATCTGATTATACACTAAGTTTCATGAAAATACCTTCAGGCATTGCAGATAATTTGGGGAATATTGATTATTGATAGTTTACAAATTTGACATTCACCTTTGACCTTCAACATGCACCCAAAAGTTGATCTAGGCACAGCTTTGTCCACTCATACATACAGGATATGATCAGTTTCATTTGGATACCTCCTATGGTTCTTAAGTTCCGCCGTTCACAAAATCGATTATGCATGGATGGATGGACGGACAACCCAAAAGTATAATGCTTCTGAGCCCTGTTTCATAAAGCTGTTCATAAAGTTATGCATGACTTTACAAATGATGGAATATGAAGTGCCAATATGTGTGCCCATTTTTTTCCCCTTACTTTTGAACAAAGTACGAGCATATGTCAATATTTCATCGACACTGGGGCAAAAATACACTTTCAACTAAAAACGTGTGTTAAAATGTAAGAATAATCATTATCGTCTGCAAATTTCATTTTTAGCCATTGAAATTAACAATAACTAGGAAAACCACTTGGCATGCCATGTTTAAGTTGTTTGTAAAGTCATGCGTAACTTTACGAACAACTTAATGAAACAGGGCCCTGGTGACACTTTGGGGCAGAGGCATTAAAAAAAAAACTTAATTGGATTTCACTCTGCCATTCCCAACATTTTCATGGATGATTACAGTTTTTTATCCAAACTCAAAGTAAAAAGTGTGCAATATGCGAAGTACAACAAGAAAAATCTATGAATACTGATCCCTGTACCACCCTCAACGATATATTACATGATATCAAACTCATTGCAAATCTGTAGCACTGCCCCCATTTAGCATCATCCATCAGTCAAGTGAACATGTCGTCATACCCACAAAGACATAATCAGTTTCCTGTCATGTTCAATGCAGAGCACTCCCGATATAACGACAGGGTTATAACGAAATTCTGGTTACAACGAAATAAAATTCAGGCCGCAACATTACCAGCTCTTTGTTTTTTATTGCTTATTTGTTTGGTTATAACAAAATTTTGATATAACGAAAGGAAACTGTCAGTCCCGATGACTCTGTTATAACGGGAGTCCAGTGTAGTACATACAATGAATCTTTTTTTTTTTTTTTAAAGCTGCAAAACAAAATGAAATCTAACAAAATGATATGCCATCAGGAAATACCAACACCAGATAATTAATTTGTTCACTTTTTGGAAAGAATTGAACGATCGAATGGTAAGATGTTATACCGAGGAGGTATCGACTCACCAATCTGTGGCTATTGCAAATGAGTGCTTGCTTCCTAGGCCTTTGGACTTCATCCACCTTTCAGTGTGTTGGAGGACTACTGGGAATTCTTCTGCTTTGTCAACCATAGACTGGCAAGTCAAACATCAAAAAGTCACAATGTAGAAATCTGGACCATGTTACTCCATCTTATTCTCAATGCAATTTTCCAAAAAACAGTGTCACTGTTGATCACTTACCAGTTTCTGCTTTCTCAATGTCTTGTGGCAGGTTTGAATTGGACAATAAGATGGGACAAATTGTAAATTACTGGACAATACTCTAAAATTTGACAATGTTGATATACCAAAATCAGAAAATCAATGTAGAACAATTCTATCAGGTTTTAATTGCAATGAGCCAAATATATTGAAGTTCATGACATCTATCAACTACAAATTATGTATTGCCATATTCCCTGCAAATACAGTATGAGATATAAGTGAATCTACCTGACAATTGTGTTTTCAGTGCATAACACAATCATGTTATTAATTCAAACACATAATTTCTTTCATCAATATAATCCCTGTCCCTAGTAAACTGGTTCTGTAATGTATTCAGATTTTATGCATGCTTTGTTCACGAAAGTAGCCCCTAATCACCACAAAGCTTGCCGGAAGGTTGCCCTACCTAACAACAACTACGTGAATTCCTGCCATGGCAAATAGTTGGAGGGAGCAGGTGAATGAACTGCTTCACTAGACTGTGGGAAATATCCATAATGACAAAAAGTCATGACTACATGTATGAATGATACAAGATGATTAACATACCAAATCAATTTCACAGTATTTGCCTTGACATCCCCTATTCATTTCCCCCCTTCTACATCTGGAGGACACTAGAAGCTGCCATAGACATTCAAATTACAGGAAGAAATCAATGAAATACATTGTAGTCTCTTTTGTAAGTTCTGACTAAAATCATTTTATAAATATTTATAAATACCTTTGTATGCTAATTGTTACTAAATGATATCATCAGATATACATGTATGCTGAATTGATTCATGGAGGCTTTGCTGAATTATCTTTAACCCGTTGAGGATGGTTTGATTTTGCTACAACATGCATTTCCCATCGACACCTGCCCAAGTATACTCGGGACTCGTCCTCAACAGGTTAATAGGGAATGTAAGGACAACCTTTGACTGCGCTGCATAATCATTTCAGACATAGTCCCACCTGTGCTTGCCTGTGTATTTGTTTTGTTTTTAGAGAGGACTGGTTATGGGCATTGCTAACATTCCATACGGATAAATGATGATATTGCGTGCTAGGAAGAATAAACAATGATAAAGGACTTCTTGAAACCTTTCTGCATGTGGCCAGGTACCATTAGTGACCCCAAGTGACTGTGTGAAAATTGAACAATTAAGAAAATCCAAAGATTCATGTGCCATGCCAACACAAGTTGCAGGACATACTTTATTCCACAACAACCCATACAATTACATCTGTACCAGCTGACAGTCTGTCCTGAAGATGTAACCAACTATATGATGTCTCACCTGTGAGATGTGTGTGAGTTGTTGACAGAACTTGGACAGCTTGGGATTGATCACTGGCTTACAAAATGCTTCAAATGTGTCCTCCTGTGGTAAAGAAGAAGAAATAATTACTGTCTAAGCTGTTATCGCCAATCTAACAACAAGCGAAAATGTCAAGTTACACTAAGGTAATTGAGCATTTATGATACAGTTGTGTCGATTCGCGAAAACAACATCTCATGAAAATGTCTCTGACCTCCTCATTCACGAAAATATCAGTACGCAAAAGTAACAGCTTATACAGTACACTGTCTTGTTTCAAGTACAATGTATTAATGTTTGATTTTCTGACTCACGTTGATTTCAACTATTCTGCGGCAAGGCCAAGATTTCCCCACCAGGTAGTCTAAATCTAGTCTGTGGATTATGCAATATGTATAAAATGAATGTATGTGACACATTATGTATGCTAACAATCATCCTATAATGATGCTATACACTGACATGCATGTGGGCAAATGCCAAAGTATGCCTAGCTTGGACTTATTTCTAGTCCTTTGACTGAATTTAGATCAATATCATGGATTTAATTTGAACTATCTTTGTAAATGCTGGCCAGAAAGTGCAGCCATTTGTTCATAATGTATGATTCCATCATGCACTGCTTTAAAAAAAAAAAGACAAAAAAAGAAGGAAAAGTCTCTTGTACTCACTATTTGCCGAGTTCTTGTGTTGACCAGAACGACAGGGAACTCAATAATTTCATGAATGTAGTCAATGGGGTTGATCTCCATACATGTGGCTTCAACATCAATGACACAGAGATAGTCGAAATGGACTGGTACCTCAGATGATAGGCCAGCCTCTGCAAGCGCTTCCTTCTTGTAGTGATTCTTCAGCCGCCCCTTGAGTACATTGGCACTGCCCCTGCAATATCAATTCAGACATTGTCATTAATTCAGTTTAAGATCTGAGCATGCAGATGGAACAAACTTGTTGAAATATCCACATTATTGGCCCAGCTTGGCTTGAATTTGCACTTCATGCTGCTTCAAATATACAATAAAAAAGTAGCCCTCTTCCACGTGAACACCCCTCCAAAGATAATGCCACAAGACTTAGTAATGCAAATTAATCTAAAGTTGGATTTTTAAAAAAAATACAACTTTTTGTTTTTTGGGTTTTTTGGGGGTTGAATTTGTTGTTGTTTTTGTTTTACTTTGCTTTTCATCATTTGGTGCTGGGTATAACCTTTACTAATACAATATGCTGTGTTTGCCTTTTCACACACAAACTGGAGTGCTTTCTTTGCTGATTTGCAAAGATGTCTGGCAAATAATTGTAAATAGATAGGCTTTATCTAATTCACATACTTCATGTTGTGTCAGCATGGCTTTTTCTGTTGGACATTACTACACCGGAGCTGGCTTGCCTATCCACAACTACATGTACGTCAATCTGGATGGATTTCTGAATACCCATGAAGTGCTGGAGTGCATAAAGGGTTAAGGGTAATATACAGTAATAACCTACTTATTTATTTTGTCACATGCATTATTTGAATCCTGTACATCTAACATGACAAACTGTAGTCTGTTCGATTTATTCATATGACTTAATGTTGCCTCTGAATCATTGTTCATCAGTGCTCTGTGTCTTGTCCAGCCATGTGGGATGAATAATTTCCTCCAGGGAGGCACAAGATTTCATCTTCGGCTCGCCAGTGCGTCAAGAACATTACACCAATTTTTCTTTATCCCTCCATTCAAAATAAATTCAATAATTCTCATACACTTATCTAAACCTTACTGATTATTCAGATTCAGCTCCTGCAAGTTTCTCTGCAGCTCAAGTGTACACATCCTGTTGATTAGGCCATTCTTCAGAGACATCTTTTTGTAGACAGGATGGCTGAAGTCTTTGGGCGGGCTGGCAGAACTGACCTGTAACAATTGATTCAAAGAAAGATCCTTAATTTGGAAAGTTTGGCATTGTTAATGTCAGAACATCATAATGCACAAGAAATGTTTTCTGCTGTTTCTGAATGATTCATAACATGCACAAAGCGCACAGAATTGTTTTCAACCAGGCAAGGTTTCTTCCGATTATCTGCTGTAGAACTGTGCAAGGTTTGTACAATGACAATGCTCCCTAACTCACTTATCATATAAAAAACTAGAAATGTCGCTACGGCGACTGGTGTATGCCTCCGCCATAATGCATGGTTCTCCTAATAGGTCTATAGTATAATGTCTTGACAATGTGTGATGACAGTTTCACACAATTGGCAAAATATTAAAATGACAGGTTTGCCACAAATGTATTGAATGTTCACTTTCCTAGAACTAGGTTCAATTGGATGAATGATTAAAACATCAGAGTGCAGGTATTTGGGGGAACTGATGATTTTTACTTGACTTTTGACCCTTTTATAAGTTTATGCATTGAGTAATTTTCAAGGTATCGAGAAAAAGTATAATTTCAGTATCAAATGGTAAAATAGTATTATCTAAACCTGGCCTTTGACCTTTGACCTCACAGTTCCAAAGAGAATCACTGTTAGGTAGAACATGCATAAATATATAAGTTTCATGATAATACCTTGAGTTACTTTTGAGATATGGAGGAAGAAGTGCAATTTAGCACTTTCACTTGACCTTTTGACCTTTGGGCAAGAAACATCCCACAGAATATATATTGGGTTGTACATGCATACATCAAGTTTTTAAAAAAAATCCTTCAGGCATTGCATAAATATAAGGAAAGTAGTGATATTTTGAGGCGTTGACCTTGACCTTTGACCCTGACCTTCGACCCATGACCCCCAACTTCCCTAGATAATCACTGCCCATCGATACATGCATATATACTAACTTCCATGAAGATACCTTGAACCATTTGCGAGATATGGAGAAAAACATGAAATTTCAACCTTTTTTTCACAAAATAACCTGTGACCTTTGACCTTTGACCCCGTGACCCTAAAATCCAAGCAAAGTATCATCCCCCCAGGATATACCCTCATACCAAGTTTGATGCAAAACCACCACACGGTTCTTGAGATATCGACAAAAACAAAACGGGACGAACGTATGGACATACGGACGGACGTACAGACGTACGGACGTACGGAAGGACGGACGTACGGACGTACGGAAGGACAGACGTATGGACGTACGGACGGACATGCGGACGACCCGAAAACATAATGCCTCTGGCCACTTCGTTGGCGGAGGCATAAAAATCATAGCAAAATTATACATATCTCTTTCAAAACTAAAAATCTATACCAGGTAGTTGCTTTGTGATGTACTCAAGTGATCCTCAAGATACACTGTCCTTGCCTACCATTCCTCCCTCACAGTATATTTCTCATAACTAACCAGAGCTTTTGTAGATGGACAGCAAAATATTCAAGCTTCCATCTCAGCCTTTGGAATCTTGCTTCCTCTGTGAAGTATTAACGACCATGCTCAAATCTGTCAATGACCTTGCAGAAATCCTAGATTGTCAAGGTAAATCTGACGTCATCCTCACAGACTTCAGCAAGGTCTTCGACACTGTCCCTCATTATTGACTCAGAAAGAGTTAAAATAATCAGGTATCACAGGCACCCTTCACGACTGGCTCACAATTCCCTCATTTAGAGATCGCAGTGTGTTGGTTGTGTTAGGTGGCTCATTTTTTCCTCTTTCTGTTCAGTCTGGCATCCTGCAAGACACCGTTTTAGGACCCTTACTGCTAAATCTCTACATTAACAAACTGCCACATAGTATCAGCTAGGACGTACACTGTAAGTATGACTGTTGGCTGACGACTGTATTCTTTATCGCGAGATAGAGCCTGATGAAGATAAAAGAATGTTACAAAATGATGGCAATACCCTGTATAACTAGGTGTCCCTTTGGCAAATAAAATCTAAAACAGACAAATGTTATGTCATGCATATCAATCGCTTAAGTGAAAGACCCTTCAAACCTGCTATAACATTAATGGAAAATCCCTTCATTCTGTTTCAAGTCACACTTGCCTATATAGTATTAAAATAACCAGCAAGTTGACATGGGCAGACCATGTGTATACCACTGCATCTACAGCAAACAAAGTAGCAGGCATCTTACGAAGAAACCTGTACATGTAGCTGTCCACATAAGATAAAGGAGGTTGCATACAAAACTTTGTTTGGCTGACGCTGAAATACCGTGCCTCAGTGTACGTACGTGTGGGACCAATACAAGCCTAGACCAAAAGTTTAAAGCGATCATGGTATAGTACATTGTATTGGTTGAGATGAGAATTGAGTTTTTCACTTTTTGCAAGATACTAAGTAACCACCTATGAAATGTTACAGAACATACAATTCTAAGAAGAACTCAATGTTCATTTGATGAAAATCAGTTTTTGAAAGGCTGAAATATCCAAAAACAAAGTAAAACAAAGCAATCCTATTAAAAGGTGGGACCCAACTTTTATAGGGATCAATTTGTTTTGGATATCTCAGCCATTTCAAACCCAATTTTCATCATTCCTCTTTATAGAATTACATGCTCTTTCATATTTCATAAGAGGTTTCCTCTTATCTCACAAAAAAAAAGCTGGAAACCTGAAGTCCCATCTCAATCAAAATACATTGCTATCCCTGTTAAACTTGAAGCAGTGCAGTGTAGAGCAGCAAGATTTGTTTGTAAGGATTCAGGAAGAAGCAGGGCAGTAGTGTCTCCTCCATGTTGATAAAACTGGGATGGAAACACCTTGAAGACCGTCACACCATTTCCAGACTTACACTTTTGTATTTAAGGTTACCATGGTAGGCATACACTGTATCTGTTAATTGTATCGCTGATGACTGCACTGTTATGAATTACTGTATACCGTACTCGTTTCTCCCATGGACTATGGCAGAATGAATCTCTCACCAACAAATGATGTAAGAGATGCCCCAATTGCTGACACATTTAAGGCAATACTAGGTCATAGGTGACATCTAGTAGACATTTCAGCTTTTATCTTCTTTTTTTTTTGGGGGGGGGGGGGGGCACTTGCACTTTTAACCAACTGCCAAGTGCTAGCCACCTTGCACTAGTAACTTAGTAATGGCAATATCCCAGCAGCAAATTTTGTATGCAACTGGTAAACTAGTCATTAAGATTAATAAGTGCTTCTGGCATGGTTCCAGAAAGACTTCCCTATGTCCAACCCCCCCCCCCACTGTCTGCCATACATTCTACACAACTCTACCCTTGGGCCCCGTTACTACGTCAGCTTATGCAGGCTGTCCCAACCACTTGCCAAATATGCGTGCGAGTGTGCATCCATGCATTTAAGCTAAAGTAAGAGCGTGAAATTGATCCAAAGATATATTCATATTCAATTTTTTTTTTTAGCTTTCCATAGTTTATTTTCCATACATGCTCCTTATCATTTCTTCTCAGTTCTCACACTTAGCCTCCCATACATCCCAATTCCTTTCCCCTTCCTCGTGCCTATTATACACTTTCCAGTGCCTTCTTTACTTCTCACCCACCTCCACACCTCATGACTCTTTTGTTCTGTTCCCACTCATGTTTCACTTTTCAGCTCATGAACACCTATCTTTACTTTACATTGGTTCTTTCTTTAACCTCAGGTCACACCTTTTCTTTATAGCATTTTGATTGGTTTGTGTACATGTAGTCTATGCGATTTAAATATGCAAATGGAAAGAACCCTGTGGGTTCTTGATAAAGAATCAGTCTACCACTGGAACTTACTGAGAGAGGACCTCCTTCTTCTGCCTCTCCCTTTCTGCCCTGAATGTTTGTTGGAGGTTAACTAAATGCTGCTCAGCTTGTGGAGTGCCGAGTGACAAGCTGATGATGATGATTTTGGACACCAGAATGAGTGTACACTAATATGTATAATAAGGTTAGGGTAGCCTTTACTATTTAGTAGACCATGCAATGACAGATCATGATACAACAATGCACTGCTTTAATTCATTCAGTGCCAGTGACTGCCTCTTCAACTTCGCTTGTCGGAACAGGGAACAGTCACCGATACCGAATGAATCAAAGCAGGGGCCGTATTCTGAGGGCTAACTAAGTGTCTGATTAGCACTTAATTACCGAATTGGTATTCTGAGAGCATGATCAAGTAGGGGGTATATTAACTACCATAGCAACAAGCGTTTTGGTGGGAAAGACTTACGCGTTTGCGCGTATCAATGCGCATGCACCTCTGAGAGGACTTAATCACAGAGTTAATTACGAATCGGTATTCTGAGGGTGTAATTAAGTATGAAAGTTAATGGAAAACTTAATGATACCAAACGGAGTCATGAACTACTCCCATATCACGCATTACAGCGTGTTTTCTCTGCCACAACGATGCTTACCGTATTCGGTAACCAAGGAGCGGTTATCATGGTATCCGTAAAATTCAGAGAAAAAAAAGAAATATAGCCGATCTTCGAGGAATTTTGTCATTTTATGTGAGCAAAGACGTGGAGATCTTCGTGTGTGTAGGTGAGGAGTTGTAATCAAATGCGGATTGTGCGCACGGAGCTCTTGGGTTGAAATTACAGGGGGCGTGGAAGAGCGCGCATTGAGGGCATATTTGTGCGCATAATCATCATTTTGGCTTCTAACAACGCGTCTGATTGGATGGAATAACAATTAGATGGGAGGAACCTAAGATAATAATAGGGGACTTAATCATACCTTAATTACGTCCTCAGAATACTGATTATGCCCATGATTAAGGGTCTATTAACTTCTCGATTTAATTACAAAGTTAATCACATACTTAATTACGACCTCAGAATACCACCCCAGTGCATTAAATTTTAAATTAATACATCACTTTCACTACAAAAAAAAACATAATTGTGATTGTGACAACAATAAAATGTCATTAGACAAACTTGTTACAATCAGCATCAACACCACCTCAATATCTTCACCTTTGCACTTGAAGTTGATGGTACCGTTTTCCATCTCTGCGACTCGTGTTCATTTCCCTTTTTCATTTTCTTGCTGTCCATCTCAACTAAAGCGTGTCCTTGATCATCATTTTCATCTTCTTCCATTTGATCCTGGACTGTCTCATCAACATCCATCATGGCAATTTGATCATCCCCTTCAATGTTATTTCTTTTAGCAGTATGTGACTTGTCTTTGACGGTCGAACAACAGTCCTTTCCCCTTTGAATCAATGTAGGCGATCGCGATCGGTTTGCCGATACACGTTTCAATTTGGACTTACGCGGATTTGAACGTCTGGGACTACGCGCACCACTTTGTCTAGATTTTGACTCACCCGGGATACTGGGCATATCTGCATCCATTCCTGATCTGAAATGCAGCCAAACAATGCATGAAATAAAGATCAAGCTGAAAAATGCTATAAAGTATTCTAACTCAAGCATAACAACAATAACTCTTGCGACAAACACATGGACATCATATCATCGCACACGACGGTAAGCTTCGCTCGCGTAGAGCTTTGGTTTACATAGTCGATCGGTTCGATCGGGATCGCATCTGTACGTACCCGACCTGCATCTACTGTATGTCTTCGAGATGTTCGAGATTTAGATGTGCGTGATTGGTCGTAGTCCATCGTATGCAGAATTATGTTGGCTGCGCTAGGTTATTTTACCACTACATCGCTAACACACGCCACGTACCCAGGCTCATGCAGGCCAGCCAGCCAGATTGCACCGCGTTGTACTAGTGTGAGAAGCCGCGGCCGAGGAGGACACTTAGCTTAGCTGCACTATCATCTAGGACACGATACCACCCGCATCCTGGCCTGGGGGATCTGAATGGATGAGTTGCTATGCGACGTCTTGAGAATTGTCTCACATTGCCGGTTGCCCATCATCTGATATCCTGAATTTACCTGGCATTGTTCTCAGTATAAAATCTACTGTAGTATGTGGAGGGAAAGTGAAGAAACATTCAAACAGAGATCTAGACATTACCATCATAGCGCACTCCATGCTCCAGGAATCATTGGGAATGCATCTTCGTACTGAAACTGAAGGACAATTGGCAATATCGATGGACCCGGATTCTCCCTTGAACAGAGTAGGTAGCTATTCAAATCAGTTCAAAATACCCCTATTCCAATCAAGTCAATCAAAATGTAGGAGTTCAATGTACATTTAGGGCCTTTGCCTACATGTACATTGTACATTTTCAGATTTAATTAATGTTGAATTATTTATTATTATTTATTTGGCATTTGCAAAACAATACAACTTACAAGTGATAACATAAGATATAGAGTGTTCTAAGCGAAATACAAGATGCCATGTAACATTGTGAAATGTGTTGGGATCCCCTGCCCGTGATTAATTAACAGTGTGAATAAAGTTTATGCATTGTATGCAATATTGCAAGATCAAGATGGATGCATTTCAAAGAAATAAATAATATTCCATATACTTAATAATGATGAGAATTGGCAATAATATCCTTGTATTATGTGGTTGTTGGTAGTGCTTTGAGGTGACAAATACATTTGTTGTACACCTCCCGAAACGATATGCATGTGCTGTTTATATACTTTACATCAGTCCCAGTCCAACAACATGCAATGCAGATGGGCCTCTTTCACAACCTCTTTACCTTTAGTTTTAGTTAGACCAGGGAGGTGGAAGAAGCCTCCCTGGTTAGACCTTATTATGTCTGCGTTGTGATTGTTATTGTTAGATGATAATGATATATAATGAACTGTTCTATTCTCACTATTTACCTGGTACTCTACAAATCTGTAAATGCTGAAGCTATCTAGCATCTGTCATAAGCTCTCCATCATTTCTCAGAGCTAGAGAAAGCACTGTTGTTGTTTTTCTAGTGCAACCAAAGAATCACTTTCCAAATGTCAAATAAAAGTTGTAACTTGCATTCACTTAACATTCATAATTGACAATTTCAATTTGAGATTCTATTTTTCAAGCAACAATCCGTGGATAAGATAGATGTAAGATGTGGTATCTTTCTATCGCAGATCAATAAGATAAATGGAAATCCAGTGGTTAGTCAATGTAAGCAATGTCAAAGTTGTCGGAAGATGCCTGTCCTGTGATTTGTGATTATATCGTTTTGTTTAATGTTTTATGTGTTTATGTGTAAGACTTGAAACAAAATAGATACCTGAATTACCGTACCATTAATACACCTTGTATTATGTTATATTTCTACTGTATACTATATCAACACGCACAGTAAATTATTGTTATTTTCTTGTCCTATGAATTGACATGCATTATGAAGTTCAGGCATCTCAAGTCGTGGGGTTGTCGATGGAGACCCAAATTTGCTTCTTCTTTTTTATTGATTATAAAGGTTTTGATTGATTATAAAGCTGCTTTCACCACAATTGTTGCCTGTGATTATGTGTATGATTTTTGAAATGCAGGCCCACCAATGTGAAAGAAAGGCAGAGAGGTTGATCAACAGTGGACTGTATGATGCAGCTCTTCAGTGTTACAGAAATGCAGCAGGTACAAGTACCTACATACTGGTACTCCAATTTAACCCATTGAGGACGGACTAATTTTGCTACAACACACATTTCCCATAGACACCTGCCCGAGTATACTCGGGACTCGTCCTCAACGGGTTAACTTTACATCGTAGATGAGGCTTTATGTTAGAGAAGAGTGAATCCCAAATATACTGTATGTGAATTGAGTGAATGCAGCATTATTAGTAGAACACATCAGTAAAGTTTGAGGAAAATCAGACAATCTGTTCAGAAGTAATGAATTTTAAAGTTTTGGTTCAGCTTTCAGTAGATGAGAAGACTACAACACCTTGTGATGTCACATTCCTGTATGGAAGATGATATGAAGAAAATATAAAGAAAATTCAACATATATTTAACTTTTACATAATGAGAGGGCACTTGACTTACCTCTGTCAGAAAACAGGGGTATTATAAACCCATAACCTAGACTATTGACTTATAAAGACTAAACCTGAGTATACTGAGGGCATATGTTTATGGGACATGTGTGTTATAACAAAATCAGCTCATCCTCAAGAGGGTTTACGTATGTCAAGAACAAGTCAAGAGATTGTGTACTTTTTTACAAATAAAATTTTGTGGAATTCTCTTTATTCATGTATGTTTATGTCATGAACTATAGAAGTCTTTTCATCCAGTGAGGGCAGCACAGAGACTTCAAAAATGCATTACCTTTCATCGCACTGTCCAGTTTTCCTCAAACTTCGCTAATGTGTTCAACTTGTAATGCTGCAGTCACTCAATTTACATAGGGGTTTCTTTCCCCTTTGAGGAGGTACATATTGCAGATGGTGATCCATCAACCTGTTTGTGTCTTTCTCTTTTTTTTCTCTTTCTCTTTGACCTCTACTTGAATGAACATACCCATATACTGTATTTTGCAGGACTGATTCATAGTTAACTATTGGCTTGATAATGATGAAGGCATACAGGCAAGTGTAATTTGAAGTAAATCATTTTGATGCAGGGAGTTTGATTTTGTGTTTATTTCATTTATTTTCAGCTCTACTCTTTCCATGAATTTACTGGTCAGTAGAATTGGTAGATATCTGCAACATGTGCCATTGTTTGTCAACTTCTAGAATGTAATTACATTGTACAGTGTATATACAAATGTCAGAAACATGCATGTGTACTAATCACTGATTTGTGGAGTAGAAGGTACATGTACAGTCCTATCCACAACTTGCATGTTAGACAAACAGAGGTTACAGCCAACAAACTGTGTACACTGCATCATGGCCATGTGTTGTTTGTTTTCCTTTGCAGATTATATTCAAGAAGCCATGAAAAACACAAGGGATGCTGCTGCACTGCAGTCACTAAAATTGCAGAAAGAAAGCTATGACAAAATGCCGCTCCTTGTAAATAAGAGAAGAGAGCATAGTCAAGTTAAAGTCACCCTGGAGAACATCCATTTAGAAAGCAAAGGTGAAGAGAAAGTGGCAAGCACAAAGGATGGAGTGACGAAAACAGATGGAGACCAAGATAATACAGATGGAGGAGCTGCTATGGATGTAGCAAGCAGCTTGATGAGTTTGGAGCCATTGGGGAGTAAGGACAATACTGCTCTGATGGTCAGAGAAAACAGGGCTGAGAGTTTTGAGGCACTTGATTGTGAAGACTTAGATTCCCTTCTCCAGTTTCTCCAGGATAACTCGGAGGTGGATGCCAAGCACAGCCGACGCATCTACAGTCCTGCTGCAGTGCTTCGAGCAATAAGGTCCTACACAACCAGGAGCGCGGGCCAGGAGCATCCGAGGGTGGTGGAACTCTCTGAGCAGAAGCAGGTGGGACGGAAAATGGACAAGGACTACCGGGTCCAACTCGAGGAGCTGGAAGTGCAGAACTCCGAGCTTCGCAAGCACGTTCTGAACCTCCTGGAGCAGTTGGAGAGCTGCGAGCAGGAGAACTCGCGGCTGAAGAGCGGCATGGAGGAGCTGAAACAGGAGCTGGAGACCCAGAAGAGCCGGGTCCTGGTGCAGCAGAGTAGACCAGACTTCAGGAACGACTTCAGTGTGCCATTCAGCCTAGCTGCTCCTATGATGAACGGCATGTCAGCATCAGCAGAATCCAGAATCATCATACCACAGACTCCGCCAGCACTTGCTCCTCTAGAAATGCCAAACTTTGATGATCGATAATTCTGAAGGTTGCCAAAGAGGAAGGAAACTGTGGCCTAGACAGTTTTGTGTCACTCTACATTTTTTATCTATTTTTTTTTTTTGCCCATACATGTGTGAGCCATCTTTTGTTTTGTTTTGTTTTTTTCCAGGCATGGATCAATCATTTCTTAACTAGCCAATCAAAAGTGACACCATAGTTGTCTAATTTAGCAACTATGCTAGAGCTTCTTTTTGTTGTTTGTGCCATGGGATTGCCAGGCTCAGTTTGTACAAAGTAATCATTACAATTAATCTGAAGTATTCAATCCCAGACTGACTTTATCCATTTTACAGTTTGTTAATGGGTTGTTGTTGTTTTTCCATGGAAAAGCAAGTATTTTGAGGAAAAATTTGTGTATCGTAATTTCCTTGTCCAAAGTTTGATTCCCAAATAGATTTGGTAGTGCATATTTTTTGAAGTATATGTGTGTTCAGCTTCAAAACAAAAGGTTAAGCTAAAATTTAAAACTTGTAATAAATAGGAAAAATTAGTGTCATTGCAGAGAGATACAGGATGGAATTTACCTGTATTTGCAGTATAGTTTAAGAGATCTTGAAACAAAGGAATCTTCTCGAAGGACTGAATGTTTATAAGATTTGCTACAAGCGCCATGAGCACCGAAAGGTGGGCCTGTGCGCTATACAAGTGGCCACTATCGTTATTATTATTACTATTATCGAATACCTTTTTGGGCCTTAAACACTCAAAATGCAGGCAACATGGTGAATGCTTTCCGTATGAACACTGACACATGCTATTGTGATATGAACATTTCCAGTATATTCATTTGAGGTAGAAAACCTGCTGTACAGTATCACATAGTGCAATGAATTCATTTTGAATCTCCTATACCTGTGTAGTTTTTGTCACAATCTTGCCAAGAAACGAGGCTTCAGATTTTGATCTTGATTAAGGAATTTCTTCTAGCAACCAACATCTATACCATACCTATTTTTAATGCGCACTGTGCATTGAAAGTAAAATTATGACCTCCCGGATGTACACAGTGCAAACACGCTGCGGGAGGTCAGGGAACTAGCACCCTGGAACTGTGGGTGTGTGACAATTACCTCATGTGGTCTCCTCAAGTGACGAATGGCGAGTCGATGGGAGAAGGGTGCCATTAGCACATTATTTCCAGATGATGAAAGACAAAGGCTCTCTGTGATGAATAATCTCAGAATTATGGCAAATTTAGGCTTTCATTGTATAAGTGGTATTACATCATCATCTCTTTTCCTTACTGTTCAGACATAATGTGCATTTGTTGAGTATTACATTTTTATATTATGTAAGTATTACATGGTAAAGTCCACATTTATGCATTTCAAACCTCTGTGTGGTGCATTGTTGAGCGAACTGTGAACAAGATCAAGCAAGGCTCCTCAGCCCTATTGTATGCATGAAAAAACGCTTATCATAGGTGAACAAAGCTCATCAAATGTTACAAAGTTACGGGGGGGGGGGGGAAGCAATTGCATGTGAGAGAACTACTAGACAGATCAGTAGTATTACTGGAGATACAATGTGCAATGAATTGCATCCATGTACTTCGAATTACTTACACACACACGCACACACACATATGGATATATGTACACATTAGCCCGAATTCACAAAGGTGGTACAATCATGGACAAAGACCATAGTTTTGTATGGGGCACCAAGTGTCGCATGGCCTATTTCGTTACGAAATGACTGATTTCATAATGAAATAGGCCATGCGACACTTGGTACCCCATACAAAAGTACGGTCTTTGTCCATGGTTTAAACCATGGACAAAAATTGTACCACCTTCGTGAATTCGGCCATTGTAGTTAGCCTCTAGTGATCCCATATTTATCAGGTCTTAAAACATGGTTTGACTCTGACACTGATGTGAATTTTGCAATGTACCCGGTATGTGGCCTTTGTAAACATTACAGTCTGATAGTAATGTGACAGACTGCTTGGTTGGGATTTTAGTTATTAGCAGCAGCAGTTTGTCTTCAGATAGATATGATGAACAAGTCCTTGTAAAATGCATTCAGTACAAAAAAAAAAGAATATTTGCTTTGTGCAGAGTCTATGTTCATTAAGAAGAGAAGTGACAGATGATCCCATCTGCACATGATTATTTGACACTTATTGTATGTTGCAGGCAACATAATCAGTCATGTATGGGAGTGAAAATGAAAAGTTAATGAGAGAATGCATGCTATATCAAGATAAGTTGTTCCTTCAGTCATAAATTCATACAAGTTATTCCCATCCACTTTCATAATAGGGTAAAGTAAGGATGTGTACTTCATGAATCGAAAACCTAGTGTTGGCTTTGAAAACACACACACACAAATATGCACACATACACAAACACACATAATTTATCTGCGGTTTTATGAGTTGTGTTGTGTAACTGGCAGTGATAGGACTAGTCACCAATGTTCTACATGTCTGGATTGATGGTACTCCGAGGGTCATTCCAACTTCAGATCAGAACTTTGAGTTAATGCAATGTACTCAGAATAATAACAATTTACATAACAACCACGGTTTATTGAAATATGAGCAGTATGACTAATGTTGTATACAGTGGTATTAGGTAGTTGAGAATGGTCAAACTACAGCTATAGTGTATACATGTACTGCATAAAGTAGCATCGTAATTTATTGTGAATACTCAGTAAGACTGAATTGATACCTGTGTTGGCATCATATTTTTGAACAAATTTGTTCCACACACAGGATATAATGAACATGAACACAATTTTTATGTGTATGTGTACATTTTATATTATCTTTATTTCTTCATTACTGTACAAATACATGTATTAAATTATCGTTTGTATATAGGATACAAGAAATTATTCGCAGTGTGATTTACAGCTGTGTCCAAGTATGTGTAAATAAAGACTTGATATCAAAGCAAGAGGAAGAAAATGAAAATTTGCCATATTATCAGAAGAATATCAGACACTTGGCCTTCACTTATATCCCATTTTGAGAACAATGCCTTGCACAACCCTTGCTGCTTTAAGGGAGAATGTGTTCAAAATCAAATTGTCTTCACTGGGTTAATGGAATGTTATGTTTTAATTTGATTTGTGTGTGTGTGTGTGTGTCTGTGTGTATGTGTGTGTTTAAAGTGCAGGATATGACCAAGTTTCACATGGACATTTACACCTCCCTCCTAAAAAAATAATAATGCAAAAGAAAGAAAACAAGTAATTTGATTTTATGAAATAGTGTTCAGAATATTTCTTGTCCAACCACCATTAACTTGCTGGAGACAACATGATTCTGATTTTATTTTGACACACCTTAATCCTCACAAACGTTTCTCTCCTGTGTCAAGCACTCCACAGACCTGATGCAATAATTTCATGATATTTGTTTATGCCTTGTATTTCAAAGCATAATTTGTAATATGGAACTTGTACAACAATTAGGTTAGTTATCAAATTTGCAATTGAGAACCACGAAACCAGAATGAGAAGGAAAAAAGTTATCACCTGTGAAAAAAAGTAAAGTAAAGCTTGAAAATTAGTCACATGGCATTGATGTTACAAGAGGTCATGTTTCGGCTTTGCAAATTTCAGTCAAGAACTTCTATAACTTGCACGAGTAAAACTGCAGCAAAATTCTAAATATGTCACTTATTTTGATGTGTATTGTTTAAAGAACGCTTTGCTACGTAAATTGATATTAGCAAAGTCCACAACAAAAATATTGCCACTGGTAACAGAAATGCAATAAATGCTGTCTCAAAGATGGGAAATCACCAAGCTTTCTTTTGAAAAGGGATGTGTATTCCTTACACTGTCACCAAAGTTCTCATTTGCAAATTCAACCCCCAGTGAGATTGTCTTACAAGTTCCAAACAGCCAAATAAAAGGCCTGTAAACACAGTAGGTGGCATATATACATTGTGTCCACTGGTAGGGGGAAGGAGTGACCCCACAGTGAACATCTATGGCAGGGTTGGAAACAGTGGTGTATCACTATATAATGTCTTGATTCAGTGGCGTTAAAGACGTGCACAACTCAACTTACTCGGCAGAGCACAAAAAATTACTCACATGAAAATAGGTACTTTTTCAGTATTTACTTGCTTTAGTGGCTATAAAAGAAAACAGAGATGTAATACTGATCAAGTATGTCTGAATTGCTTTATTATGAGCACAACTGTTCTGTTTGTTCTGAATTCGTTCCATCAATTACCCCTGAAACTTTATACCACAGAATGTACAGTCAACCTTGCTTAAGTCAACCTCGCATATTTAAAGTCAAATAATCGCCTAAGTCGAAGGCCTTTTCAACTCCTCTTCTCTTGATTTTCTATTGATTTTAGTCCCTCATAAGTTGAATTTTCTCTAAGTCGAAGCTATTTCTTCAGTCCAAATCGATTCGACTTGGGCAAGGTTGACTGTACATCACTATTCATGATGTCACATGATGGGGTTTGTTGGTAAAAACGTGTACAGAACATAGGGGCATGAAACACAGGTCTATCCGTGCTGATCTTGTATCTAAGTCAATTCTTTGTATAATACCAAAAATAAGAAAGAAAAAAGGCATGCCACAAATTCTTTGACAGCAGACTTGGTTATTGTTATACTGTGATATACATGCAATTACATATCACTCTTTATACAAAATCTTTGCACATCACTGACATCCTTGCATTCATTTTCTTGCAGACTTACTTTTTGCAAGTTCAATAAATAAATCTAGTTTTATATACATAATATTTTGCTCTCCACTGAACTCTACAATGGTTGCTAGAACCAACACACTTCTGAATATAATATATGATCTGCATACTGTTCAACATAGGATGCATTTTATGGCCCAAATATACACTTTATCGAACCATGAGTCTCGTCCACCTCACAGGGCCACACTGGCTGAACTTTACATTCCCTTGCCCAAACAAAAATGTGGGAATCAATTCGCAACACATTTCACCATTGCTGGCAATCACACATACTGGATAAGTTTTCAGCAATGGCAATGCTCACAGAGTTGATAAACAGTTGAGCGGAGAAAACAAATCTACAGTTGGATAATGCAAAATAAGTGTGAATCAATAGGCTTAGATTTATCACCATCATTAACTGGAGAGGCAAACTGATTGAGAATGTTTGCAGAAAAAAATGTGGGAATCAATTCGCAACACATTTCACCATTGCTGGCAATCACACATACTGGATAAGTTTTCAGCAATGGCAATGCTCACAGAGTTGATAAACAGTTGAGCGGAGAAAACAAATCTACAGTTGGATAATGCAAAATAAGTGTGAATCAATAGGCTTAGATTTATCACCATCATTAACTGGAGAGGCAAACTGATTGAGAATGTTTGCAGAAATTGCACTTCTTGTCAAAGAAATTCAAATAAAAATTACCAAGGGAACAAATGGAGCAAGAAACCTCAGAGACAGAAAGCAAAGTGATCCGCTCTCAAACCACTCCACAAAGCACAATGCAGTTACACAAGTCCTGCCACACAGATACTGATGCCGGTAGAGAAACCTACCATAGACGCGTTATTTACAGCTTAATAATAATGAAAAACAAAACATCTGGCATCTAAAAAAAAAAATCTGCTTTTATCGCATCATACAGTCTCTTTCTAATCCAGCAAATTTCTCCTTGGAACATTCCCACTGAGAACTTTTGGACCCGGTGTATCACCTACAGTGTGACTGGGCTTTGATGATACTGTGAAATACATTCACTGTACACTATGTGTAAGGGGTTACTTCCACACGCTTTTACAGAGAATATATGTGAGTAACATTTGTCAACATGTGGAAAAATGGCCTGTTGATAAAGAAAATTGGAATCAGAGGTACTTTGCAATAATTTAAAAAAAAAGCTTTCATAAAAAAAAAGTTATGACAAGAGACAAAAAGAAAAAGAAGGGAAAGAAATGCCACACTCAAAATGTTGTACCTCAGGGTCAACAATGAAAGTCATTTTCATTTCTATATTGGTGTGACTTTGCCATGAGTTTAATTAAAGTAACCCAATCCTGCAATACCAGCTTGCAGGAACCAAGACAGAAGTAATGTGTATATCTGTATCATTATTCAACCATCATGACTTCCATTACATGAAGATGTTTCAAGTCAACATGATCGAGTAGCTGCTACGGATTTATCATGCTGGCTAGCTTCTCAGCACCTTCTCACGAGTGTATGTAAACTTGCTACCATAGTAATCTTGTCAGTGGGCTGTAGATGAGTGTAAAGTCAAATATGCCAGAATGTGGCTGAGATATATGCCTAGAGTCATCATGCCCAAACATATTTTGTTGGGTTCAGCTTGTGTAAAACATTGTCTTACTACACAGTAAGATATTCCAAATCACCTCTTCTTTGTAAGAAATAAAACGAAATAAAGGCAGAATATGAGCTCTTTGCAGGGAAAATTTTGTGGCATGTCATCAAACTCTTGTATTTGTCCTACTGCCTAAGCCCAATTTCCTGCATATGCCAGATTGATTTAGATTCAACAGAATATTCCAATGTCCTACACGTTATGCACACTGCATAGAAAAAATAATGCAGATAAGCATGACTGAAGTTTTCCAAGATAACTGGCTGTTAAAATCATTGAAGTGCCCATCACTGACATGTGTGAGTTGTTTGAGACAAGTGTGAATCAATCACATAAGAAAGTACAAAAACTGCAATATTTGTCACAAAATCAATTGGCCGGTATCAAAGAGACACACAAATTTAGCACACCCGTTTCAGTCTCAACTTGTCACCAGGGGTAGCGCTGTCGTGCTAAAGATGAAGCTGCTTGGCGTCATTCGGTGAAGACTCGATGGGGCAGTACGGGCATTTGATCCTATCGAGAAACACAGCAGAAATATCAAAGAAAGAGTGACCATGGCATAAATGTTGTCTGTGGCTTACTTGTCAGAATGCTTTAATTTGTTACTTTACACTCAATATGATGGTGCCATGAACTTGTTTTGAAAAGTCAACTATGGTACAGTGGACTCCCGTTATAAACAAAGTCCCCGGGACTGGCAGTTTTCTTTCGTTATATCGAAATTTTGTTATAACCATACAAATAAACAATAAAAATACAGAGATTGGATAATGTTGCTGCCTGAATTTTTGCTTTGTTGTATCTGGAATTTCATTATAACCGTGTTCGTTATAATAAACAGGAGTGCGATGTACCTACTTTAGCAAAGCTTTGTATGGTCAAGTCATGACAACTAACAAACATAAAATAGAATATTGCCAGTTTTTCTTGTGTGGCAGAGAGAAGGCACCCTGCATATTAAAGATAAGTTCAACAATACTGGAAAACTTTTAATTTTTATCTGTGAAATACATCAAAAAGCAAAAACAAGAAAGGAAACCTGAAAAAAGTACATTGTCTCATTAGAAATATGCCAAACATAATCTGCTTACATTTCAATGTATATATGATGAAATACCTCTACACAGCCACCTTTTTGTGAAGATGTTCTTGGCTTCTATACACCTGCTTCTGAGTACAAGGCAGGTCACAATTTTTAAAATTCATCATCCCATTTTCCACATTACTCACTGGAAACAGATTGATAATGACAAACGTTATACTTCTGCAGTACTGCCACTACAAGCAAACCACATGCTTGTCCCATTACATCAAGTAACGCGACAAAGCCCACAAAGGTTGAATTTCATCAAATTGCCGTTCACTCAAAGACAAACTGTACAGAGAGATAGTTGGAGTTTTGAACTATTAACCTTCAAATATAAGAACAAGAAAATCACACCACTAAAGCTGAAGTTGCAGTCAAACTTACTTGCTGCCATTGATGAGCTTATTGAGGGAATCTCTGGAGATGGCATGTCCACAGGCAAGCCGCATTGGGGGGTTGTTCTCCGACGTCTGTTGCCGGAGGATGGGGCAGGCAAAGATGGAGTGGTAGCGCTGGCTTGGTTCCAGCTCCACCTCAATCTAGGGTAACCATGGGGAAGAGAAAGTGCTATCACATGCTTTCTTCACTTGTCACAATTTCTTCTACTGTTTCTTTTACCTAATAAGCCAAGATTCATATTCTATCCAGCATGCATCAGCTTTGTGATGGCATTAGCACATTGAAACATCTCCCTAGAGCAAAAAAACAGATCTTCCATGACAGAAATTACAGAATTATTTCAAAATTTCCTAGACATACAAACAAACCTTTGCATACAGCTAACAAGCTCTCATTTCTATCACTATTTCACTTCATTTTCCACAAAGATACATACAAATTGGAGTACTGCCTCTGACACTATTCCAAGATTTTACTCAAATTGTACAACCACGTTGGCAGTCGGCACTAATAGTTCACACACGTAGTCCCTGTGAGGCGGGAAAAGATGTTGATGTTGTACTCACAGGCAGTTCATCCTTGGCAGTCCACATGACATGACACTGTCTCTGCTGCATAACCTGTTTGATCTTCTGCAAGGCTGGCAGTGCTATCGTTCCAGCTGACACACTTGGGGGACATAAGTGATTAAGGTGAAAATGTGCTCAGAATTACCATATAAAAAAAACTTCAAATTTCTTGCAAACAATGACACTTACAAAAAATACATTATTTTACCCAGAAGAATTGGATTTCGACATTGCAATATCCGGACAGTTTTTAAAAGCTAAATCTGTAGTTATTGCAAGAAATGAGGACAATATTAGATAGATCTGGGTCTGCATGTCTTTCTACGGACACACACACACACACACACACAAAAGACAACACAAACAACAAAGACCAAAGCAAATAAACACAAAACAAAAGCATACAAAGAAGTAGCATACACTTAATAAACATATGTGCTGATCTCATGCTAGAAGTCATAAGAAATATGTTTCATTGTATCTGAGTCAGCAATGGTTAGGTTGTGGAATATGTTCCTTTGTCGGTTTTCTGGAATCTTTTAAAACTTCTAAGAAAATGCTCTTTGCCAACAATATGACCAAACAGTCTTACTGTGAAAGTCATCGATGGAACCAGCCACGAGAGATAAATGAAATAAGCAATACATTCAGATCAGAGAATCGATTATCTGACTTGCCATGACTACCACTAGCAGTATGATTACTTTCAAGGGTCAATGTGGGTAAAACCCTTTGCACTCTGACCCTTATGGCAGTCAAGATCTGTTACCCATGTTTCCTCCACTACAGTCAATAGGATTTCAATTTGGGATGGTACGGCATAAAGGATGGAGAGTTGACCCATTGTCCCCTTCTCAATCCGTCCTGATTTCTTGGCTGTTTTGATTTCTGAGGATGGGGACACCTGCGTCCCCAAAAGGTATGTTGCATCCAGTACTGTACAGTGTATGCTGTCACATGTGCCTGCACTGTACCTGAAAACACATCAGCTAGCCGCTTCATCCTGTCTACAGACCACATGCTATTTCCATCGAAAACCGTCCTAAAGATGAAAAGGATGGAGCGCTGTTAAATTTCATGCATGCGCAGATTGATTTCATACACCACCTATCGTCCTCTTTGTCCTCATATTGAAAGCTTCCTGACAGCTGAGTTACACATCCACACTCAGGCATGAGTGAAGCACCACTCCACTCTCTCCTTACCCGACTGTGAGAGGACTCTCGATGGAGAGACCAAGGAGGGAGCAGGCGTCCTGGGTGAAGACGTCACAGATGTCCAGCCAGTTGATGGGGTCCATGAGGTGTGCATAGGGGGTTCTCTCCAGACCCTGGGGGATGAAGACCAAACTGCCCATCAGGACCTGGAGCTCTGCAGAGAGAAAATTGAGAGGGGGTGTGATGAACGAATGTTAGGTTTCGCGAACTGGAACTTGTAAGGCAATTTCACAAGTGGTTGACTTTGCAACGGAGAACCACGGTCAACGAAAGAATGAGAAATGGGTGTTATTCCTTTTCACAAGTAAAGTTTAGTGATTTCCAAACTTGGTGACAACATACATGACATTTATGTTATGGGAAGTATATTTTCGCAACGGTTAATTTCGCAAGAATTAGTCGCCTCATGTACTTCGGGAAAATAAAAACAAAGCAAATATTGCATGTACAGTATGTAAAGTCCTGTGTCAGGCAAAACATTTCACTCACAGTTCAAAGGGCGATTATGACACAAAGGAGAATTCTCACAAAACCTATGACAAACCAGAAATAACTCACTTGGAGCTAGGTGGCAACAATATTGTACTCTTATTCTTTACATGCTTGAACACACATCAGTAATCATGTTATTGTACATGACTCTTTGTTGGAAACCAAGAAACGAACATCTTAGCATTTAATGCACAACACTCCTCATTTTCAGGATCTGGCAAGTACCTTCTTATGAAGTGTGTTCATTCATTTACCATCCCCCAAATTGATCCTCATATACAACAGAACTGAAGCTTGTTTTGGACTGTTCATATTTGTATATTGGCACCACTAAAACACACACACACACACACACACACACACACACACACACACACACACACACACAAACACTTAAAAATCCAATTTACCTTTTGGATGAGCACATGCAAACTGTGCCACATTCCTTGCATAAAGTAGGGCTTCAATCTGCTTCTCTGGTCCTTGGCGTATAAACTCGATGAAGCGCAACCGGTGTAACTTGAATTCCAGAGAACTGTTTTGGGCACGAAGCTGATCTCGATGCCTTTCAGCCCATCTGTCATTGTCAGGAGGAGAAACCCACTTCTGAATATAAACTGTACCTTTGTTTCACAGTGAACCAATTTGCTGAAATATGTCATTCATGCAATAAATGCCGCAATATCACTTTCAAAGTGGCAGTATTCATATGACAGACACAAACAAAGAAGACTTTAAACTACAAAACTACACCTCCTGATTTCTTATGATCAGAATAGGGAACCAACAATTCTTGGTTTATGGTATACCATAGAAAATAAAGCAAGACAGATGTATGACTAGTTCTATCAACAACCAACATTGGATTTCACACTACATTCTACAAACAAGGCAAGTGCCAAAATGTGTCTCTGATGTGTCTTCAACTCCCCAAGGGACATCTACCATCCGAGTTTGGTCACAAACAAATATATGGATCAAACGTTTTGAGCCATATCCTTCCCCACGTTTAACTTCAGGGGCACATTCATGTAAAAGGAAAAACTCTGAAGCAACCAAACAAAATCTTGAGGTAAATCAATCCATCGCCCCTCAGTATGAAGTATAGGCAAATGATGTAACCGAAATTCATGACAATCTGATAAGAGCGACTCGTAAATCTTGAGTGACTCAAAAGCATTCCACTGAATGGACAAAGAATTCTGCATCACTTATGCCTTTATGCCAGTCAAATGAGTTTGTCAAAAAGTTGTTTCTCACTCTAGAGCCGGCTGTAGGTCCTTCTCTTTCAGTGCGGCCAGAATTCTGTTGATTTCGACAAAAGGCTCCTTGGCTGCATCTGCCACATCTAGTGCTGCTTCCTGTTGATAAAAACAGAATGAACAAATCATCAAACAGCACAAAGGCTCACACAATATGTACCTACGCATATCATCAATCTCCTATAAACATTTCTCTTCCCTTAAAAAGTTATACATATATACACACACATAAACTTTATAAAATCTAAACAGCATGGAAACATGTATTGTATAAAGGAAATGAATGTGAGCTCTAATAAATTAGCCATGATCACATTTTTTGGGGGGTTAAATAAATCAAAAAGACATCAACCTTGTACAGTTATTTGTAAACTGGTAGTGTCTTAAAAAACAAACAAGCACCTAAGCAAAAACCATGCACAGCATCAAACAACCATTTTCTCACCAGTTGAAAGTCACAATCAGCTAATGCCTCATATTAATGGGACTAGGGTAGCCTTTTAGTATCACAGAGACATTACAAAGACAGTACAAGACATCATTTACACACATATTTCAATGATTTTAATGATACCTGTTGGGAGATATCGATTTAAGGAAAAGGACGAACACGATGCCAGTATTTACAGACAACGGACACTGCATGCTGCATGATGTACAATTTTGTCATATGTGTTATGGATGATGCACAGCAGGCAAACAGACACACAGCTGTAAAAAAACAGTGAACTTGAGCCCTAGCCTCATGTAACCTAGAAATGCTGTGTGGTAAGAAGAAGATTGTCAAAGTTCACTGACCTGTGTGAGATTCTCTGCCACATCCAGCATGCCTTGCCTCAGGAAATGTTCACAGATCACTGTGTTCAAGAGTTGCATACGATCTTCATTGCCATATGTCGGGTGCTGATTCAGATCAATCAACTCACTTACAAAGTTCTGAAGAGTGAGAAACAGAAGGCAGACATGAACTGGGTTGTAGTAAATCCTGTCCATTATGTTGTGGCTGCATCAGAGCTGTATTTAACATTTTCCCTAGAACAAAGAACTCTTTATAGGTTGCTTATGTTCTTTAAAGGTTATTATCCAATAGGTTTTGAATTATGCTTCATCACGTTGTGTGCACTGCATACTGCCCTTCATTAAAAACTCATGTAATTTTTTTTTTCAAGCATAGGGCCCTCCCAAATAAAAGCAAAAGAAAAAACAAAAAAGGGTAGAAAGGTGAAGCAACTGTATTCTTTGATGTACATGTACTGTAAGTCATTCTATACTAGTGTTCATCTTCTTTCATAGAGAACTTGTATGCATTCTCGAAACAAAAGTACTTAAATATTGTTTTTGTATATAGAGTTACGGTACGTTACATGACATGATCGTCATTCTCTCGTTGTGTACATACAATGTATATGACAACAGAGTGGTAGGTTCAACAATGCACAAACCTTGAAAAGAAACAGTAATTGCAGTTCATCTTTAAATAGGTCACTTTTTTATCTCTCACTTTTTTTACTCTCTACAAGTACGAAAACAGTCAAATTGCAGTTGTTTATCCATATGTAGTCCACTATATCATTCCTTGATATACACGTACAGGGTGCTAAACTGACATTGTTTTAAATAACATATGAAATAAAATGCAACTGAAAATCGATACGTAGGTATACTTTATATCAAAGAGTTCAGTGCACATTGCTTTGCAGTTAATTATTGATATACACTTCCAAGAAAACAGTTCAGTTTCTCTTGAAGCCCAGCTTAGAAAACACTTTTGACTCACCTTATCAATGGATTTTCCCACTTTTGAAACACTACTGTGGATGTCCTTGTGTTCATTGCTGATTCGTGATGTTATCTCTTTCACTCTCTTCACACTGGATGACAAGATGTGATTGTGGAAAATGTTGAATTGGTGGTCCGGAGGTGCTGTGTAGAAAAAGATGATAAGAGAGCACTGATAAGAAGAACTGAAGCAGAAATCTAAGAATTATGTTTATAAATACATTATACGCACACATGCAAGATAACTACCAGGTATGTACATGTATGTACACCACTTTCCAGTATGCGGACTTCATGTAATGAAGGATGTACACTCTTTCTTGTGGGAGGTCGATTGCCACATCATTAAATTCTAATCATCATTTCTAGTGTTTGAACAGCAAAGCCCCTATGCCTAGCCTAAACCCCTGGATCGTCCAAGATCATTTTCAGTGTGTGACAGTGATAGGTTTGCATAGCCCTTTGCTTTGAAGATTAAAGTGAAAACATAGTTCTGGTAAGGGTTTGAGAACCTGTCTTGCACCATTTCATATTTGCTTGCAATATATCGAAAGAGTCTACCAAGAAACTTTATACCTGGCTAACGCGATTTGCCGGGATGGTGAATTGTTTATTTTGCGATAAAAAATAAAAGTCGGTATACCAGTTTTTATTCCAGAATTAGAAGGATCCAGGTTAACTCGGTCTCAGGGACAACTCGGCCCTATTTCAGACAATTTACACACAGTTCGTGATTGCCGTATGCTGTATTACTATTAAATATAAAATTACATAGGCGGACGTTCATTTCGTATGCGCGCCAAAGAGGTTCTTTGATGCACGCATTGTATCAACTCGGATCACAACTGCAACCAGCCAGAATGCGAAGCGCTCCCATACTACAACACTGTACAATCCAGAGGGACAACTTGGCCCCGCCATCAAAGTGAGGTCGAGTTATCCCCAAGTCCGAGTTAGCCTGACCCCGATCGGGTAAGTTGTGAGATACAAACATTTTTGGTCAATATTTCGCATTTTCGTTGTTACCCAACGAATATCTTGTTATTACAGCGTTATTCCACACATTTCTTAGGCATACGTGTACATTTTGGAGCAAAATTTGACAATTTTGCAGGCGTACTAGAACTGTTTTGCCATTAAGGCCAAGTAAAAAAAGAAACCAGTTTCTCGTCCTCGCGCGCATCGATTTTGGCCGCCGCATCGATTTTTTTACTATTTATTATTTTCAAAATGGCACTGAAAATACCAAGAAATTCATCATTCTCGTCCCAGCCCACTCCCCGCCCGCATCGATTTTCAGTTGCCGCATCGACTTTTTTGATATTTACTATTTTTTCGGCCGCCGAAAAAAAAAAATCAACAATTCACCTACCAATCGTGATGTCTCATTTCTAATTACGCCTTGCGTCCTCTACTTAGCTGTAGTACAGCTGTAGCTTCTGTATGTGCGTATGTAATAACGCATGCATTTCACACTGCGAGCTCGGCAAGTTAGAAGGAATGACCCACAAAGCAGTCGAACTGTAGTTGGATGGGCGCGGGCGGGCCTGGGCTAGCTGTGATGTACAGCGCACTTGGTACGTCGTGAACGCGATAGCGGCAACATTTTTGCGATCGATCGCTGATATTCCACGCATATTTCGTATTTTTCCCCGTTTCTCATATTTCAAGCGGATGAATTGTACTGTACAAGTGCTTGTGAGGATTGTATCGAGTTTGTATACATTTTCATGTCATTGTGACTATGTGCATGTGTGTGCAGTGTCGGAAGGTACGGTAGTGCCGGTGCAGTGGCCGTGTCGCACCGTATTGGCAAAGTGTGCGTGTCTGTAGCTGTGCAGGGTCGGTCACCGGTACCATCCCCAGGGTCCTGTTGCATAAAACTTTTTTTTCCAGTTGAAATCACAAAATTCCGGTTGGAAGCTCCCAACCAGAGTTTTTATGCAACGGATTTTACATTCTTAGATTAGCAACCTTAAAAAATTCAGGTTGGGCAAATCCCAACCAGAATTTTCTACGGTTGCTAAAAAATAGTAAAGCCCTCTCTCGTTACCTTTCTCAGAATTACCGGACGAGAAACACATATTACCTTCATTTTGACAATCCTCGAAAAAATAGTAAGATATCAAATAGTAAGGACCTCCCTCATCGCCTTGCTCAAAAAACCCGGACGAGAAACTACTATCTTTTTTTACTTGGCCTAATCAGAAATTGAATAAAGGAGAAGAACTTGAAGAACAGTCAAAAATGTCTAACATTACGGTTACACTAATAGTAGGGTGTCTGGAGTATTTTTCTAACTTTTGAAATTCTTTCAAAAGCCGATTATGAACAATTTCATATGAAAGAGAATTATGTTATTATTAGACATATTTCAAATTTCACGACGAAATGATGTTCCTATCTCGAGAAATTAAGCTTTGAAATTACGCCAATATTAGAACTTTTTCTCGCTGAGAACGAGCAAAACATGGCACAAATCATGTTCGCAAATAGCGCTGAGAAGCTGCTTGAGCGTGCGGATCTCAAGCGAGAGGTTAATGAGCGCTCAGCGGTTAGCCAAAACGCGTAACCAGCGCAGAAGCCACTCCCCCAATTGTGTTGTCATACCCGTGTGCGCTAGCGCGCTGCGTGCGTTCGTACGTGCTCGCTATGGTACATGGTCGTATCGCAGGCTGCGTAGCTAGTTCTAGCCCGCGCCCCACCGGAAAATGCGGGGAACTGGGCGGAGAACATCATGATTTGTCAGCGGCACGGCGGCCAGGGCAGCCGGCGTGGCGAACATGGTTCGAAGAAAACGTACATTGTAGCCAACTGTCGAGAGCAGGTGCAAGCAGCTCGTGTGAAATGTACAAGCTGTACTAGTACAACCTCTACAGGCTTGGAAATAATGCCTCATTACCACTATTCGTACGTGCATGAATGACCAAATACGAGTCTTCCGAAATCTTTTGCATGCCCTTTTTGTCAATCGGGTATTCATACATTTGCAGATACGAGTACCGCTACCACAGTAGTACAGTATGTACGTTGGCAAGAGAACAATCACAATCGACTTCTCCGTGCCAGTCTAGACTCGAGCATCGCGGGTGCATTTTTGAAAAGGCCGAAAAATAGATAAGCAACGATAAGAACATTACCAATCCACATAATACCGTATTAAAACTAATACTAGTAAATAGAATTTTAGTAGAGTCTAGAGCTAGATGTTCTCCGTTTTCAAACTGATTAGCCACGTACGGTACGTGATTTGTGAGCGTGACTGTATCCAAATGTACAGAGTGCTATCAATATATGTGATGTGTGCTAAAGATCAGAGCTATCGCAAGCGACAGCTCAGTTAACTAGTTTCCAGCAGCTGCTCACTGATCGGCCGCATACACACACACACACACACACACACACACACAGGTAGCTTGCTTGTAGCGCTGCATGTGCGCACGCGATCAACACACACCGCAGCAGAGGCCATGTGACTGCAGACGCGATACGTATTGAATTTACAATGAGTACCTTCGCGCGAAGTTACTATGGATTCTTGCATACGAAGCCACACCTAAAACGTTCGCTGTGGCCAAAAAATTATTGCAAGGGGTATCTTCAAGGCGATATCCCCACACCTAGGTGTGGAGCTAGCGAAAAACTAGCGGCACCATCGGATTCAGCATATCCACAACTACTAGCATGTCTCACGGCGATACAAATACCGAAGCAGACGCTGAGATATGGGGATAGATGTGCTTCTATCGATTTTTACATCAATTTATCGTCAGATTCATGTACCGCCGTTCTGATAGGATATGGAGAAAAACTTCCTCTTTCATATGATACCAAATTTGTCAGGATTCGTTAATGGCATGGTCTGGGGATTTGGCAATAAAGGCGAAATTTGGCTCAAAAATGCTGGGTCAAAACAGCGTAGGCACCCGGCTCCATTGCGTTCTATGGGACTTGCGTGTTATAAGATAGGGGCGCGTTTTGGTCGAGGGTTAGCAGTGCGCGATCAGACACCCTACTAATAGTATGGTAGCCCTACTACATATCGACCACCTTCTTTTAAACCGACCGCGTATAATTCGCGCACTGAACACTTTAATAGTACGCACTTCTCTGCGCGCAAAGCACATATAAATGGATTGGCTTTGAATGTAGATGAGGATGGTGTGGGAAAACGTGATAATTCACTGTTCATTAATGGTTTTAATCAAGGACAAAATTTCGAATGAATATTTTCACCGAATCGCAATGACGGCACAATGTAATGTCTATGGAAGTTTCTAAAAAGCTTCGTTGACGTTTTCTACAACACGGTGCTCAATACAACTCGGTTTGCGTGCATTGTCAATGCAAAAACAGCGGTCGATCTTAATAACAAGATTTACCGCGGGGAGCTAAAACGAGGCCACGCTAGTTCGTCAGCGATATTTTTGCACTGAAACTTCGAATCGAAAAGGAAACAACGGCATTTGATAGAGCTGGATTTTCTCAATCACGTAGGTTAAGTTTTTTACGTGAATTTCAGTGTTAAATATTCTTATCAAGCAAATAAACATTAGGCGGTCGATGAGTAGTTGGTCCAACCCTACTATGAATACGATTACTGCAGTAACACTTCAATTACTTGAATTAGGTACAAGAGAAAGGCCTACAAAGTTGTACGTACAATACCCACATAAACTCTATGACTATGGTTTATGAGCTCTACAGTGCAGCCACGGCCAGGTGTACATTAAAGCTCAAAAGCTAGTGAGCTGAGCTGAGCGAGAGGTAGCTTCTAACAGGTTCGTTCTACGCTACTCTATCAGTCTATGCTCTAGTCGTACACTGTACATTAACTACGACCAGCAGCCCTAGATTTATACGCTATGCGTATGGGGCTGCTGGTCGCAGCGCAGTTAACTGTGCATCAACAAACCATACATAGGACTGTACATGGTACACAATGGTCATACATGGCATTTGAATGTCGATAGTTCTGATGCAATAGAAACACCATCGGTGATAGACTGTAAGGTAAGGCAAAATACCTACATTTTGATATTTCGTCTCGAACAGTAGCAAGGTTGTCAATCAATTCATCGAGAGTCCTTTCAGCGTGATTCAAAACACCGTGGAATTTGCCCAAAACCTTGTCGGCTTCTTTCTCGACGTTCATGCAAGCATCCATTTTAATAGGTGATGGTGGGGATGTGACAAAGACAAAACATTACATAGGACAAGACTAAAGAGGGCGCTTGAATGAAAGTGGCAGAGCCACCAAAGAGATTTTTCTCCTCCCCACCACTGGGGAAAATCTCCTTGCAGAGTAGTTCTGTGGGCAGAGCGGGTTTCGCTGTGGTCTCAGAGAGGGGTCTGAGTGGTCTACTCCATGTACGTATACCTCTTTATTGTCATGTTTGTAGTTTTGGTCGCGACGATTGGAGTATAGCTACTACAGTTAGGTATTATACACTGTCTTGTTTTGATGGATTACGTACATTGTTTCACCAATGTTGCTCCACTCACTGAAATGATAATGAAAAAGTAACGATCAAAACAATCACTGCAATAACGATGACAATAATCAGGGGTGGATCCAGGGATTCCGTAAAGGGGGGGGGGGTTCCTTTACATAATTAAAGTGGGCGCATGCCCCCTTCTCTCCCCCCCCCCCCCCGTTTTTGTTTTTTGTTTTTTTGGTTTTTTGGTTTTAACAAAAATATATAATAAAGGGGGCACTAGGGATGCTAGGGACAGCAACACTGTAAACGTAATTATATGATGATAACAAAAATGATATGATAATATGTGGAAGCTATCATGATGTCATAATCTTTCAGTCTGACTGAATTGGTGGGGTTTTTTATCTCACGTTCGGACTCCATCTATTCCTTAATTTCAAATTGCAAACATTGCTGTTTTTTATTTAAGGGATGTATATAAGTATTAGTTGAGATGAGGATTCAGCTTTTATCTTTGTGTGAGATATACTTAAACCATTTTATGAAACTGTGAAGGAGCACTCACTCTAAGAGGAATTCAAAGTTTATTTAATGAAAAATGGTTATGAAATGGCTACGATATTCAAATACAAGGTAAAACAAAGCAATCCTTAAAAAGGTGGGTCCCACCTTTCTTTAGGATCTCTTTGTTTTGGATTTCTCAGCCATTTCAAAACCAATTTTCATCAAATTAATTTTGAAATACATGTACTCCACTTATGTGCTCCTATGCACTTAATAAGATGTTTCTCGTTATCTCACAGAAACAGTTGGAAACTTGGAGTCCCATCCCAGCCAAAACTATGCCATCCCTTAAAATTAGGGAAAGAGTCATATAATGTGCCCCAAATGGCTACTTTTTTTTCAAGAAATAGTGACCTCTGTTAAAATCACATTTGGAAATCAAATAAAGATACGATAACCTTCACCGCACAATCCTTTCGTTGGTTTGTACATAATCTTTATCATAAAGATCATTATTTTGCAATATATAACACAAATCCCCACCCCCATCCCCAGTGGCGGATCCAGAGGGGACGTACCAGGCACGCGCCCCCTCTTTATTTTTTGGTAAAACAAAAGCAATAAAAAGAAAAATGGGGGTGCGTGCACCCCCCTTTAATTTTGCAGAGGGGCCTCCTCTTTACGGAATTCCTGGATCCACCCCTAACTGCCTCCTCCCTCCCCTTTCAAAATTATGTGTGCATGGCTATAAGATCATTAGGCCCATGTGGTACCGGTAGTTAAAGGTCCTGTTTACCTTTGGGAACAGAGATTTAAAAAATGTTCAAAATATTACATTTGATGCATATGTATATAGGCAGGGCTCGACACTAACGGTGGCCCGGTGGCCCGGGGCCACCAAAAATGAAAGTCGGGCCACCAAATTTCAAAAAAGGGCGAATTTGGTGGCCCGCCTCGGGCCACCAAAATTTTTTGAAAAGTATGTCAATAAATTCGCAACTTTTTACGACGGAAATTAGCAGTTAAATTTGTTGAAAGGATGGATAAAAAAGACTGAATGAGTGCCTGAGAGTGAGTGTTGCAAGTTTGTTGAAGTTTATTTATGAGTAGATAATTATGTCCAACTTCTAATTCTTACTATCATAAAACTTAAATATTTGACTCATTAAAAAAAAGGACTTTTAATGTTTTTTATTTTTTTTTTCGGGACACCAAATTTTTCTCTCGGGCCACCAAAAATTTGAAATTTAGGATTTTGGTGGCCCCATCGGGCCACCAAACAAAAAAGTTAGTGTCGAGCCATGATATAGGTCTGTTGTGTCACAAAACATCTTACCATATAGAATTTCCGAAATAAAGCCTAAAATATAAGGAGAGATCAGTATTTTTCTCATGAAACTATAACTGTTGACGGTTTAGTCTGAAAACATTTTTATTATAACTGTTGTTCACATTTTGTGTATCTAACAATACTTAACATCGATTATATTGATTCACATTTTTACAGTGGTTTTTTTCTATCCCAAACTCACATTTTCGAACTATTTTAAGCACTTGTTTTAATTGCAAATGGTAAATTATGCCTTTAATGTAGTGACAATAAGATGTGGAGGCTGCGGATTTTTTCGTTTTTAATGCTTGTAAACTAAAAGCAATCTACTGAAAATTTTGAGCCAGCGAATGCAAGACTTGTAAGACCATGACACTGACATTTCATATAATATGCATATATAATTGTTTGATTATGACCAATAGCACTGTTTCAATAAACATGTTCAACTTTGAATTCCACGGTTTTGTGATATCTGATTTTATCAAATGACTTACGATATAATAAATTATCTATGTTTCTTTAATGTCAACTTCTAAAGAGTGTTAAAGTTTCCCTAGAAGGCACCTATGGTTAAATTACTTAACACTCACAGATTGGGTATTATGATTTTTTCCAGGGCTTGTTACTTTTTCCATAACCATATCGATGAAGACTATCAAAGTTGGCTGGTAATAAGTGCCTATACTGTGATTTTCAGTGTTGTAATTTTCAATATTTATTTTATTGATACTGGCCTCGTCCTACAAACCATCAGATGGGAAAGAGGAAATAAGACGAAAGAAACGTTAAAGTAAGAACAGGTGTAACATTTCAAACGTAATAAAAAGCTGTTTGCTTTTAATGATACACAACTTCAAAGATGGCTATGTCATATATTTGAAACCACACATAGTTTTGTTCTTCAAACTTTTACGTTCTTTAAAATTGCATATTTAATAGGTTTTCCCGGTCAATTTCATGTTTTGGTCATTCAAATTCATATAACGTGCATTCAAATTCACCCAGCGCACGCACGCGGAAATATTCGGGCATTCAAATTCAGAATCCGAGCGATCAATTTCACTTAGGCCTATGGGCGTTCTATTTCGTTTTCGTGAAATCAAATTCACGATTGGGCGTTCAATTTCTAAATGCGAGCATTGCATTTCCTACTCATTCAAATTAAAATGCATTCAAATTCACGCGGAAGTCATGTGATAGTCCCGATGAGCTTGTTTGGAGCGTTCAATTTCATTTTGAGGCGATCAAGTTCCTACTTAGTGCAATCAATTTAACGAGGAAAATGGAATAGACTTTTTTAAGAAAGGAGAAAAGGCATACACAACCAATGAATGCTTGCATATTATAGTGTAATCATTATTGTTTAACGGTTCTATACATTGTTCTCTTTTCATGTATTCTTTGTTTTCATCTAAAAAAATTCTAAATTGTAAGGTCCAATCAGCAGTGCATCTAAACAACACAACAACAATCTAATCATATTTCTTGATGATACTGCATACATGCTGGCAACGCCCAAACACTAACCACATAATGGTAATGCATCAATAAAAGACAAACTGACACACAATGACCTCACATAGTCCCGCAAAAGTAAATCAGTAAGATAACAATAAACAACAAATAAGACGTATACAGTGTTCATGTTATCAGTTTCAATGTAAGCCTAGCCGAAATTGCTTTTTTTTTTCTGAAGGTGTCAACCAACCTTCCGTATCATGTTTGTTTTATTTTGTTTCATTTTCCATGTAAGAAGATGGCTGCAATAGCTGTTCTTCTGTGAGGTCCAGTTGGATATAAGGTGGGACCACTACACCGGGTTAAACACTCTGCTCTTTGCGATAAATTTTAATGAAGTGGGATCTTTTGCGTGCATGCAGTTGTGACTCTGTCACACATGGAACCTCCATTTTACGTCCTATCAGAGGGACATGTGCCTGCATATTCCTTTTCGTGAAGCCCGGGTTCATATTTGTCAATGAACAGGTGGACCTCTACTGCAAAATAAATAATATTCATCATAAATCCCGATATATTCACAGCTAAATGAAAAAGACACACATTAGGCGTTTTCACATCAGCCCGATAAAAGTCCAAGCTCGAGATATTTTTCGCGATTGCGAATTAGCGCGCTGTTTCATTTCTTATTCACATTAGCCCGAAGAGAATTAGCCCGAAATTTTTTCGAGCTAATTCGACAGCTGAGCATGTGCAAACAGCATCAGTAATGTATGCACTTTCAAAAATTCCTCACGATTTGTGTGCAGTTTGCCTCGATCGCTCGGGTCACACACGCTAGGCATAATGGGATGCATCGCGCTAATTTCTCGAGTCGTTTTCACATTATCAATAGCGCGCTACTATCCCGCTATTTCAGAAATTTCCCGAGTTGGACTCAAGAAATTTTCTCGACCAGAGCGATACAATTAGCGCGCTATATGTGTTCACATTATCAAATAGCGCGATATTTCGTGATAGGGTTAATTTCCCAAGTCAGAAAATAACGCGCTATTTCGAAACATCGGGCTGATGTGAAAACGCCTATACACGGCCCTAAACTAACTAAATTCCGGCCTTCTTTTAAATTGAATGCAGCTATTTGGAACATGTAGATGGTTGCCTATTCACGAATTTGAATGACCGACGAGATTCCGTCGCCAGCTTGACATAAATTTGAATGCTCATTGCTGAAATGCGTGCTCCACTCTTAAATTTGAATGCTCCGATAGTGAATTTGAATGCTCCGACAATGAATTTGAATGCTCCGATAGTGAATTCGAATGACCGGATTTTGAATTTGATTTGCCGATTCAGTGCTGCGAGCGTGGAATGCGTGAAACTGAATGCTCGGAATATAGGAACTTGAAATAGGCGTTTTCACATCAGCCCGATAAAAATCCAAGCTCGAGATATTTTTCGCAGAAAATAGTCAGCAAAACAGAGCGCTATTTCGAAACATCGGGCTGATGTGAAAACGCCTACTGACAAAAGTATGAAATTGACTGGGAAAACCTCTATTAAACGATAGTTCCAAATTATTTATTTGTTTGTATGTGCTTTTTTTTCCTACAGTTAAAATTAATATACCATAGCTCTCAAGTAACCTCACACTAGGCGTTTTCACATCAGCCCGATAAAAATCCAAGCTCGAAATATTTTTCGCGATTGCGAATTAGCGTGCTATTTCATTTCTTATTCACATCAGCCCGAAGAGAATAAGCCCGAATTTTTTTTCGAGCTAATTCGACAGCTGAGCATGTGCAAACAGCATTAGTAATGTGTGCACTTATAAAAATTCCTCATGATTTGTGTGCAGTTTGCCTCGATCGATCGGGTCACACACGCTAGGCATGATGGGATGCATCGCGCTAATTTCTCGAGTCGTTTTCACATTATCAAATAGCGCGCTACTATCCCGCTATTTCAGAAATTTCCCGAGTTGGACTCAAGAAATTTTCTCGATCAGAGCGATACAATTAGCGCGCTAATTTGTGTTCACATTAGGCGTTTTCACATCAGCCCGATGTTTCGAAATAGCGCTCTATTTTCTGACTTGCGAAATTAAAAAATATCTCGAGCTTGGATTTTTATTGGGCTGATGTGAAAACGCCTAATATCAAATAGCGCGCTATTTCGTGATCGCGTTAATTTCCCAAGTCAGAAAATAGCGCGCTATTTCGAAACATCGGGCTGATGTGAAAACGCCTAATGGGATGCATCGCGCTAATTTCTCGAGTCGTTTTCATATTATCAAATAGCGCGCTACTATCCCGCTATTTCAGAAATTTCCCGAGTTGGACTCAAAAAATTTTCTCGATCAGAGCGATACAATTAGCGCGTTAATTTGTGATCACATTATCAAAATTAATAGCGCGCTATTTCGCTATCGGGAAAATTTCCCAAGTCAGAAAATAGCGCGCTATTTCCAAACATCGGGCTGATGTGAAAACACATACTGAAAACTAGCCTTTTAACATTTTAGTCATAGATTAAAATCATTTACGGGCCTGCTTTTGCAGAGCTCAAGAGCTTTTTCTACATAGCCTTAGACCGTGTTCACCTTAGTACAAGCATGACCAATGCCGACTACGACTCGAACTTCCAACCTACCTGCGTAATTATTTGTCGTAGATGGGGTAATACCATTCCAGCCAGAGCGATTCCAGCAGGTGCCGCTCTTCGTCGTCACGCTTGTGTGCTTCTGAATGAGGGCCAGACGGATAGGGTAAACAACAAGGCAGACGCTCCGCGTCACGACAAGTCGATATCACAGAAGCCATTCAGCTTGTCACGTCGGAAAAACTTGCTGTCGGGTGTAATACGGGAAACAGCGTGCGAAGCTCTGGTGCTGCCAAAGCACAGGGCCACTACCACCGCGACCGACATTTGAGCATTGTCCTCAAGTCCGACTTTACAGATGGACATATCCGGTTGAAGTGCTCTCTACTTTGCATCAAATGTCGGCCTGTACATGTTCTGCTAATGCCTGAAAGAATCGTTAAAATTTTCGTGCAGTGAGAAAACAACATTAATTCCCTCTGTCGTCTGGATCGGCAGAACTATTAGATATACTTAGTAATTTAGATGAACGGAGTTGCGGAATAAGGACATCAATCGCCGAATCGGATCATTTGATTCCCCAGTATCTTGTGACAGAGATCACTGCATATTAAAGTGTGGTGCCGGTGTAAGCAAGGGATACTTAATCGGCCAAGTCGGCTGAACTTTCTCTGCGTGTTCGCCAAGATTGAGCTGAGTAGAGACTAGAGTTACGTCGCAGGTCAACAAAGTTTTGGTGGAAGGGACATCAAAAGTCAAATGTTCATCACTGATGACAAAGGTATGTAGTGCCGGTATGTACTATTGATGTTGGTACTTGGTAATGGGTAATCCCTGCAGCAGCTCGTAGAAAGCTAAACTGGGATGGACTGTGCGATGACGACATTGGCCGACAGTTATGATTGCCAGCATGCAACAACTAAAACAATGTTGGGCAAGCAAATGTTTTCAGGATGGAAATAGAATTAATGTATGAATAAGAATCATGTAGGCTGCATTGTACACTGCTGACTTTATACTTTCTGTTGCGTGGAGCTCATGTATTTAAAATGAAAGAGACTTCGCATTTGTGGTCATTCATCATTCATGGAGCATACTGCACAACAAATACTGGACATTATCATATTCCTCTCACTCCTTGCTGAAACAAAACTGAATGTTTTTAGTATTCTTGGCTGTTTTGTTTGTTTTTTTCTCTCTAGGAAAGACTGTCCCTGTAGTGTGTCAATGATGGCCACATCAACATCTGTACCCAATAGCATGGGTGTAGGTCCACGGCAGCGTCGGACCAAACGAAGAGCCCAGGTTCCCCAAACCCAGGGACCTTGGCGGGACTCTTCCTGGGTCCAGAGCTTCTCCTCCCAGGGACCAAGTCCTCTTGGCAATCCTCAGGAGCTCAACCCCGCATTCGCCCTCCGAAAGATAGTCTTGCTCCTTGAGAAGGAGAAATTCATTGATGTCTCCCAGCTCATCAACCAGCTGAACAATGTCACCATTAAGTCCATCATGCATGAGATCCCCATGGAGATGTTCATAGACAACATCCCTCAATCGCTGGTAGCGTTGGAGAGTCTGTACTCGAAACTCTTTATTCTGGATCCCGAGAACTTCCCGGTGGACAAGCTGGCTTTGGAGGCCACAGTGTTCCAGATTGTCCGCCATCTTGCCCTGCTTGACTCCATGCTTGACTTCGGTACAGATATTTCGAATGCAGAGGTCATGAACTCTATCACAAATGTCCTTCGTATCGTACTCTTCGTCAAGCCAGACATTGTGTCTGTGGTCCACGCACGCAAGAAAATGATGGACAACGCCCTCCTTGGAATCGGAGAACACAGTCTAGTGAAGGTGGCAGGGTCTCTTATGAATCTCCATGATGGCCTCAAAATTGAGTTTGAAAAGACAATGGCTTCCTACAAAATTGCTGTCCAGCAGCTTGAACAACTGAGTCTTTCCAACCCCAAGCCGATTACACTCAAGTCGTTTGCGAATCGCTCCCTCCCCTCAGCCAATCATCAAGTCCTCATGACGTACACCGAAACGGAGATACAGGAACGGCTCTTCAAGAACAAGACGGTCCTGAATGCGGTGGAGTCGAACATGACTAATCAACTCCCGCACCTGATCCAAAACCTCAAGGAGCGCATCGAGAATGACAAGAATGCGCTGCTGGCATTTGGAAGGTTGCGGCGTGAGATCAAGGGCATTTCAGCGGATGCCAAGGTGGCCCCTGCAATCACGCAGTACTCCAAGAGTCTGAAGGCTGTCCTGGACGTATTCGCCCATATCCTGAATGAAGAGTTCCCAGAGAAGAAGGGCAAAGGGCTCAATGTCCCTGACCATGAAGACCAGGTCTTGAAGCTTGAAGAGGTTGAAGGAAGACCAGTAGAAAATGATGAGACCCAGGAGAGTATTGGAAATGCATCCTCAAATCTTCAAAATGGTAAGAACACTTTTCCCTCCCACTTTCCAATTTTCTTTACAGTGTTTGTTCTTGCATGGATGAAATTGAAGAGGGGAATTTACCCCAGGATACAATGGGTTCAGTTGATATGAAAGAAGAATAAATCAGTGAAGTCTGAGGAAAATTGGACAGTCTGTTCAAATGGTATGAATTTTTGATGTTTTGGTTAAAACCATGTGCTGCATCCTGAATAAGAAGTTACAACATTGGGCCGAATGCATAAAACAAGCAATTGCTTGTAAGCAATTGTTTAAGCAAAAGCACAAGCTCGTCTAGCAAAAGGTGTAGCTCAAGCAATTGCTTAAATCCATATGCATAACCTTTTGCTTGTGCCAATACCTTTTGCTTGTCCCTCACAAGCAATTGCTTGCGTTTTCAACAAAAGGAACGTCACGCCTGTGCGAACACAAGAACAAAGGTGAGTGTGACAGCATGTCTTTGAAAGGGCATGTGTGTGCAAAACATTTCCTGACATAGCAATAGAGCTATGTAATGGCACTCATAAATGTGCGCACACACACACATACTGGCTGATTCCCATCACTGCTTATAGAGATAGCCCGGATCTACCAGATCTCACGTGGAGAGAGGTCTCCTTGCTCTCCACCGAAGTCAGACATTTACCTGTTTTTCATCGCATTTTGCGTGCTGGCCACTGGACTTTCCCGTTGTTGAAATGAAAAAAGTTTCTAACACTGCTAAAAAGTAATTTCTTGTAGATTTATACCACTCCTGCACAAGTGTGGTCTTTCTTGTATGAATGTGAAAATGATACTTAAAGGGGAACGTCCAAGTTAAGCAAAAGCTTACGTTCATTTTGCAGAGCTTGGAAAATCGTAAGCAATTGCTAGCAAGAACAAGCAAAAGGTATGTTTTATGCATACGTTTTTAAGCAAACACTTAGTCTCTAAGTAATTGCTTGTGAGCATTCAGCCCATCATCACAATAAGAGACTCTATATTCAAAGAAAATCTAAAAGAGAATTTAATTTTTCATATAACTCTAAGTTAAAGTAGGAGTACCTGAATTGCATACTTTTCAAAAGGCAAGAATCTGAGAAACAAGTTTACTTTCCATAAAATATGAAATTTACCCCTTTGTATTCCCTTATTTTCTTCATATCATCCCAAAACTATGACTTTACTATACATGCCTAGTCTCCTTATCCGGTGAAAACGGTAGATTTAACCAACCAAGGATTGTTTAATTATAAAGGAACAAGATTTTGAAGATTTCAGTAATTGAAAGTTTTTGTCCAATGTGATGAACAAAGTCTCCAATGCATAAGTTGTTTTACATTGTGAGGGTGTTAGCAGACTGATTTTTTGATAGAAGAGGTAGTGGCAGAGAGAAAACTTGTCATTGATATGTGCTTGATATATATGCAGTATATTTAAAGCATCATTTCAAGAAATATTGTTATAGCAGAATTAAAAAAAAAATAATGAAAAATAGGAAAGAAATTTACAGATTGCTTTCATTCTCACCCTTACAGCTAAAATTTGAAAATTTGAATTACCTTGATTGTATGTGTGATCAAATAAGCATCCAGAGAGAGAGAGAGAGAGAGAGAGAACAAAAACGAAAACATGTATACAGTGCAGTAGGCTTGCTAAAGAGCTCATTTGCAACCTCGAAAAAGTTGTCCATACAACGTGTGTACATTAATGATTATGATTTTAGTCTTTTAAGTAATCAGTAATTGAGTGAAAGAAACTACTTGTAAATAATATCATTATTCCAGATAAATAAAAGCATGATAGCAGTAGGCTGTAGTACAACTTGTGATACAGCTTGTCTCACATTTTTGCTGACATAGTACCTCAGATAAGTCCAAATAATTTACAGCATTAACTGCCAGACTGTGGATTTCAGATATCTGTAAAACAAAATTTCTTCCTCTCAACTGGAAAGAAAGATACATGTGCATTTAAACATGTCACAAATGTTTTAATGCAGTAGTACAAATAGATGTACCAAATGCATGAAACAGAACACTCATGCCTGTACACCAGCTAGGACCAGGAAGGTGGAACTTCCCTGCAACACCAACCATGGATTGTGCTTGCCAGTAAAAGAGTTCAGTATTCTGCACCCCTTTCTTTGCTGCTACTGTACCTCATTTGTCATTGCCCTCAAGCTTCTTAGCATTGCCTGGGTCCCCATTCATGCCATGGTAGTTGGTTTGCTCAGCTTTTTGTTAACCAGGTTTATCTTGGTGTACTTAAAGCTTAAGACTGTATTGTCTCTGCCAGGAATGGGATTGGAATATTTCTGAGTATTTTGTCATCAGCAACAATGCAGCAACAAAGAGAGAAGGGAAAAAAGATGAGACTGACTGTCATCTTATATCCTTTCCTGTGTGTAAAAAGTTTTGTGTTACGTACAGGGGAGTGAGGTGGTCACACATGCCACTGAAGTGATATACAATTTTACAGCATTTCTCTTACAAGTGTGATATTCCTTTAAAGCTTGTGAACATGGATTTCTTTTTTGATTGAAAATAAAGTATGCTTAGATATTTGTGTTGTCATTGTTGTTTGATGTGACAAATTCTGATGGGCTACTACTCATTTTGTAGTAAAGGCTGTAGACTACATTAATCTTTCCTGGTATCATCTCAAAGTTGTCTTTTGGTTGGGATTGTGAAGTCAAAGAATTTCCCCTTGTCAAGATTTTATTATCTTGATCAGAGTCTCAGAATGGATAGATACAGTACTGTCTCTTTCATTTTCCCATCCCATTTGCACTGTCAAAACAAACAGGCACTTCAGTAGAAATTTGTTTCTTCATTTCCTTTTAACACTTGTTTGGTGTGATAATAATTTACTCTCACATTTTCCTTTATATTGCACCCCTTAAAAAATGTTTAGATGATATTGCCAGTTGAACACCAGTAGGGTACAAACCCCAATGACTGTGTATTGGCTAATCGCCATTCTGTTTCACACATCATGATATCCTGTTTGACATAATCTTGTGAGTGCAGTACATATGTAGCTGCATGGGGCAAAATGGTTTCTTATCGCAATGTTATTTAATAGTGGCGTTGATTGCACTGGAGCTATTATGCTCGATAAGTTCACAAGGACAAGTGCGTCAAGTCAACACACCCCAAGCCACTGTAGAACATTGCATGTGTGCATGATCTCCTATCTCACAGAACTTTGCACTTCAGAAATGACAATCTTATCATTCACTCGAAGGTGCACTACCAACTTCAATTGCAGACATTTGATCTATGATACCAATTTTTGTTTGGGCAGTGGCCTGGTAATCCTTGTAGAATTTATACATAGTAATGTGGACATGTTTGTAATTTGACAAATCTCATGATTTGCCCAGAAGGTGTGCTTGGGATTGTTCAGAATCAGTTACGTGATGTGTATCAGTGTACATACACTACAAGAATCCACCTGTACGGATCAAATATGGCATAGCAGGTACAGACAGAGTAATAACAATGCCACATTCATTGGGACAGTCCCGAGAAGTTTAGGTATCATGCTAGAATTGAATGCTCTACTTCCTGTACTGCAGTATCGCTGAATAAAAGCCTTTTCATCTTGATCCCATGAATGTGGCATTTAAAACACCATGTGAGCAATGAATGGACAGTGTATTTTGACAAATTCTGTTTCAGAATTTGGTTTCAATTCATATTCGATTGTGCAAGAGTGCACTTTAATATCATCAGTTAAATCTCTTTGAGACCATTATCATGATATCTATCCAACAAAAATGAAATCATGAGCATACTTTGTTTGCTTGGTCATTGACGAGAGGCTCTGTAGTTATAAACTGTAATCAAGTTGATAGTGAATTCAGAGCCCTGACTCTTACTGCGAATAGCGAGATATTGCATCTACAGTGTGTAGATGATATTCATTAATCGTCAATTGACTGACACATCCCTTCAGTTACAGCACTTGTACAAGTCATCATACTTTCACCGAGGTTAGATGTGAACATGAATGAATTTGTATGCAGGTGTATAACATAATTAGTAATAACTACCTGGTATAAAGTGTTTTGGAAAAGCTAAGTGTAATTATGCAAACTTCCTGGCCACATTGTAACTGTTTCTCCTGTCTAATATTCTGAAACAGAGAGAGGGAGAGAGCAAGCTTGTTGATGTTCCAACACAATTGAACAAATTCAAACACAAAGCCAAGCAGAGAGAAATAGAGGCCAGCCAATGAAATAATCAATAGGCTCTTTGTCCAGACCCCTTTGTGGAGCATTGATTAGTCTCACAAGAGAGATCAGAAGAGGGGTATGAGGAGGGGGTGAAAGTGGATCCATGTAATACCAGACAAAAGTGCCCCAGAGATACACAACATGTGCCGTTTTAAAGTGTGGATGTCATGACAGTTTGCCATAGCATGTAGAGAAGGCAATAGCTTCATTTTTCCAGTACAGAAGAAGAAAACATTTGTGCGAACTCCAGTTTGCTAGCTGTACAACATTTGATTCGTGATCTATCGCATATATTGCTGTACTGGCTCAAGCTTTTCAGTCCTATTGGCAAAAGAAATGTTGAGGTCAGTCAAAGCATGGACCTACATCATAGGTCCGTGATAGGCTAGATACCTTCCAGTGCAAAGAGATGCGCTCCACATTGGTACATGGCATTGATGGTAATGGCTCTTTAAATTGTAAAACACTGATAAACTTTGCAGCAATGGCCCTAATTGTAGCTTGTAAACTTTTCAGGGATAACTGTTTTGAGGGATCGTAAAGTTTTGGTTGACATACCTTTGTACAGTACAATATGTACGTAGCCATTACATCTGTGTTACTTGTGTATGGAAGACCTATTTACAGTAATTTCAGGACTACTGGTTAATGAGCTGCAATAGACCAAGTCAATAACTGAATAATTTGAGATACATGCATGCATATTCACGTATCATAATGATATTATATGGTTGGCAAACTTTTAATTTGTTTGATTACCAATGAATCAGCTGAATCATCATTTAATGTCCATGCTTTGTTATTCATACTGCGATTATCATATCTAATCTTTAATCTTATTCTTCCAGAAGTTATCATGCACGATGCCAGTCCATTGATCCCTGGTTTAGGGAAAAGGTGCAAGAGAATGTATGATAGACTGCAGTGTGGTTGTTAACTTGCAATATGGAGAATTTCATTAAACTGAAAATTGTAGGACTTACATGTATCACTTACAATTTGTAAATTGCTTAAAATGGAAATGATGTTGAAGTATTTCACTGCTCTCTTCATACAGAATATGTAAGTCATGTTTTCTTTCTATTAGAGGGAAGTATAAAAGCTGTCGTTTGTCAATATGCCATGATCAGCTAAACCAACGCATGCTCCAAATAGTTTCTGATGCTACGGTTCAAGTCTCTTTTTCAACCATACTTTACAGGTCCATGTAAAGAATGCATTACTCAATGAAAGCTTAACAAAGCATGCCAGATTTATTGTGCATAGGACTAGGAGAATTTTCAGGGCTCAGAGTTTTTTTCCCACGCTCTTCGTGCAATACCTACTCCGACAGAGACTGTAGACTTTTTTTTTTGATGGAGGTAAGAATGTACACTTGTATAGGTTACACTCTGCTAGGCAACTCCGAGTAGGATCAGATGAAAATTGTGCCCCAGCTTAACTTAAGATACATTGACTAAACACTATAGTGCTAAAATGGAGTTTGTAAGAAGGGGATATGGACTGTGTTTACTGAGGCAATTCATCTCAGGCTCGTGAGTGTGTGAGTCAGAGGTATTTTGAATAAGGAAGTGAAAGTTTTATCAATGCACCTTGTTCAAGAGCATGGTTTAAGCAACCTGATAAAAAGAAAATGCAGACATCCCCCTTGTGCAAGCAGTCATATGAAAGACGCAATCCCAAGAAATCTGAGCAAGAACTACTTTTAAAAGAGGAAACTATTCTAGGATTACTATCTTCACAATTGAAAGTATGCTTGAATACTGTATACACCAAATATTTCGCGAGGTTTTTATTTTCGTGAATTTCACGAGTCAGGTGCTATTCACAAAATTAAAAACATACGAAAATATTGACTCTGAACCTGATATGAATGTGATGTACGCATACACATTTCTCCGTTCAATACAGTACTCCATGATCTCGAATTTAACCACTCGCGAAATTGTCGGGAAGTCTCGATTCGTGAAAATTTAGACTCTCGAAATATGGCATATATGCAGTCTACACATAATGTTTCCCTTCTACAGAAAATAATTTGTTGTCAAGATATTATGCTCCTGTTCTTGCAATATAATTATGTGTACATTGTACATTGTACATGTACCTAAAATGTTTCAAAAACATATGTGTAAATAAGAAAAGGATATCAGAGTTTGTATATGCAAATTGCAATGAAAATTTTATTAACTTATTTTATTTAAGTTAACAAGTTTTGGTATGAATATTTTGTGTGCGAATAGTGGGTCTTTTTGCATTGTTATCTACATCTTGCCTATATGCTTTAATAGAAAAGACAATTCTTTTAATATCAGTTATAGTCCCCACAAAATACGGTAGATCTTGGTGAAGGCCTTGGGAGATCACTCTTTGGAACTCTTGGTGTCAAATCATAATGTTGATTTATTGTCACAGGAATTCAATTTGATGTTAATGGTGGTCCATTATGTCATCTTCTCTGTGGAAGGTTTCTCATACCAGTAGTTAATGGACCATGTCGTTTTCCTGGTAGAAGGAAGAACTTTATTGTTTAGATTTGTTTAGTTGATAAACAATGTGTGCCCTCTTGATCTCTTACAGGACAGTGTTTGAGTTAAATGGTCAAGCTCTTGAATGCTGTATTAGAGTATCTTGCCATTTAACAATTCTTCACATCCAGAGTGGGTTTTTTCTGGAACACTATCTGTACAATATTTGTCTCCCAACCCCGACCCAACCCCTTCCTTTTCCCTAAAGAGCTTGTGTCAATTTGCAGTCATGACGGATTTAAAAGTTTGCTTTCGGAACCTTGAGAACTCCACCAGACTAAATGCCACAGGTTGCTCTGGGCAAACTGTACAACCTCAAACATGCATGTCAGAAGGTGGATTCACATAAGAATTATCATGGCAATACCATGGTAATTTGTTGGCACCTTTTTTATGAGCAAAATACTAGACCACAGTAATCAAAGTTTCTGTGTGTATTTCGTGCAAAGTTTGAATTGCCCCTGAAATACCAAGATATTTCAATGTGTATTTGCATTTACATTACTACCATGGTATTCACCATCAATGTAAATGCACCTGTTGACGTTGTAAGTGATCAGATTGCCACTAGAGATGTCATACAGCCATAGTTACATTTAAACATGGATGTGCACATGGAGTTTCTTTCTCCTCATCTCATTGCAAGTATATCTTGCAGAGCATATGATAAGTCTACATTCTACACGAACATGAAGATCATATCTGTTCCTTAAGTTTATTTCCAGAACTTATGCAACCTTTAGTTCATGCTTTTGCTTTCATATCTTTGGTTTGTTTTTGTTTGTTTGTTTGTTTGCTTGTTTGTTTGTTTGTTGTTGTTTTTTTGTTATGGTTTTTGGATGATTTTTGGTTTGGGAAATTATTTTGAAATGACAGATTTTTTTTTCTTTTTCGTTTTAATGTCTGTGTGCAATATGTGTGGTACCGTAGTGAATTTATGCTCCCACCTCACAAGATTGCTTGGCAATTTTCTGTGGCATTGCAATGGTCTACATGTATAACTATGGGACACAAGATAAGAAGCGGAAGATGCCTTGGGGATCAGTTGTCTTTCCAGAATACATTGTAGATTTAGCAAACAATACTAACACTTTGAATGAGTGAAGCAAATTTGAAATAATGTTTGAAAATTTTCCTTTCTGGCCTAGGTTCACCGTATGAAGATGTCCCGCCGCCACCATCTTACCCGCCTCCCCCAATACCGCAGTCAGAGAGCGACCCCTCCTCTCCCCCTCAAGAGTCGGAGAAGGGTGTAGCCAAGTCCCCGCCATCACCCAAGGAGATGAGGAGGCGTGGGCGGTCGAGGGACCGCAGCAGGAGGAAGAGGGTGGGCACTTCCAAGGGTAGGCCTGTCTCCATGGACCGCACCCTGATGACGATCTCCCGGCCGGAGCGTGAGAGCGTGGAGGACAACCGCGACTTCCAGATGATGATGAGACGCATCAACTCTGTATCAGCATCCTCTCCAGGTAGGTATCTATGGCTTTATTCTCTGAGCATCCTTTCCGGTTTTTGCTTTGTGATGAGGTTTAACTGCCTTCGTCAGCAGGCCTACAGATATGCAAAACATTTTCTCATTGAGTCGCAGACCAATTCTCAAACCTTTGTGTTTTAATGTGTTTACTTCATTTTTAGTGGAAAAATGAGGAAAGAAAATGGGATTCCATCGCCAAGACCTCCGGATAGCCAGCCCGGTACTTTATTTTTAGCGTAAATATACTTCTGACTTGTGTTTTGGCGCGTTGAGTTTTTTTTTTTTTTAGTCCAACTGATTGACAAATTGCCCAACATAGATTTAAATAAGCACTGATTAATCAGTGTTTTAATAGTACCCATGCAATAGCATCCAATAGTATACACTGTAGTTCTGTGACTGTAGGGGGCTTTGAAGAAAAGTAGTGTCAAGTGATGGTGATGCCTGATGAGACAAGACAGTATACAACTACTGGTAAATTAGAATGTAGTCACAGCACACTATTGATCTTTAAGCCCCCGTTCCACTATGCCGTTCTCGCTACGATTTGACAATTTTCTCAGGTCGGGAAGGATCGGGTAAAACCTGAGCCGATCTGGACACAGTACGATGTTAGAACGCTCTAAGTACGCTGCAGTTACGACTACCAAGTGCTTGCTACGCTCTTACTACGATGATCGGGAATTAGACATTGCGATCTCTGCCGCTGCCGGTACGCTTTAGAACGATGTAGCTACGCTGTTAGTGCGATGTTGCCGATGTTATCCGATCAATGCACGCTGTATCTACGCTCTGAACGATCTATACGATCTTATCACGCTGTTACCCCGTTCAGAGAGCTGAAAAGTGCCCGATGTGCCCCGATGTACCCCGATTCGACTGTGGATCAGCAGTCAGTCAACTTATTAGCATGCAGAACCGAAGAAATATACTGTGGACCTCGAAGATTCATTCTTCTTTTTTTACTTTTGATTTTCAAAGTTGTTGTTGCTTCGTTATTCTCACTACTCTTTCTTCATCAGCGAGCAAGTGCTTCTGTGCTTCCAGTGCCCTGGTTATGACCCACCATTTCCCTCTCCTCTCCCCTCCTCCCCCCCCCCCCCCCCCCTTGTCCACCTCGGACTTACTACCTTCTTCACTACTATATCTTTCTATCCTCTCATCAATTTTTTCCTTACAAGAGAGCCGCCATGTGTTTGTTAATGTGCGTCCGTATGTGTACATGTATGTGTGTATTACTCTGTCTGTCTTTTTTTTTTGCTACCGCTTAGGGAAAATTGTTGTTGTTGTTTTTTGCAATTATTTATTTTTCTCTATGAGGGGACTGCATTCTAATACTATAACAAGCTCTGCTTTTTAGCAGGCCTCTCCATTTCCAGCAATATTTTGTATGCATTTACCACAGTGACGTAACTGTTAGTTGTATCTCTGTTGATAATTTGCCTGTATCTCTTTTACAATGTTATTCTGTTCATCGCATTGTGGTACTGATTTCATGACGTCTGTGTATATGAGCTATTCTTTGTATTTTTTATTATTTGTTTGTTGGAAGTGAAATAAATCAACTTGAACTTGAACTTGAAGAGCCTCCTCAACTCACGATTCTTTTGCAGCAATGCATTGTATAAACAAAGACGTGCTGATTTTTCAAAGGATTTTTTCTTGATGTCCTTGCTTTTATAGTCCGTCTTCCTCCAGTTGTAGATGATTTCATATTCTTCAAAATTCTGCTATGTCCTCTTCCTCCTCTTTCAGCATCACGTGCAGTCTCTCTTTCTTCGCCTTTTGGGTAGCTGCTTCGCTGCTTTCTTCTCTTCTTTTTCTTCATCTCTTCTTCTTCTTCGAAAATTACAGCTAAAATTACTTCCCGTTCTTATGCCGATGTTACTACGCTCAGAAAGACCTTGTTACGCTCATCCCGCTGCGTTTACGCCGTCATTACGCTCTCCTCGCTGCGTTTACGCTGTCACTACGCTCTCCCCGCTTGCCGTACGATTAAAAATATGTCAATTTTGATCGGGGAGATCGGGAAGAAATTTTGAACCGGTTCAAAATTTCTTCCCGATCTGAAAAACTGCCCGCTCCAACCCCGACCTCCACACGCTGCTGCTACGATGCTTCCGATCCCCGGACGCTTTTGCCGCTCTCTCCCGATCTGCTAGATCGGGACAGATCGGGGTCCAAATCGTGATAGTGGAACGGGGGCTTAAGCAAAAGAGAGTGGGAACCCTCAGTCACAAAGAGGACTCCCTCTTTTTTAAGACTCAGACATGCTGTAGGAAGTTCTTCTTTTCTGTGGAAAAAAGCACAAGGGGTAATATTCAGTCATTCTGCGCTCTTATATCCCTTTCTGAAGAGACTCCTCGGTAGCACCTGGGTGATTGTCATGCTAATTCTTGATGGAAGCTGAGTCAAATGCAGTGTATTGTCAATTTGTAAATCCACCATCAGTTTAAAACTGTCTGCTCTCTGTTGCTTAGCACTCAAGATATTGTTGAAGGATTAGTGAGTGCATGAGATTTACATTTAAGTTGTAGAGGGGGCCTTACAATTTACTGTGGATTGTGGCAGTTGGATTCAAGGTAGTCTAGTGTATTGCATGTGACTGTTCCATATACGGTACCGGTAATTCAGCTTGTATAGCAAGTTTGGTTACTGCTTTGTTTTTGAAGATTTATTTTGCCATAAATAAGAGTGAATCCTTGCTGAACATAGTGATTGCTTATTCTGGGATCCTTTCTCTTTTTTTTTTTCTTCTTCTACTTGAGTTCAGCCCTCCCGCTAGATTTATTGTGTGATAATGTATTTGAGAATTAGAATCAATTGACCCTGACCAGGAAGTCCAGTTGAAGTGTTGATGGATGCATTAACAGTGCCACGGCTGGAGTGTGTAAACACTACATGTATTCATTTTTTTCTTACAAATGTTCCTGTTTGAACAAGCATTTTATGTTCAAGTCCACCACTCATCACTTAGTTTTTAAGTGATGTATGAATCACATTTATTTGACAGGTGGGATACAATTTTGATAAAAGGATTTTTTTTAGGGCTCCATATTTCATTCAATCTTCCAAATGCATCATCATGGTCACATGTGTAAAGGGGAAGTCAAATTCAGGTGGTGAGCTATCTTTTGTTGGGAGTTGACAAAAACGAAACTTCACAGCAGGATTTTGCCTTGGCTTAGGATCCAAACACAGAGGCTCAAAAAATAATTTCATTACTGTGAGATCAGATTATTTGAGATTAGATGTGTCCCACAAACATTTCTGATCACAAAGACACTGTTGGGGTATTTCTTTTGACCATCCCAAAGCCAGATTTTTTTTTTTTGTTTCCACAGGAAAGAGGCTCTGACAAAAAAAAAAAAAAAAAAAAGATGAAGAAGAAAAGTTTACTTGTTGGTACAGTTTTCTCTTCTAGCTCTTGTTAATTTTTTTTGCTAAATTTGCTAAATGATAAACTTTACATGGTTCACTAATCATATGAGAGCTTTCAACTGAAATGATATCACCCTTTGTAAACATTATAGAGCTGTTTACACTGACAGTGAAAAATCATGAGGAAATAAATATTGTGACATGTTCGTAAAAGTTGTAAGGCAATTGTGTCAGAGCCACCCACAATATCAGCGGACAGATCACACATTGTACTGCAACTTCTCCTTTAACTTTACTTGAAGTTTTCTGTGAAAATTAGCAAGGAGAGCACTCACAAATCTCATGATTTTGTTATGTGACTGACACAATTATTCTTTAAAGACTTCCTTTTTGCTTTTATTGGAACCAATGGACTTTTCATTGCAATTTGATGTAAAGTTCAGACACAGTGATTCTTTTATTTGTCATATTACTAACTGGTGAGATTCAGCCTGATTATGCAACTTTTTTTTTTTTTTAGTCATGATCATGAGTTGATACCAGTTATTTATTTTGAAATGTCTACAACTTCAGCTTACATCACATTCCCTTTGTCAACTAAACAATTAATGCAAATGTATAAACTTCCAAGTTGAGATTTCCTGGGGATTTTTCTGTGTTTCCCAGTTTAGTTTGATATGTTTTGCCAAGTTTTGCAATACAAAAAGTCTACTGGGAAAAAACCCATAAAACATACTGTGATCTCCTATTTTTAGCTTTTGAATGAGATATGTAAATAACATAAAAGCATGTATGGGTAATTGTCCCTGATACATGATAAGCATGCTGGGACTTAACCAAATACTAGTAGCTGAATCATGTGTGTTAGAAACATTTTGTTTTTAGCAAATAAGATGTCATTCCCCTCCCCACCCCCATCCCCTAAAAAAAAAAAAAAAAAAAGCAGATAAAATAAACCCAAACAAACAAACATTCTTCTGGTGACGGATTTTGATCACAAAGAAGTCACATTTTGTCCTTCAAGAGAGCATGATCTTTTGTTTACTCTTTTTCCTCATGGGTCCCGGAACTATTCACAGATCATTTGTCGTCCTAATTGAAGGCAATTAGCTGTGACTTTTAATACACCCACAGTCTACAGGTCCTATTAAAGGGGAAGGCTAGTAACTGATCAGTGGGAATCAGTGGAAATGCTGGGAGATGATTGTTCCAATCCTTATGGGATTCATTCAAGAGTTCATTGTATATCTATTGTTGTGTGAAAATGATTTGCTTCAGAATGGTCTCATATTCAAGTAATGTGCAGTTTAATGCTTCCAGGTTAGCGTCCCTGGTCAGTGACGGAGCATTAATCTGCACATTTCTTGAATATGAGACCGTTCTGAAGCAAATCATTTTCACACAACAATAGATATACAATGAACTCTTGAATGAATCCCATAAGGATTGGAACAATCATCTCCCAGCATTTCCACTGATGCCCACTGATCAGTTACTAGCCTTCCCCTTTAAAATGGCTCATTCAAATGCTATTGTCACCAAGCAGTGCAGTGGCACTCATCATTAGCTTGCATCAGCAGATAGGGATAGCAAAAGGGGATCTCGCCTAGTAGTATGTACAATTATTTTGAGCATTGTTTTGTATGTGCTGACCCTGAGTTGGTCATTTTGATCACTCATGTTTGCCCAAGCACAGAGAAGAAGAGATGTGGCCCTGCACCTCAAAATAAACAAAAAGTCGCCAGACATGAATTTTTAGTTAAGACCATATTCTAAAAGAGTAGACTTTAAGCTTTAAAATGATGTATAACTCAAATCAAATGGACTCTAGTAACCTATCTAGATATTGGAAAGAAAGCACAAACTCAGGAAAAGTGTGAACTGAGAAAAGAGGCTCTGAAGTACAGTGTCTATTCAAGCGTTTAATCTTTACCAAACCGTGCTGGCTGTGCGATGAACAGGACAAAAAACAGGAAGTAAAACACCAGAGTAACAGCAATGAAGGGACTATCAGATTAAACTGAAATTAAGCATGCCTCATTAACACATTCTGTCCATAATTAATGCCAACTTTCAAAGCAGTAGCACTATCTTTTCAAAAGTTATTAGAGTTGAAAGTGAAGAGTGTGGACAAGGTTTTTCAGAAATGAAAAAGGGATTCTAAAGACACACCTAATCACACTATTCTACCAAAAATGTTCGAGACAAACTGCTGCAAAAAAAAAAAAAAACTTTCCTGCCCGTTTTATGATACCAAATTTTAGCATAATGTAAAAGAAGACCCGCTCTTTCAGAAAATATGAAAAAGTCAATTTCGGCTAGGTTGACCCATTTCACTTATTTTCAGTCCTCGCGCAAAATCAGTGTGTGCGACTTTTTGTTCGTTTTGAGGTGCACGGTCACATATGATAGATAAATGGATGCAAACAGCTTGAGAGAGAGAGAGAGAGAGAGAGAGAGAGAGAGAGAGGAGATATCTTTGATTTGTTTAGGTATGTTTCTTCTGACCCATTTGGACAATGTCAGATTTTTTTTTTCATGCTGCAAATTAAAATCTTCTCATGAAATTATAAAATGCCTTTGTATCTGTGTCACTGAGTGTGGGGAAGATGGCCATGTATCAAGAGAAACTGTCTAGACTTTGTTCTTCATGGTTGATGATCCATTATTAAAATGTAGTTACCACTCATTTCCAGGAATCTTATGAATCTGCTGGAAGATCTGCAAATTATAGAGTTTTTCAGAAACTAACAGAAATCAGACCAGGCTTCTTTTATTTGTTTTATATTCATGAAAATCTACTTTAGTCTGATAATCCCAACAGTGTTTTGTTTTTTCCTGATTTCTTTTTCTTGTAGATATACAGAGTTTACAAACATTGGAATGATTTTTTGCTTACAAGATGTGAAATGAAAACTAAATTCTGCATTTTTTTTTTTGTCGCTTAACCTAAGCTTAGCATACTGTGTGGCTTATTGTGAAGTTTATGAGTCATTAAGGAAATATACTTTCTTGTTTATCAATCACATGAGACTATCTGATTTTTGTATAATGATGTCATTTCTTGCCACTTTTTAGTCTCCCCACAGCAAAAGGAATATTTCTCTCGGTATTACGAATGTAAGTTGAAGAATCGCAGTGTCTGTCACTGTAAAGTTGACACCTTGTGTGATTCTAGCATGCAAGCCATACATCATTATTGCAGATCCATACTGTCATTGTTTTCATTAATCATCCCTGCAGACGCAACATCAAAAAAGGGTCATATACAACACAATGTACATTAGACATATTTCATCACATCCAACATTCATATTACAAAATTTTCTGTACTCTCACACTGTAGATTACATGTTCCATTTGGTCTTGTACATCAACTCATAGAAAAGCAACAAACACCAAGTGAGAGAGTACATTCTGAATTATGTGGTACCATTTTGTATTTTTGAGGTAGTATTGATGAATGGAGTCATATCAAACAAACAAAAATGGGTCCACTATCAGTAAGTTAAGGCATGTTGAATTGGAAATTGATATTTTAGGAGAGAATTGCTATTGCAAGTTATTTCAAATAAAATTCAACAAGTCATATGTAAAATCAGATACAGATTGAAAGTTTTACCTTTGAAATTCCCTTGAAATCTACTGTATGAAGCAGTGTGATATGTTTTCAAGAATTTCTATGAACATTTTTCTGATTTACACAACATTGTAATTAATGTCAATCATGTTGAAATAACAGCAAAAAAAAAGACTCAGAAACACTCATTAATGTTTATATTTCTGTTCATTTTCTATTCCTCAGTACTAAACTTGCTTGGAGGGTTTTTTTCATTGTTCTTATCTCTTTACTTGATAGAAAGCTGATTAAACAACCCCCCAACAATTCTAACATTTTAGGCAACGTCCACAAAATGATTCTTTAAAAGCTTTCAACTGTTGTCTTTGAATGAACTACATATGGCTCTGTGATCATAGAATCCTGGATATTTGTATATCACACGCCACTATTTTGATTTTTATTAGAATTTAAAGAGATATAAAGTAGGATGCAGCTTCTAAAAATGATTTGTGCGTGTGTGGGGGGGGGGGGGGGCGTTGACTTTCAAAATGGGGTCATCTTCCCCTTTGAAAGCTTTCTATATGCAGAGAGGCTAGTTTAAGGACATCGCAATGCATGGATTCATGGCCACAGGATTGTGTGTATACAGTCACAAACAAAAGAATTTGCCAGAATCGTTGTAAGCAGAGTGCAAGCACGATTTGGCAGAGAGAAGTTCAGCTTGGCAGATTGAATGAAAAATACCCTGATAATAAACAAGGTCATCCCTTTGAATGAAAGGCAAGCACAACAATAGATCAGTCAGAAAAATTTAGACAAACTCGTTCACTTTTATGAATCAACCATAAGGTCATGTCCAAGAACCTAGTAGATGTATGAATGCATTGGTTCCTGAATTGGCACAGTAATAAAAATTCAGCTGTGTATTTATGTCTGTTTGTGTGTTTTTGTTGGTAGGATTTTTTTTTTTTTTGTGAGGGGGGCAGGAGAAGAAGGTACTGCTGTTTTTTTTTTTGTCCTACTTTTTTGATAAGAGAAAATTAGATTATGATATTTGTATGAAAAAAAAAGAAGCTAATATAGTTACAGCTGATTGAATGTTTAAGCATTTACAATTAGAAATTACAGATGTGGATATGATATAAATTTGTTTAAAATAGGTAAACAAAGATGAATCTTGATATAATTGTGCTGACTATCAACTTGTTTCTAGAGATATGAAATGATATGATAAGATTGCAGTTGGCAAAATATCATTTATTGCATGCATTCATTTCCAAGCAGTCAAAATGAAGAACAATTTCCACATTGCAAGATATTCCATGTCGATGGTAAAAGTAATGTTCCAAGCATTTCAACCTTTTTTGAATACCAGAAAGTTACAGACATGAGACACAGTAGAATGACATGGGGCAAACAATGAGAAAATTGTTTGATTATGAATAATGTATTAATTAATCTAATATCTCAAGCACTAACTGTGATCTCCATATGTAGCAGTATTGTTTTCAGAGACATTGTTTCATTATTTATGTCAGAGACCAAAAAAAAAAAAAAAAAAAAAAAACCCACTGCTCACGAGTTTCTAATGACATTGATTCCTATCAATGAATTGACTGTTTTGTGAAGATATACACATCACACATTATCTAGGATAGTAGTATATATGTATGAATGGAGCAGCATCTGAAAAAGAATCTCAAATAGGCCTAAGAGATAAGTGATATGATACATGTATCAAAAATACATGTGGGGGTAAGCTACTGTTAACAAGTTGGCATTTACAAAGCGCTGTAATAGTGCATGATAATCACATGCAGTAATCATGATCTGACAGTGGAATTATTGACACATTAGTTTATTTCTGTTGGCAAAAGTGATCCCTCACTATTTTACACACATGTAATTCTAGATCTTTAGTCATAAATCTAGTCATTTTTTATCCTTCATCGAAGCCGTAAACATATTTTTTATCCATTTTAATTCAGTGAGTAACTGTGAGAGAATCATCATTCAATATTTCATTGTGGTGTACCACTGCTATCCTTGGACCTGGAGAGCCAAGCACATATATACAGAACACTCATACCACAGAGAGAGGGGCTGCTTTGATTTGGTACAAAGTCTGTAAACATCTTCGTGTATAAAGTCCGCTTTATGGCCTTCATGTCAAACAAGACATTGAATGGAATTGATATTTACCCAAGCACTTTTCATCATGGTTCAGCAATGCTGATAGTCTGCTTCAACCATTCTTTGTTTGGTTTCAAAGATGGTTTTCTCACGAACTCACAATGGACCCTGGCTGTTTATTTTTCACGAGTTGACCGCAGAGTGGTAATGGTTTGATATGAAAAATGTCATGCCATTTTGTCAACATATTCACATGATTGTGTATCTGTTTCATCGCACATGTCATTTTCCCCAGTGCAAGCAGTTTACTTGGACACTTCTTACCTATAAATATTTTCAGCACTGGCTGCATGAGTACTCAATGGGTAGTGTATGAAGTTTGTGGGGATTTCATAATTTTTAATAAAAGATGAACATTGAAAGATTATTTGTTTTATTGTGAATAAGCATTTTAACAAGCATTTTGCCAATCATACAGATCACCTTGAACTTAATAGTTTGTCACATTGTTGGACACACCCCCATAGCTTTGTCTCTAACAAGTCAAAAGTGTAGTCTTCATGTGGAGGCTTTACCTTGCTACTATTTTAAGAGTCAAACAAAAGACTTGGTATATACATTGTATGCTACAATTTTGATATTGTTCCTTGGTATTCAATACCAAGTCACTGATTTTTCTGGCATCACAGGAATTATATCATGTAATTAAGTGAAACATATCAAAATAAAATGTGTTGTTTCCCTTACATTTCATATGCTCATGTCATGACATGTGGTGTATCATCAATTATCAGTCATTTACATGTACATGACACCGCAGTATATGAACAAGTAACTGACTGATATGGAAGTATCTTGCAGAATGACAAATCAGTATCAGGTTCCATAAAGGATTAAGCACTTAATTTGTTTTCCCTCAGCAAGAGTAGTTTACTTGTTGATGAACCTGTATATTAAGACCACTTGCCTATGTAGACCACCATTTAGGTCTCCCTCCAGTGGTCTTTCTAAACAATGTTCATTGTATTTCTGTTATACAATGCTGGTGATCTGACCAGTAATATGAATTTTCAACATTCATTATTTCACTCCTACCTTCAACATTTATATCAATTACTAATGAACAACGACACAAATTGTGCCCTCACAGCTGTAGGTCGAAGAGGCCTCGAGAAGCGAGGCATCAGCCCGATGCGAAATGGGTCGCGGAGCGGGTCCCTGTCACCCTCTGCCTTCCGGCGTCATCTTCTAGGAGAGGACACGCCCGTGTCAGAATTGTCAAAGAGTGAGAAATTTGACCCCATTTCTTTGCATCTCAGCTGCTCCTGTATTTAACCTGTCCTCTTGGTAGCCATGGCTGTTCAATGCGCTCTTTGGTCCTAATTGCATACCACTCCCCTTGCCTTTCTGCAAAGCTTCTCTTTTTTTACAGTCTGATGTATTGCAGTATTCATTTGATATTATAATCCCATTTCACATCATTATGTAATTAAATGATATTAAGCTTGGGATCAGAGTATAATCGCAGTATTGCAATGATAATAGAATGCTATTACCCTTTATGTTTGACTGGATAAGGGCGGCTTCAGTGAGAGGAGTTTTAATCCATTACTTCTCCTGTATTATCAATATTCCAGTCCTAAGTTTAAAACATTAAGAAAACCAAACTTCTTGAAACTAGGAACTAGTTACTAAATGTTACGGTCTTGAGCTACTTGTTGTATGTGAACAATATGGTTGTGAGGTCTCTAATATAACTTTGTATAAGTTGCCTTTGTACCATCAACAAGTTACGTGAACTTGAGGACCAGGGAACAGTGTAATAACAGCAGTTTGTCAAAAATCATACACTCACTTATCTTACATTTCATTTTAATTGTAATGTGATGGGAAAACCTATCAATGAATGGGCATTCTGCTTTAATAATGTAATGGCCAGTATATCTTGCAGCTTGTTTAGTTTTTGTTAGATATCATTCTGACATATAGGCATTACAGGTAAATGCTTTTGATTAGACCGGGATGCTTTAACATGATGCCACATTTGTGCTTTTTGATTAACTGGAATCATTCCATGTGAGCGCCACAGCAGGCTGTTGCAAATTTTAACCATAGGCCTACTTCCCATACCTTGGTATACCAGTTTGCTAAAGTATATTCAAATCTTAAGCAAACCTTCTATCAAGAAAGATATTTTTGACAAGCAGAAAACCGTTTTGCAGCGTGCCTGACATAGCAACAGTCAGTATGTGCAACTTGAATTTCCTTCAGCTACAGACCAGTTTGCTAACATATTCAAAGTTTTTGCATGCCCTGATATAAAAAGACCAAAACAATTTTCCTGACACCCAGTTAACCTGCATAAATGAGTAACAACCATTGAATGCAAACTGGAACGGAAATATTTTTCTCTTCTTTTTTTTTTAACAGCTGTGCTGGATAGCATGTAACTAGGTCCTGAAATAGAGATAAACATTCGAATATGCTTAGTGAACAGGCATGCTGTCTTGAAATATTTCTACATGTACAATCTTACTATCTGAACTGTAGAATTCTATTTTAATTGCATGTGTCTGAGGTGCTTTTTCCAGGACAACTTGTGTTAATGCTATTCAGAGCTTGGCTTTGGGTTCTAAAGTATTTCTGTTTTAGTCTTGCTTCAAATGATCAGAATGTAGCATTTATTATGCTGCTTTTAGTATATCATCTATATTTACTCTGAAACTGTCAAACTTATGTTGCATCGCAGCATATCTAATGAGGATTTTCACTTTGTAATTTCTTTCTTCCTACATTTTCAAACTTATTAACCAAAGAGCCTGCAAGTAAGTATAAGTTCTTTTGTGTGCAGCTCATTTTTGTATTATCATGAAATTACACCATCAACATCTGTACCCAAGAACATGAGTGTGGTATGTTGTCATAATAAACTTTGTTGCTAGGACAGCTTTGGCCTTTGATGAGTTTGTAAAGTTCATAACAATGGTCAGCCTTTTCATTCTGTATCAGACAATATGCAGATAGGTTCAAAGCATTTGACTGCCATTCAATGGTGTCATAGTATTGTAGAAGATATTTTTCCTTTTTAAATCTTGTAACTGTATACAAACTTGCTTTTTTTTCATTTTTCATATACTTTTCTTTCAAGACTGGAATGTTGCAATGAAACCATTGCCTTCTCAAATAGGGTAATTCATCATCCTGTATACAAATTATATAAGTACAGTTGTATGCAGTTGCAGTAAGCAATGGACAGTGATCACCTATAGAAGCCACCTTATACATTGTATACACCTGTGCAAACAAGAAAGTGCATTTTGTAATCTATGCCCCCTCCCCACCCCTACCCTCTCCCATGCTGCAGGCAGCAGGTGCATTTTGTTCCATTCATTCATTTGGTTTCATATGCTTTTATTGTTGTTTTCAATACTGTGTACTGGGTTAATGATTACCAGGGATATAGTATCTTTTCTAGCAAAAATAAAAGAAGATTTTTGCCTTGTTAAAAGGAAGTAATATATGGAAAAGCCCTGAAAGGGTAAATTATTATTTTTGTTAAAAAGTAATTGCATTCTGTTTTTTATTTTTTGAAAGTGCCGATAGATTTGACTAGTATTAGAATTGTCAGATACAGAATGGAAAGGGTATTGATCTTTTGCAGTGAGTTTTTTTTTTTTTTTTAATTGGAGAACAGATATATGTATTAGACCTGATAAAATCCCCATTCATATACTACTTGGCTTAGTAATGATATTCATTCCTTCCACATGTTTTCGTCACAAGTATGAAATATATAAAAGATATTCATCAAAGCATTCATGATAACCTTTATCATTTGAATAACATCATCATTCCTGACCAGAGATAAGAACAAACTGGATGAATGAAACCACATCATTGTTATGATTTAAATACTAAGTTACAATGATTACAAGAGAGAGAGAGAATGACTGATATTTGATATATTGAGAACCAGTTTGATGAAAGATTTTAATTTATCCCCCCAAAACAAAACAAAATTAGGCTTTTCATGAGATGATATTTACAAAAGTACCTACAGAATCATTTGCTGAACACTGCAGCAGATGTTTCTTTGTAAACAAGGTAATTAGCCAGTTTAATGCCTTCATCAGGCATGTGGTTTATGATAGTTTGTCGCTGGTCTGAAAGCAAAAGAACAAGAAGAGAGGAGAGGTCATCCTAGTGGCTAGAAACCCTTCCACAGAGGTCGTTCCAGCCGACAATTTATCATAGACAAAGAATCAGGAGAGTGACTTGTTCAAGGAGAACAAAGAGAGAGGGGGCTTCATCCAACAATATATCTTAATCCTATTTCAAGGGTGTATTGTTGTGTATGTCCGTTCCTTCTATGATATACATGGGGAAACACAATGTAAAAGGTCTCATGCACAACTTGTAAGAAGTGAAGATTTGTACAAACCACATTCCAGGTGATAATGCTTGGACCACAATGCAGCAAAAGAATGGAACATAGTAGGCCTCCACACCTGAAATCCCAACAGAAGGTTGGACTGCATGTTTATGTGTGTATACCATGGCCTGCAATGTTTACAAAGTGAAACCCCAATGTGACTTTGTCACGATTTCATTAGTTAAGTGGTAGAAAGGTGTTAACATTGATGCATAGAGTATTATGTTATATAGTTAATGACCACCATTTTAAAAATCTCGTTGAATCTCTTGAAATAATGAACATCACCCGAATGGTGATGCCATGATGTGTATCTTTCTGTTCATCCAAGTTCCTTTCATGGTTGGTGTACATTTTCAGGCCTGTGTCCTCACAATTTCCATCAAAATTTCTTGTGTTTTTGTCATTTTGCACTGACAGCCATTTGTCATACAGTGCACTTCTATTACAAGAAAACTCATGTTACAACAAAGTAAAAGTTCAAGTCCCAAAATTATTGTCCCTATATCTTTGTATACATTATTCTTTGGCCATACTGAAATTTCAATACTGCAGAAGTGGAAATTTTCGCGGTGTTGAAATTTTTGCGCATTTCGCGCAACCCGAAACTAGCGCGAAAATAAAAGCACGCGAATACTTTTGCTTACCATATGTTCCAGTAGTGGATGTCTGGATTCCGTGGAATTAAAAACATGCGAAACTCTTCTTACCCCGCCGAGCGTGAAAAATTAGTCGCGCGAAAATATCCACTTTTACAGTTTAGCAAAAGAAAACTGCTGGTCCCGAGGACTTCGTTATGAATAACAGGAGTTGCCTGTATCAGTATTTCATGTACTCTAACGAGTAGCTAATGAGTTCAAAAGCAAGAAATGGAAGAATCCCAAGACTGACATTTTTTTGTTCATCATTTAAATAATTTATTATCCAGTTGCATTAACCCCACTTGCATTCAGATAGGCCTACCTATTTAGTCATCTGCAAAGTGTACACACATTTTAAAATTTCATGGTTGTTACATCACAGACCAAGAACTGAATCTTGGGCCACTTTCAGACACACCAAGTTTTCTTATATCCATACGTTGTATGGATATAAGAGCATTCAGACACATAAAAATGTCCTATATTCATATGTCATTTATCCATACAACAACTCTCCAGTCTGAAAGGGTATAAGTGATAATGGAGGCTTGAGTCATCACATGGACTACATTATGCCAGTTTCTATCAGTTTCTGTTTTGCCTGAGTGAGCCTACAACATGAATTGAAGGCTTTTAATATAATTCAGGTTTCACATGGTAGTTGCCCTATTTGACTTGGTATATACTATATGGGTAATTTGTTTCTGCTTAAATGACTCACAAGTCAAACTTATCATCAAATGTGAATTCACATCTGTAGCACAAAGTTTGTCTGAAACAACAACAACAACAAAAAAGAAAAATAGAGATCTTTTCAGCTTAGGTTCATGGGGGGAAAAACATTGAACACTTTATGATTTTATACCACTGTCCAATCCAGGAGTTTTTTAAATATTTGTATGTGTCATTTCATATTATTGCCACTCAAAGTCATACTTCAAACTGGTGCTTGTAAATCAGAGCTTTACATTGAGATAACAGATGAAAATGCATTTCAGCACCACTAATTTCATATCAATGACATAGCAATGCATTCCAGTAAATTTTCATCTACCATGTACCCTTCCTTTTGCCTTACTTATTTTTTTTTGCATCATTTGTATTGTATTACCTGTGAATACATTATGGCAGTTACATTTTAAGTCACCGAACTTTGTATTACCACAATTTTTGTTCCATAAATTGAATAATTCTGTGTGATTCATTGAAAGATCTGCCATGTATTTATTCCATTTGCAGTGTTATGTATCATTTCCATGACTGTTTTTCAGATTTAATAATTATCATGTAACCTCTTTTATACCCTGACATGTACCTCCATTCAGTTATTTGTTTTTGATCTTTTCCTCTTTTTTTTTCTGAACTGCTGGTTATATTATCATGACTGTCGGCATGCATGATAGAGTTTAACCATTCATGCATATTTTATACATCTTTTGCTTTCTGCAGTCACAACAAAAATGTTTTACCTGGACAATACATGTTCAATTGTTTTGATCACTCATTACAATCTTGTTCCATACCCCATTTTCCATGACATTGCAGGTAATAATGAGTATAATTGACTAAGTAATGTATTTCATATCAAACAAGATGAAAATATTTTCAGCTTACATAACCACAAGTGTGCATAATGTAACATTGGTTTCATTTCCCTCTGCAATAATACCATGAATTGCAAGCATGGTGCCAACATTTATCTCATGCTATGTGGAGCGAGACTTCCTCTTTCAGTACATTCTAACAAAGACTAATGCCTGATGTGTGTTATTATGTTATTTCATTTTTTTCTGCAACTGCTTCCCTTCCATTATTTGCCAGCATATATTGTGTTGGAGTTGTTTTATCACCATTACTGGTCGTCACAGATGATGAATTTATTCTGCTATCCATTTTGGTTTCAAAATGGACTTTTACCCAAAGAAAGCATGAGAAGAATGCAGATTTATCCTCAGATCTTGTATTTTTCTTGTCTAGCAATCAGAAATGAAAATACTTCTTTGAATTCTATGATATCTCATCTTACTTTTCACACATGGTGGTGCAAGTGGGTCATTATAGCCGTAATGATTCTCGTAGGATATCATGTCACTGTGCAATGAGACATGATATACATAATATTCAAAAGTTGTACATGGTCTTGTTTCTTCTTCAAAAGCACATAAAGCATTCAGATGCTTTGTGTGGGATTTTATCAGTGATAAACGGAAGAGATGATTCACATGTCCTGATTTTACTCCTCAACTGATTCTCTTTGCTCCAATGTGATATATACTTGCATATGAATGTATCACCAGTCTGCCTTATTTCTGACAAGACCTGATATGTAATTGTAATGAGGTATTGGCGCTGTAACTGTCACCAAAAAGATATTATTGATATCAGTATGTTCTTGCCATTGTACATCGTACGCTGTAAAAATAGCTCTCCCATGATGCAAATTTTATAATGGTTGCATGTGTGTCTATATCATCTATTGACTCATAGACAGATATCATGGAATATGATACAGTGTATATGCAGTCTGTAGAAATATAATCATGAAGATAGAATCCTTCCTCTAAGAGTAAGCCCAGTAATGTTCTTTTTCAAATTGCATTGCTTTTCAGTAATCTTACTATTGTTTGCCTTCTTGCATGCCAATATTAAATCTTCTAAGTATACCTTGTAGATACTTTCAATACAGGTAGTCATTAATAATAACTCCAGTTGCTCCTGACATGCATACACTCTTGCTGTGATTATCACCTGCTGGTCATAAAACTGACAAAATGGTGCTCTTCGAGAATTTCCAGGCACACAAATAGTCTACCAACATTATTGGGATTTGAATCATCTTCTTGAATTAGAGAGTGATAATTTGTTTTGTTTGTTTGTTTTCTTTTTGTTTCCTCCTCTCTTGTGTCTGTCGTTGCCAATTCTTCTGTAGTTGAGAGAGATCAGCCTGTGAATGACAGTCGCAGGTCGTCTTCTTCGTCCGACGTGCAGAAGCCCGTCCCTGCTCCACGACGGTCCAGCCGACCCACCTCCATGTACGTGATGGGCAACGCCGGGCCCCAGACGGACGAGGCTTTCACGATGCTCATGCAGGAGTCGAGCAAACGGGAAAGTGTGGAGAAAGAGAGAGACAGGTAACCCAACAAAAATGTGCCCTGTCTGTCTGTCTGTCTGTCTGTCTGTCTGTCTGTTCTTAATGTTAACTTGGCTCTTTGTCATTGTGTGTTACTATCCTATATCTGTCTGGTGTATATTTGAACTTGTTGAGTTCAATACCCCAAAGCAGTTATGTTTCCCATAGGGTGTTTAGATATGTTTTGTGATTTTTGTGAGTTATCCTTCTCTCCCATCTCTCCTGTAACCTCTTGCAGCAAATGTAACTGTCTATCAATAGTTGCTTCCATGACTCTGTCTGTTTGTCGATATAACCTCCTTTCCCCCTTGAAAAAAAGAGGAAAAACAGTTGGCACACATTATTTAGGGTTGATATCAAAGCAAATGGGTTGTGATATCCATCATGTTGTCATAACATCTGCAATGCTTTAAACAGCAATCTGTGGTCTAAAAGTGCCTACCTTGGATATAATCAGTGTGAGACAAACAAATTCAAATTTATTTAATTAAATTTTTGAAAATGAACACCACTTTTCACCATGAGCATGATCAACATTCCAAGTCATATGGTCAACTACATGGTAAACACTAGCTGTAATCAGATGCTCCAGTGATCGGTATTCCAACAAAGGTTGTGTCATGGACAATTTTTTCTACGTGTATTGATTCTGTGGAAGAGAATTCACACGAAAGTGTTATTTTTATGTATCTTCATTTAACCTGTCAAGACGGACTGATTGTGCTACAACACACATTTCCCACAGACACTTGCCCGAGTATACTCGGGACTCATCCTCAACGGGTTAATAGAGAAATATGAAATGAGATGAACTGGAATGTGAAAAAGTGATAACTTATTCACAGCTGATTTTTCTGATGCCAGAAGTTATCGTGAAATTATCACACTTTGCCCACAGGGTCCGTCAAGATTACCATGACACGCAGGAAGAACTGATGAAGACCAAAGAAGACTTAAGACTGGCCATCGGTCAGATTGACAAGCTGCAGGAAACTGAGAGGAGACTTAACCAAGAGTAAGGACACATTCTTTAACCCTCTGTGTACCACGTTAATATCCTATCCATAGGTACATGGGTGAAATTTGTGCACGTTTTACTCTTTGGCACAGAAATGGTTAACCGTTAAAGGATGTGTACAGTTTTGGTCGAGGTTAGGATTTAGCTTTTAACGTTTTGCAAGATATTTAGAAACTACTCTATGAGATGTCAAAGAGCATGCAATCCTAAGGGGTTTCAAAAGTTTATTTGATGAAAATCATTTTTGAAATGACTGAGATATCTAAAAACAAGGTGAAATAAAGAGATCCTAGTAAAAGGCGTGGCCTGTCGCCTTTTATTATTATCACTTTTATGGATATCTCAGCCATTTGAAAACCAATTTTCATCAAATAAACATTGAATCCTTCTTAAAATTACATGCTCTTTCATATTTCATAAGAGGTTTCTCGTTATCTCACCTAGGAATGTTCAAAACATGAATCCCCACCTCAACCAGGACTGTACAGTCCCTTTAAAGACAGACTGATTTTGCTATAACTTGCATTTCCCATAGACGCCTGCCCAAGTATTGTCAGGACTTGTCCTCAATGGGTTAAGAAAAGTAGCAATTGGTTGGCATGTTTGAAAAATTTTAGCTGTAATTATCTACTTGGTAGCATGAGTCAGAGACTCCAACTCTCCCGTTTTTGACGGGAGATCTCCCGCCGAAAACCCATTTTTGCAAAATCTCCCGTTCTCCCGTTTGAGATTTAATTTCTCCCGCCCTGGCTCTGTGTCTCCCGTTGGAAAGGATTTCTTACTTATTGCTATTGTATGTTGAAAAAAATAAGCCTTAGATAGCACCAGAGAGCATCTAGAACCCTAGGAACTTTGCGCTTCGCCCACATCAACTTGGAATCTCCCGTTTGCTAGGGGTTTCAGGCGGGAGAATCTCCAGATCAGAAGGTGCTTTGGGTTGGAGTCGCTGATGAGTAGGAAAATATTGTAGCCTGTAGATTTTCTTCAATTTCCATTGAATTCTAATGGCAGTTTAGAGTTTGCTCCAGTTTGTGCAAAAAAAAATGCCGCACCATTTATAATTGAATGGTACTGTTAATAACCTTGTAATTTAAATGATAATTGAAAAGATAGTAATGATAAGAATGATAATGACAATTAAAGAGTATTGATTGTGTTAATGAGTAACGATAACACACATCTTATTTACCCAAACAGACACTAACATATTACTTCCCCAGTTTTTCGTGGTTTTGTTTTAAATTGTGTGCAACAATATATGTACTGGAATTATCTACCAGTACTCATGATAGATTTTCTTTTGGTTTTCCATAATAATTTGAACACATGAAATGTAAAGTACATGTTTGAAATCTGCAATTCAGAATCAATGTTGAACATTCCGTCTGCATGTGGACAAATTAACAACACCTTCATGATCTTGTCTACACCCATAGAATCACCAGGCTGTCCTCACATCAGGCCCAAGGGAATGGCAATCACGTCATAAAATCCAAGCGCAACATCGTGGGTGACCTCCTGTACGAGTACGACAAGCTCTTCTCCAACGACCGTGCAGAGGCGTGGATGTCACTGAAGATGATGTCGGAACAGGGCCAGTTTGAGGACAGCGACGATCTTAAGGACAAAGTCCTCTTCTCAGTCATTGTTGTAAGTTTGTTTTCACCGAATAGACTGGTTTACTATAAGCATATTCAAATTTACGGATATTTCTTCCCTCCTGACGCAGTAACAAGCTATTCTGTTACACTGTACCTTAAAAAAGCTTTTCAATACTTGGAATCCAGTTTGCATACATTAGTTGTTGCCATGTCCGGCAAACCTTGGGCAAGCTTTAAGGTCTAAGAAGAATCATTGTCAGAAAGGCATGCACAAAGTTTGAATATGTTGGTAAAGCAGTCGACTAAAGGGGCAACCCCCTTTGTCACCAACACATCAGTCTTGGTCGATATCAGAGAGGGTATGTCATGACCTAGGTTTGTCCTTCTGGTTCTCAGCTGAAAAATTACTCTATACACCATATATTTTGTGAGACTTTTATTTTCTCCAATTTTGCAAGTTGGATACCGTTCGCAAATTCGAAAACGCATGAACCTATTAACTCTGATTTCAACATGAATGCAACATGCACATCTACATTTCTCCTTCAGTACTGTTGGCCTACTCTACGATAGCGAATTTAAACACTTGCGAAATTTTCGGGATGTCTCGATTTGTGAAAAATTAGATATCTGACCTGTACAGTATGAGATGTGCAGGTAGAATTATGGGTAATATGCTTTTTTTTGTTCATTTTGTTTTCTTTTCTATGTCTATTTATGAATTATTTGTACAGATGGACCCTCTTTCTAAACATAAAGACAAAGCGTTACCTTCGAAACTGTGATCATTTCTCTCTCTCTCTCTCTCTCTCTCTTATATAATGATATGAATTTCTGCCTAGCCATAGTGGAAAATAATGCAGTACTGCTTTATGTAATGTTGGAATTTAAGAATGAAAGAAGCTGTGAAGATACAAGAACCACTAAGGGAGAAGAGTATATTTGGAGACAGCAATGGGATTGCCTGAGGAGGGAAAAATGTATGAACATGAATTAGAGGATATTCAGCTGAAAATGAAGATAATCGAAGGAAATGTTGTGAAGATGAAAATGAAAATTGTATCAAGTAGAAAAAAAAATTCAATTGCAAGAATTAGAATTAGAACAAAGCTTTGATATATTTCTAGATTTTTGTTGGATGTGCATTCAATGTAATAGAGTAAAACCATTACATTCTATAGACCAGGGATCATCATCAAACATGCAGCTTCACAGCAAATCTCAGTGCATGTATCTACTTATTATTGTTATTAGTTCTCTTTAGTTTGATTATGTAAAACATTCAAAATATATGAAAAAGAAAAATCAAACAAACAGACAAACCCCCTCTCCTCACCTCCCCCACATAATCTATCACAAGAGAAGATATTATCCATTGCCATTATAATGAATGGTCACCAGTTTGAATTCATTATGCCTCGTGTACATTATGTTGCAGCTGGCCTTCAGGACGAGTAAGAACACGCTGGAGTCGATCCAGGGTGGCGTTCAGCAGCTCGTCCAGGTAAACCCCAACAAGGGGAGGGGTGGGGACGAGGGCAACTCTCAGGGTAGGGACAACAAGGTCAAGGAGAAGATTGGCAGTGACCTGCTGCAGTTCCTGAGACAGCTTGGACAGGGCTATGACCTCACCCCTCTCATTGAGGTAAGGCTAAGAATTTTATCGCTGATTTAGGGGACCACAAATGAAAATGTACATATCAAGTCACAAGAGGGCAACAGACATTTTTATTCATTTGGGTGTTGGTTCTTTTTGTTGTTTTGTTTTGTTTGTTTTTTCATCAGCTGATGTACTGAAGTTCAGATTTGGTCATTTTTCTGTTGTGATACATACTCAAATATCCTTGCTTATTTGATGTTTGGTTTTTTTTTTATTAAAAGAATAAGAGTATGGTGAAATGAAAAAGAAACTTTGAAAACTGACTGAATTCTTTTGTCCTTTATCTTTCCTCAGGAGGTTAGTAAGCAATTGTTCACAGCTCTGTATGACTATCCAAAGCTGAAGACTTCCATCGAGCTGAACAGGTTCATCGAGCGTTCCGTCTCGTTGTCATGGAGACTCGGCATCCAAGATCCTCCCTTGACCATCATGTATGATTCCATGACCTTTAACCCTGATATGCATCAGCGGGCACCAGGCACTAACAGAAAGTCTTCGGCAGTGAGGTCATACCTGTGGCCGTGTCTCATGGAAGAATGCACAGGCCAGTGTGTGTATAGAGGAGTTGTGATCACATGACCCGAGAGTGGATCAAGAGACAGTTGATGTACTGTATACACTGTAGTGTGTCTAATTCTTCACGAATCGGGACTTCCCAACCATTTCATGAGTAATTAAACTCGCGATCATTGAGTGTAGTAATGAACCGAGAAATGTGTGTGTGCACATCATATTCATGTCTGCATTAGAGTTCATATTTACCTCCGCCAAGGAAGGAGGCTATTTTTTTCAGCATTTGTTTGGTTGTTTGTCTGTTTGCAAAATAACTCAAAAAGTTGTGAACAGATTTTTTTTTTTTTTTTTAAGTTTTTTTTTTCTTCTTCTTTTGGCATATAGAGTCTGTGAACTTGTGAGTTCAAGCTGTGCATACTGGAGGTTTGCATACATGCAGTAAAGCACACATGCTCTGCTTGGGTGAGATGCCGTGCAGCTGGAAGCTGATGATGTAAACAAAAGACTCTATGATTTATACAAAAACAGAGAATATCAAAGAATAAAAGACTTGATTTTGATTCTGGTGGTTTTCTTTCGTCTGCAAGCACCTTCCAGTCATGTAGATAATCACCCATCAGTACTGCACATTATACAAATCACAATCAATGATTTTGTATGTCTCTCAGGTAGAGATAGATATGTAATCTAATTATCAGTATGAGATTATCAGCCACATTAAAACTTGTATCAGGATGAAGACATTAAATTGTCATCACCACGTCCTATTTAGAATTATAGTATGAATATGAGGTAGATCCTTGATCCTAGATCTGGGTTCCTGGCATTGAATATTTACCATTGTAATTACTCCCAGTAATACTGTAAATCAACAAGCATTTGCTGTGTGAAACTTTCGGGTATCGCCACTGGTATTCATTACACTGTTTAGACAAACACGTTCATGTGCATTTTACTTTTGCAAATCTCGTCTCCTTATGAAATTTGGTAAAGTTTTATGTGCATGAAAATTTCTGGTTTTACAGTAGAAGCTGCCCTTGTAACAGCCAGTTAATATTCAGATCTTCCATGTTGTCATGGTGATTGATCATCTTGTACGATATGGTAAGTGTATTATGCAACAGCACTCTGAAACAAGTTTGTGTTCAATGAATGCTGTCAGTTGTAACTGCGTAAAAATAATCACATAATCTGGTGATAGCTTTTTTTTACATCCACAGAGTGCCATTGGTAAGCGCTGGGCCAAGATAAGTTTTGATAACTCTAGGAATGTCTCGGACTTATGCAAAATTTCTAACAATCTTGACTTCCATCCATCAGAACTAAAGAGTGAAATGCTATTTTTATATGAAGATGCAAATGTCTTCTTGGTATCACAGTGCTATATTAATAATGAAGATGACAGAGAAACGATAAGCCTATTCATATATTTATCTTTGTATGTGTATTTTTGTAATGTCTGCCTGTACCCATTGTATTCAATGCAATAAACTTTACCCTCTTTTTTTTACGATGAAATGTCAATACAATATGCAAATATACAGATATGAAAATGTCTTTTTTGATGAGTCTGATTATATACAATCAGCGTATGCCTCGCCTCGCTATTGATAATCACCATGCATCTTCATGATCAGTACAAAGGGGTACATCTGAATTCTTCCAAGTTATGACATATGACAGTAACAAATAATGTCATGTGGTTACTGTTGATATGTTACATTTCCCACCTTTTTGAATGTATCATATTTGCCCCATTTCCTATGATGTGTATGTTACATATTGTGGAGTGTAATAGTCGTAGTGTGATTAATATGACTTACTTGGCGTATGTCATAAACAACATCTGCTTCTCACTTCTAAGCCATCGTGAAGAGATTATCTGATGAAGTGTCACCATCTAGGGATATCATTCAAGATGTTTTGAGCAAATACACACATCAAACTTTGCAAGAGTCATAGCTTCTTTTAATGCAATATCTCTTTTTGAAAACTGACATTGATAAACACAGTTATCTATTGATACACACAAAATCACTTTTTATTCTGCTCTACCAAGAATCTCCAGTTTACTATTTCAGTTTCCCCACCGGCGTGTGTTTTGTTTTGAGTTTCTTCTTTCTCTGCATGAGCAAATGTTGATCATATGTTGCATGTCATTCTATGCACAATCTGGTTGTTAGCAATGCATGGGTGTGGCTCCAATAAAACAGTATAATGTAGCGCAATGAAATATGCAAAGTTGAAGTGCAAGCAATCTGATTTTGTGCAGCTATGATTCCTTGACAAATTTATTCATCACAGTTTGAAGTGTTCCATTTTTCCATGCTTTTACACTGTAAATGAGATTAGCTTTTGTCATTGTCATTCACAAGATGTTAATATATTCATGAATCAATTTGCAGTTTTTATGAAGGTATTAATGTCTTGTAGGAGGCTGCCCATAGAAAATGAATTTAAAAACAAGTTGTGCTTCCAGTTACTGTTTTATTTCTACTATCTCATGGTATTATGACATTTAATGTTGTATTAAAAGGTGCACACATGCATGCATAAGAATTCAACATTTAAATGGAGATGCAATATTTTCAATTATGATAGTGGCATTAGAACTGTGAAGGAAATCGTGTATATGTCATCTGGCATAATTGCAGGTTATGCCGCCGCTGAATGTCAGTTTCAGATACAAGAATGTCTTCCATGGATGTGTAACTCTTCCCAAAGAGAATTGTCTTCAATGTGTGTATTACATAGACACATTTTGAATATAAGTGTTGAAAGTATACTATGTAGTATTCTAAGATGGAGGTTATTGAAGAGAGAAGTTATGCCAGTAACTCTTTAGATGTCAGTTAAACCTCTCAGATGTTTGATATTGCTTTGAAATGTTCTTCATTTCCAGCTTATCTGATGGTGCAAGTGAATTATTTGTGAAATGAAGGAGTAAGCCCTGTGTAGAGTTTTGAGTTGCTCTTCCAATTTTGTTTGGGTTTGTAACTTTGGCAGAAGTACCACCAGGATATCTTAATTCTTGCTTTGAAGGGCATTCTGCCTACATATGTTTACAGATTAAATTAAAAATTCAGTCTGATATGTCTGTAACTTTGGTATGCAGTAGAACAAAACTTGTTTCCAAGATGGCATTTGGTCTCCTCAAAGTAGTTTGAGTGCATCTATTGGTGATCACATGGTCTGACTAGATTCAGGAAAGTCCATGGGAAGTAACATACACCCATATTATACTTCATGATATTAGACTGTCTAAGGAGGTGTAACCGCCATGGGCTGTCCATCACCGACACCTTTGTAGACACAATAACTTACAATCCAGTGCAACTAACTGTTTTTTTAGTTTTCTCAAGGAGGTGTGATACCTCTGTAGTTTTCTTCATAGCTTAAAACATCCTATTCATAGCCTCTACATACTGTAAGCAAATCTTCCAATATCATCTCCAACTCGCAAGTACCAGCAGAACCAAGAAGTCATCTTCATGATGTGTATATGATGTATATGGAATATAAAGTACCAGTACCCATCTTTGTCCAAAGTTTGCTCACCCACTGATATCAGCATATGTTGATGTGGTGGTATTCGTTAATAAAACTACAATGTAACGAATAGAGTTTGGTCCATTTCGTTGTGGTTTTGATGGTAGGAAGGGAGGGGACAGGAAAAATGAAAGTTCTGTTCATGAGAAGTATTTTATATTTAAGAACATTTGCTTTTTATTTTGTGCTCCACTGCACCAATGTGATAGATTCACTAAAATGCACTGCTGTCAAATCCACACATATGGAAAAGCTCACAAGTAATGTTCACTGGAATTTCTCTAGCACAAAATAGCAATCATATGAAAGTTTCCACTTTTACAGTGGTTGAAGCCACTCGATGGAATCCAGTGAACTAAGAGAAGGGGTATTTCCAAAGAGAGTCGAGATTATTTATGACTGTGTGTTATATTTTTGTCAAAGTATTTACAAGTTTTCAGAACTTTTATTGACAATTCTGCATTTTTTGTTCTTTTTGTCATATTATCTCCTGCTGGTCAGCATTGATGTCATTGAGTTTGTATTGGATCAGATTGAAAATATTACAGTGTATACAGTACAACGAGTCTGTATGGCACTTTGTACCTGCGGCATATGAAAATGCAGTGTAGTGGTGTGTATTCACAGTTTCATGCAATGTTCTTGATTATTCAAACTATTATATATCAAGGAATAAATTTGGTATATTTCAGTACTAACATAATATATGCCATCATTTTGTTACAAAGCAAAGTGTGTACATTCATTGTAATCAAAGGAGAATACCATTTTTTGGAGATCCATTTTTGTTTGTGTTACGAATTTGGTGCAGGTTTGCCTTTTTTTTTGTGATGAAAATGCTAAAAGGTGAGATATGACTTGAAAAAAGTTTAATAAAATATTACAAACTAACAAACATGCATCAAAGTGTAAATGTGTCAATTTCTCACCCCCTTTATTTTTTCTTCCACATTTTATGAAATGGTTTTTTAGTGTGTGCAAAGTTCTGTTCGGTGTAGTAAATATGGCAGTGCTGTTGGATGGCTTTTGATATCTAACAAAAATATACTATGTGCTGATAGGCACTGGTTGAAATTATGAATTCCAAGGTGGCAGAAATAGCACTATATTCTGAGTGGCACGCACTTAAAGAAAATGGTGCAATATCTGTCACAGATAAATTCAAAATTTCACTAGTGGCTGTAAACAGTGCATGATATATTTGTTTTATATCCTTTTATCAACTCTAAAAAAAAACAGTATGCCTAAAATAGTTCAAATGAAATTATTGATATATTGCAGCACAACCAAAAAGTGTACTGCAGTGGACGGTGAGGCTGATGCCAATAGCAAAAAAACAAGACAACATTGATTGATCCCACGTAAAATGTTTTTCCCCATCAGCATTTTATCATCATTGTAGCAATGGTATGTTTCATCGCAACTTTTTTTTTTTAAAGGAAAAGAATCATAGCTTTCTCATTCTTAGTTATGACCAGAATTCGTCCAAATGTTCACTTTCCTGTTTAACTCATTTCTCTGCTTCTATTCACATAAAATGAGTTTCAGGGTGGACTTTCCCCTTTAATGTATGAACAACTGAACAGTTTTCATGGATTAAAAGCATTTTTTTTTTTAATCAATGAATTTTAGAGTAAATGGGGGAAAAATGGGGGAATTATCACAGACATCTTTACAGCCAAGAAGCCCAAACAAACACAAACAGTAATGATGCGACAGCTACATCAAACCCACTCGATATTTCCTGAGTGGAATACCGAAACAACACTACCTCAGGTGGAAATACTTATTTCTCGTAGCAAGCAGTATGATAGAGATCAGTGAGCGGAAATATCAAGCACCACGCTCAGAGCAAAGCCATCTCTGCACACTAGATACTAGTACTAAGAAGTACCCACTGAACTCTATCTATGTACAATTATTGTATATAGAGTTCAGTGATTGTACCTCGGATCCTCAGATTTTAAATAGCGCCATCTCTCGGTCTCAAGTAGCGGTGACTGCTCGGCGTAAACTTGTTGAACAGCAGCAGCTCCACAAAGTTGCCTGCAGTTCAGAATTTTCAGAGCGGGTGCATTACTATAGAGTAACCGTTTCCTGATGATGCAAATAAAATTGTCTCAAATTAGTTCCTACCCGCTAAAATTTTTAGGAATAGCAATCACGGAGGATTAAGATAAATCAAAATTCAGAACTCACATGTGCGGAATGATACAGGTGTAACAGAGACCCGCGGAAAACTTTCCAGGGACCCGGCGGTCATGCCCCAGTGAGTCCCAAGTCCCTCTCCCCACTCCCGACCAAAAACAAACTGAAACAAATAATACAAAATAAGCGAAAGACTGCTCAGCGACCCCCTGTAGGAGAGAAGGTTGTAAGCACTATTAGCCCTATAAAGCCAAAGATATTTTGACCTTTTATGATGTATATCACTGTCAAAGTTGGCACATGGGTAGAGCAACTCAAACTCTCCATGACCTCAACTTTGAACTTTCTCAAAGTCACCCATTGAGGCGAACTGAATAACCTATTCGACTAATTGTTATAGTTGAAATTTCTCAAGGTCACCATGTGAGGGCGCTATTCATCATAATACATCAGTGCCGTTTATAAAGAAATATAAAGAACGGTAAGCACTGTTGGGGCACCCATCCCGCTTCATCATGAATATTCATCATCTACATGTATAAACGTAAATACCGTTGAAATACATGATTTTTACATTTCCCGGCAGCGTTTTTACATTTCCCGGTAAAACTGAACAGTTTCCACCTCCCGGCGAGACATTTTACTTTCCCCGTCGATGCAATTTTTCGAGATTTTTACATTTCCCGGCGATACGTTTTTACATTCATCAATGTTCTAATATGGCACCTATCCGGCGTTCTGGGCAATCTTACGACTGACGAATATTCATGATGAAGCGGGTGCCTGAACAGTGCTTACCATAACGAAAATGCTCTATAACTGTATCTTTGTAGTAGTCTTTAGAAGTTGCCCAATAAATTTCATACCATTACTATTTTAGCCCATAATATTGGAAAGCTTGCGTTTTGCAGATTGATGATAATAATGATGAAGATACTTCTGTACTCAAATGCAAAACTAGTGTAGAAAAAAAAATCAAAATTATACAAAATAAAGGGTAAATGTTTGAAAAATGCTGTTTTCAATCATTTCTATTATACCCATTGTTTTAATGCCTTTGGTCGCGTGAAAAATAAAGGAAATAATACGGAGACTATTGTAGGGCCATTCACAACCATAATTACCTCCGCCGAGGAAGGAGGCTATAATTTATGTTCATCGGTTGTTTGTTTGTCTGTCTCTGTTTGCAAAATAACTCAATTTTTGTGCACGGATTTTATTGAAATTTGCAGAAAAAGTCGATAATGACAGCAGAAACAGACGATTTAATTTTGATATGATCCGGGAATTTTATGAATTCTAGAAGGATTTTTGATCTTTTGGTATATAGGATCAATGAACTTGGAAGCTGCGCGTATTTTATACGCGCACTAAAGCACTGTTCGAGGAACCGCGCAGCAGGAAGCTGATGACGTAAGCAAAAGGCTTCTTTGTTGGGAAATTGGGAAATTTTCAGCGATTTCGATTTTCATGGATTTACTTTTTTAATGACACTGCTAAAGCGACATTGGTGAAGATGGCGAAATTCTGTAAAGAAATTCTTGAATACATGTACGTGATATTTTGATGAGTGATTAATCATAATATAGGGGCTACATCAAAACAGTATCGTAAATACAGCCTCACTGACTTTTATTTTTTGTGTGTAAACATGACTATTTATGAAGTTGGTATAGGCCTATGGTATTAGCATGTGCTATATAATATGAGTTCGTGCTTTAGTACTCGCAGACGGTGCCTGTAACGTTTATGTATATGTACTTATGATGTGCGGGTATGTTTTCACATTTTGTGCATATACTGTACTTGTTTACCCTAAATGGGGTGTTTGAGTCAATAAACGTTCAACTTTCAACTTCAAGCATGCGTGTCTGAGTGGAAATGAGCTGCTTGGCGGAGGTATCCGAGTGCTTTTCTAGTTACCTTATATTTTGGTGCTTCAACAAATTATGACCAAGAAAACCCTATTTCATCTAATATTACATCGTTAACTGAATTTGGAACAGAAAAACGTCCCAAATCCGACAGACATGGTTGTCAACTTACGGTTGCCATGGCAACCAGCGATATCAAACATCTACCTGAATTGTATTTACAATAAGATTTAGGATAAGTTACCAAATTTCATCGAAATTGAGTTATAGGGTGAAGGAGTGGCAAATGAAAATACAATGCCCCCCCCCCCCTCCCTTGGTCTTTATAGGATTAATGTCCAATTCAGATTTATTTCGGGTTCAGGGAATAATGGGGGAACGCCCCTGTACTGTGGGGGTACTAAAGCTATCAGTGAGTGAAGACAAGGATGGAACTCTAGGATGCCGCCAAATTTCACTGTATTAGCACAATAAAATCCAGCATTCCTAACCATTAAACCGCATTACCGAATATTGCGATTTATATATCAATACTGAAGAATACATGAAATACGTGCACACGCAATCTGTGCCCCGTTGCTGATCCCGGTACCTATCTGAAAATGTCGGAATAGGCATTATGCCCTATGTAGGTTGGATTTCGGTTCCTGTTGCCGTAAGTAGAGTTCCATCGTCCCACTGTGGATAACTAAATCTTCAGTGATGCAAATGATGGAGGCTTGTAATGAGTCGTCGTGAAGGGGGGGGGGGGGGGGTAGTAATATAAGGCCCTAATAACCATGATACATTTTAAAGAGTGAAACCAGAGGTAGCCAACATCAGGGTCCTATTTCATAAAAGATACAAGGATAGCAACTCTTTCAGGAATGGCAACTTCCCATAGCAACAGCCAATCAGGAAGATGGATTCTTGTTACCACGACAACTGCCATTCCAGCAAGAGTTAAATGGGGCCCTGGTATGGAGCCCAGGTACGTGTACGAGTAGGCCTGCTCAGTACGTTGCTTTTTTTTTTTTTTTTTAGAGGGCGCCCTATAATGGAGTGTTTCAGAGAAGGCTCAGGAGTGTTTCGGAGTGTTTCCATTTTCGAAGGTTTTCAAAGTTTTACAATGTTTTGCAGCGCTAGTCTAGGTGATCGAAGCCAGCAGGCGCTAGTTGCAACCCTGTTCACCATCCCGCAGCGTCCACTATTCCCACGCCACGTAACCATTCGGACAGTTATCACACAGCGTCACTTTTGGGATTATCATTGATTTACGAGGGGAGTATTTGCGATAAAAAGACCTCGTTCGCTTCGCTCTTTCACCTACAACCCCACTCCTCCCAAAGCTGCCCGACCTGCATACCGCTTGCAAATTCCTCAAATATCATATTTCGAAGAGGCCCGACTTTCCTGCTCTTCTCCATTTTTATAGAGATAGAAACTAAAACAGCGTAGATATAAATCGATGCAAGTGATTTGTTTGCAGTCTTCGCGTCAGCCGTTTCCAGATTTTTTTATTTATCTTATTTTGTTATTTTTTTTTGCCCTACTTCAACTTCACGATTTGTTGCAAGCTTCAGACATTTATTGTGTTCATTTGATTTAAGAATGGCACGTATAAGGGAAATAACGTCTCTCTGATTTTTAATCATAATCATCTACTTTCACATTTCTTATCATGATTATACTAAAATCCACATAGAACAGAACGTGCATAATCAAGAAGAGATAAGTGAGGCTTACTAAACAGTGTAACGACAGACATCAATCTGTCAAGCAATGTCAAATTAAGCGTAGCCATCGATAGTTTTTCTCACTTTCATACAATGACACCGAACGTTAGGCCTATTGTTACTACTTCTTCTTGCCATTTTGTTTGTTCTCTCTTTGTTTATAATAATATTCCCCCTCTCTTTCTCTCACTCTATCTATCTAATTTACCTAGCTATCTATCTATCTATCTCTCTCTCTCTCTCTCTCTTTTGCTGTCACTTGACTCTTGATAATGTATCTCAGCCAATGCAGGTGGAAGAAAGAGAAAAATCAACAACTCAAATCATAAAAATGTGAGAACTCTCATGTATACTAGCATTTCAAATATGCCTCCGCGATGGGGATATACCATGGAGGTACTTTTGGCTCGCCTAGTGAGTAGTAGAGTACCACCTTGGATAATGTAAAACTAACGAGACAGAGGCGCGGAGGATTTTTGTTCAGCGGGGGGAGTGACGCATCGTAGAACAGCTTGCGCGCGTATACGATCAATTTAATACGCCAAAAGTTGTCATCGATGCGCCGGTAAAGTTTTTGTGCTAACCCGCGAAGATAGCAACAATACACGCAATGCACACATAAGCACGCATTATCGAGAAACCGTCTACTACAGATGGTTGACAATCACTTCTCCGTAACCCTGTAAGGGAGAGATGTAGTAAACTTTTTTTTTTTTACGTTGGTTCAATCGCGGGGATTTGATCCTTGGTGGATGGAGGAGGCCCGATGTTTAGATGCCGACCACATGCACCCGACTGTGCTTATTATCAATAGTGGGAAGTACAGAGCGGCTGAAATTATGTGAATATTTGGATTCGAGTATTTGTGGTTGTTTCGTGAGCTTGGTACTTGAGTGAGTATGAGCGACTCTTTCTATGCCCGCGAAGTCTCAGAGTCATTGATGGTGCTGATGCTGGGCTGAGAAGTTTGCCCCCGCTGCTCGTGTGTGTGTTTTACCACCACTGCACTGGCACATCCTGCACGGGCAGATTCGCGGTGGTTTGGATTGTAAGGATTTGTCTTCAGGAATTTCATCCATCTCCGGACCATTGAACTGCCTGGTCTTGTTTCACGGAATTTTTCCTTTCTTTTACCGCGAGGCCGAGGCAAATGTCAGGGAGAGACTAAGTCAAAGAAGGGCTGGATTTCACTACTCGGAAGAACGCATTGCTGCTGGCTGGCTGGAAAAATATCCCAGATTTGGATTTGCATTTATTTAGCATTTAGGGAGTCTCCATCACTAGCATTGAGTAGCAATTTAGCATCGATATCACTGTGTCTACGTCACTTTACGCGGGGATTTTGCATAGAATGTAGAGCCTAGTAGAGGTCTACTTTGAGGTCTGTTTGTCTGTCTATGAGTACCAGTGGTATGTGTTTATAAATCTAAGGAATAGTAAGGTTAGTTCAAACCTGACATGAATAAGAATCCTGTAATCACATCGTTAAGTTGAACAAAACATTCTGAACTGCTCTTTTTGTTTGATGTTATTGTTGGATATCTTCAGCCAAATTCCCTAGACTAGAGCTGTGTGTTCTACATGAATCTACCAATTACAACATGTCAACGAGTGTGGAAATCACAGCGTTAGGGAACAAGCGTGAAGTCAACTCGAACATTGAGATCAATGACAGTGGAGTCGCCCTGAATGCTTCCCTGCTGGAGGAGCCAAACGGAGCAGTCGCTAATGATGACAAGAGGATGTCGCGTGCTCAAGATCAAAACGCCTGTTCGAAAGGGGGAACAGTGATAAGCAGTGCCAGTGATCGTACTAGTAGCAATGATGGAAATGTTGGTGAATCGCACTGTGTAAATGGAGAAACTGGTGAAATTAAGATGGCTCTTGATGGAAACAAGGTTGGGGACGGAGATGTTATTTCTGTCAACGGGAAAGGGGGCCTCAAAGATTCACCTGTGTCGGTCGATGGTTGCGGAACGCCTATGTCAGGTGACGAATGGCCAGGCTGCAATGACTCCAATGTTGTGAAGCTGAACTCGCCAGCATTGCCATTAGAGGTAGAGCGGCCCAAAAGCCAAGACGGTGGGGAGACGGACAGTGTTGGCTCGGGCAAGTCGCCGAAGAAAAAGAAAGGACTTCTGTCGGGTGGCCTTCACATCCACATGCCCAGGCTTAGCAGCAGATTGTCGTTTGGCAGTGATGCCAGTATGTCCAGCACGGGCAGCGATGCAGACAAAACCCCAGAAAAGAAAAAGAAGAAGAAAGACAAACTCAAGAGGAACAAGAACAAACAGCAAGCTGGCAACCCTGAGCATGGTGACTCAGCCAAGGCAACTCCAAATGAAAACACAGAAAATGATATTACTGAGAAGGGCAAGGACTTGAGCGGAAAGGATGCAGGAAGTGTTGAAAACCAAGCAGAAAATGAGAATGCTGCTGAGCTGGAGGTTCCACGAGCATCTCACGACACTGCCAGTCAGTCATCTCTAGACCAAGACATGACGGTGAAAAGTGGCAAGGAAGAACTCACCGAGGATGCTACGGAGAATGCGCCACCAACAGTTCAGGAGCCAGACCCCACCACACCCTACCCAGACCAACAAGATGCTACTGATGTAACTGATGGTACTGTTGAAGATGAGGGGCAGCAACAGTCTGTTTGTACTACTACTAGTGTAGGTGAAGAGGAGAAAGAGAAGGATGGAGAAGCGGCAGCTGCTCAGCTAGACAAGGAGAAAACGTCTACACCAGTTGCAGATGAGGGTGGGTATTTCATTACCATCAGGATTGTTTTCACATTACAGAATGATATCTTACTACCACCAGGCGTCATACACACAATCATAATTTCTTAATTAAAAAAAAAAAAAGATAATTCTTCATTATATACTCTTCAGTTTTTTGTTGTTGTGATTTACTGCTTTATTGGTTAGTTCTAGAAACTACTCTAGCATGAATGCAATTAGAATGTCAGCAAATTTATGTTTCAGAAACACTAGTGATAAATAGAATGAGTCTGACATCTGTTTCATTGCAAGAAAGGAAACCTGCAAAATAATCAACTAATATTTGTTTGTTTGTTTGTTTGTTTGTTTTTTTTTAAAATCATATTGTCTCGGACTCGGAGCTTTACTTGCCATGGGCTGGTTCTGGATTCTACAGCCATTAGCCAACAGTAACAATGTTCCCACATCAGAGGAAAATACATTCTTCTCTATGCCTCTGAAGTGCTTGGTATCATTGCAGTTTGAAATTGTAGAATTATACTGTTCTGTCCCACCGGATCATTTGATCATTAAAATCTACTATACTAGTACTAGCAATAGTAGGAAGGGACTTGTTCACTGAAACTTTTTATATCCTGTTTCATTTAGTAGGGGGTTTTACTGTAGAATGTGAATAGTTACCTGAAGGCTGTTTAAACTGACTGATCTTTATACTAGAATCAAACAACACTCCCTTGTCTATTGAGTTCTATGCTACTGTCATGCTCTGGTACACCCATACACTCAACCACTCAAGCAGGAGCACCTCGTGAATCCAGTTGTAATGATTGGTTCTAAGTTTTCCATACCAAGCTAGGCTGTTGAGTGATTGGCTTTATAGCATGCAGGGAGAAGATGTCCACTCATGCAAGCCCTTGTGTGAATGTAGAGCATAATGTACCAAAATTGTGTCTTATTAAATCACAGAGTTACCTCTATCAGTAAGCTAAGAAAAATGTTAGTAATTATGTTAAAGGTAATGGTGAAGCTATTGATGAGAAAGAAATATGATAATTGATAATCTATGACTGTCTTATAATTTCCTAACCCAAGGTAGGCACACAAGTGTGAAATACCTTGCTTTCAGAGGCTCAGCTGTACTCTTTGCTCACTTTGCCATTTTATTACTAGTGTAGTATATGCCTGGATAGAGAGGAATATTGATGCATGCTAGATCAATATCTTCATGAATTCCAGGCAGGATTAAAACCCATAATTTTTTTAACACAAAGACAAAGAAGGTAAAGGAAAAGGGATGTACTGGTAAGTAATGTGCCAAGTCTTAATGATGGTGGGTAATGCTTGCTTAGGCAGTGTCAGGGGAATGCTTCACAAACCATTCAACATTTGTTCACCAACAACTTGCAGGATCAAGGACTTTTTGTAAGTCTCTCCACAGTGAACATGAGGTGGCAAGTGATAATACCCTTGCCCTCAATCATTGATGTTCTGAGGCTGTTTTCATGCTTCATATTTTCCCATTACTGTATATTAGCAAGTTTCAATGCAAGTTGGTGTGTAGATGCATTCTCCTACTGGCTATTAGCCCAACCAGATGCAGGGCAACTTGCTGTGCAGCGACAGGTCTGTGTATAGTGTTAACTGGCTATATTTTTTAAATCTCACCAACTGGCTACACACTTTTTCATCCTTTGTTTTTTATGGTTTAGATGTGATTCTTCAGGTTAGCTGTTTCAAGAGATGATATTGCTTTCTTAGGAGTGATATTGGCAATGATTATGCTACAGTTTTCTGTGATATCAAATGCATTTATTTTGATTTGGTCATCAAAACAAGAACAGTATTAGAATGAGGGAAGACTTTGACTTGAACTGAAATTGCAAAGACTGCATTTGCCATTTCCTGTTAGGTACTGTGTGTATCATTTAGGACGTCTCTTCAAAAGGAGATGAATACTAGCAGAAAAAAAAAAGAAGAAAGAAAATTATTCTCTCAACATCTAAGATATGAAGATACATCAGTACATGTACATATGTATGAATTGTTTAGCTGCAAATTGAATTATGATGCAATTCAAAAGAAAACTGTCTCCAACCAAGAAGAAAATGGGTACTAGTATTGTCTTGTGATCAAATTGCCTTTCGTTGTAGGTATTTATGGTTTGGTGCATATGGTTTGTTTTGTATTGATTGATTGAAAATCATGTGCATGTTCACAGTTACCTGAAAGGGAGGCTACTGTTGACAAGCCACTCCCATCTTTACAAGCTCTTCAGCAGCTTCCCTGATTGGCTAGTGAGAGTGACCACAGGGCTTTCACTGGCTTTGACATTCCTTGGTTGCATTCCCTGCATAGGGCCTCTCACAATCTTCTTTGAGATGGCCATTTTTTTTTTTTTTTTTTTTTTACTCTCAATTCTTCAGGTTTTGCTGTATTTTATGTCATATTGGCAGCATTGTGGACATTTTTTCTGATTTCTTCTTTCTTTGCTGTTCGAGTTGATGGCTGAATTTTCGTGATATTTGCACCATTCACCTGTTGTCACTGTGCCAGAGGTATTGAATACCGGTGCTGAATTCCTGTTGACATGTTCACTTGTAGCTAGCTACGTTTTATAACTGTGGTGTATTATGATTTCAAGGACATATTGTTATAAGGAATTTTAAGAGGAAACTGTAAAAGCTTTATTGGTGCTTTACTAGCATTCTTGACATTTTTAAAGTTAAGATGAAATCAGAGTTCACAGTGCCATTTATATCATGGAGCTACAACAGATTTATTTTCTTGTTACAGGTATTGTAGCACCTGTTGGCGGCAACAAAGGGGAAAAAAGACTTTATTTACTTGATAATATTTACCACATCATTGATGTTGACTGGAGTGTATGCACTTATCTCAGCAAGCCAAAGGAAAGTCTTGACAATGTATATTTCTGTACTAGCATTTAAATTCAGTATTTGTATCCTTTAGAAGCTAAAGAAAGGATTTAAATTCAAACTTTAAATGCCTACATCCAAGGTATAGGCCTATTATCCAAGGAATTTAGGCCCTACAGGTATGTCTTTCATGAAAATGATTCTTAAATTTGTAGTAGAGACACAGCAAAGTAGGGAAGACTAGGTCTATACCTTACACTTCAGAAAGATGAAAAGGCCTAAAAAATGAGAGATCAGCCTGATATTTTATCATTTCCCAATTTGCCATCATATCATCACATGTGTTGTCAGCAGACCAGCTGCTGTTTCATTTTCAATTTACTCTAACAAGGGAGTAGGCTCTATAGAAGCAATGGTAAAGTGTTTTATATGCAGTCTGTAGTATTTTGTATTGTTCAGATATCTTTGATGGTGTCATACACAAATTGCTTGTCAGCTTTGTATCATGAGTGTACACCTCAACTTCCTTGTTTTTATTAGTGAAATACATTCAGGAAACCGGAGATAGATCAGGGAGGTGGAAAGAGGTGGAAATTTCCACCTCCCTGGATAGATGTAGTATGATGTACATGTATTTCAGTTAACAAAAAAGTAATGTAGGATCCTAGCCAACGATGTATATAACCAATGGTGATCATTGATTCCCAGTTCTAACTTCTACCAAGAGTTAAATAAAATATGTTCTCATGAAGTCTGCAGATATAATGTGATCTGAAATTCTGAATGGCCAGTTGGTTTGAATCAGTGTGGCATTTGCTTCCTTTGAGTCCCGACTGAGCATGGTAATTCTTTGGGATTTATGCCCCACTCCCATACTGGCAGAACAAGGGAGCTCCCAATGTTTGCTTAGTGGTAGAAATCTGTAAAGGGTCATGGGAGGTCAACTAACACAAGCTTATTACTAGCCCTCAAGGTCCGTTTTGTCAGAATGCCTGCGCCAAGGAAATGCATAGAATGGTTGTGACAACAGCGCTGACAATCTTGGAGGGGTGGGGGGGAAAAAATGGCTCTGCTCGTTTCCACATGTACCAGCATCACAAAGAGAAAGGCATGATGTACTGGTTTGGCTCTGGCCATTCCATACCTCTTCACTTGCATTTTAATCTCTCATATTTCAAGGTTTTAAGCCCAAATTTCAAGAAAAGTTCAATGACGAAATGAGCATGTGTAAGAGTAGACGTGCAGTATGATTCAGAAAAGGTTTGATATCCATCGCAGCTGCTGACTCGCATGGACCAAGAAGTTGTTGACCCCTGCCTCTTCAGCGTTACTTCATCATCTCTCTGCAAAGCTCACAGGATTAAAGAGGTCTATCCATCCCAAGGTCTTGACAGGACTTGACAGGGGACCCACCATGGAATGAATCAGTGGCAATATCTGCCTCAAAAATAGAAAGAAGTCTTTGAAATGAATAGTGTCAGAGTTTAAAGGCACATGTCTGAAATGTATTCAGTGCAGGTCAAATCAACTTCAGATATCAATTTCTGAAAAAAATCTCATCTTGTGTGGTAGACCAGCATGTGCATTCAAAAAGAGAATTAACAACCATCATACAGTAGCTAGTCGTGGATATCATGAGAAACAGTGCCTTTCTATAGCATCTTTGCGGTTTTATGACCAAGTCAAGTAGGGCCTACTGTATGTTGGAAATGCCCAATGGATGCTATGTGAGGTAACTAAAATGAGCATAAGTTTACAAATGTTTTGTGTACCTCTGCCCATATTGTCAGTGATGATGTTTGCCTGTAGAATCATTCTCAATCTTTCCTATTTTCAAATTAGAATGGATTTTTGTATTTTTTTTCCCCAAATTAAATAAACTTTTTGCATTGTTTCTGCATTAATTCCATTTCAGGTTGAAGCCTGCTACTTTGTGACCAAATGCAAGTTCCATTGTGACAAAAAAAAAAATCTGTTTTCTAACCAAATTTCATTGACATTCAAGAAAACTTACATCTTAGGGTAATTATGTGGGTAGGCTATACAATAACTTGCCCAGAGAATAGTTTGTTATTTGGCTCTTACTTCCCATATCCCTAACCTTCTCCGGAAATTTGACATCGCAAATGAACAACTTGCCGTAGAAGATGGCTACTTGTTTTCCAATAAGTATTCAAGTGCTGAAGACTTGAGTACAACAGTGACAATACATACTCAGTCTTGTCCATATGCGTGGATGTTGTTTTATAGACTCGAAATTGAGTAGCATTCACCTGCCTCTGCACAACTTCACGATCACAGGTTTTGATTCTGTGTTTCTCTTGGTTTCACCATCACTTTTGTGTTGTTCTTCTCCAAATCCGTAAGCCAACCAAATGGCAAGTCCGTCCACACCTTAGATTGAAATTGACTTCTTAGGGTTCAGGTTTTTACAGAGTGACCCCTGCCTCTGACCTCCTACAACGGAAAATGCGAACTACCTCTGAAAATTCTAGGTCATGGGAACTTATTCTTCGATTGGGGTGCAAGCCAATCGCTCCGGTTCCACCTTGCATACTTCTCACTCTGTGACGCACGACTGCATGACGTCTTACGTTTATACACTGCCCCCGAAAAGTTTTCCCCAAACATGAGGGCTTCCAGGGCATCAATAAATGTCTCAAAACAAAGTTTTCATCGCCCACTGTTTACCTTTTTTTTTGGTATTCTCATCTCACTCTCGTCTTTTTTTGTACTGCATCCGCATCTTTGCCATTGGGGGACACATTTGTAGGAATGGTTGTAAAAGCGATACTCTTGTTTCAAACCTTCGTGACAGAATGTTCTCCGCAGTACAAAGAATAGGCCTATGTGACTTCAAGTTCTTGAATAGTAACATGCTTTTGCTGTATTTGTGTTTCACAGCCATTATGCTTTAGCCAACAAGATGTTGTTCGTTGGGATTGTAGGAAAGGAACAGTCAAGTGAAATTTTGGAGTCTTTGTAATTTATCTTTAATTAAAGGACCAAGTGAAATGTTTGCTGTGACAGTCTCAAGGAATAATGGTCTGGGTTGATGACTCAGACCTTTTTTTTTCTTCTTCTTCTTCTTTCTTTCTTTCTTTCTTTGAATGGGGAGGGCCAGCCAGGGGCTTAAAACTTTTGTAGGGATAAAGAATTGCCTTAATCAGACAATGACATGCATTTATTGAATTAGAAAACATCATATAAAAGTAGTCCATGCCAAAAAGTTGTAGAACGGTATCAGATTACATGAGTGATCAGCAGACTGAGGAAGCTCAAATAGTCCCCTGAAAATGCAAAATAGTGACTTCAGATTCTGTGTGTGTCACTGATATTGAGCGATAGTCATATGCGAGTTATCGGCAGAGATCCACAAGGATAATTATTCAAAGTCCTGCAAAGGTTGGGGCTCAGTGCAAGCTCAACGCCGTCTCTTGGGTAAGGATGTCCTGCCGAAATATGAGCATGACGCAAGGATTATTCCTGTCCTTCCTCAACTCGGTGTATCCCAGTAATCTCGAATCGCAGAGATGCCTGTGTGTGCCAAGTGACAGTGGTTTAAAAGACTGTATGGTCTGTCAATTACAAGTTTCCCCTATGGAGGTTTATATTGTAGTTTCCAGAAATCTATGTATCTGTACGTAAGCATGTATATATTCTGATGCACAGCCAATGTGAACAATTGAGCAGTGACATTTTCATTTCCAACACAGTAGGATCCTCAAAGTGAGGAAACCACTTTTCAATATTAATAGCTTACAATAAACCTGTGGTTCCCGTACTCACTTAAGTATTGTTGTCTTCTTGTTGCAAAATTTTGGAGGAAAAAAATACATAGTAGAATTGCAAATGCAATAGGCATTACTGAGCTCATAAGAGGCAGGTAGACATTCAATGCATCTTTGCAGCAGAACTTGGCTTTTATCAGTTTTTAGACCTTTTCTTGGTGAAGCTGTACAATAGTATGTACTGTGAGTGTGCAGATACACATTGTACTATAATCATACAATGACTATTATACATCAATTGCCTTTATGGCATGGCTGTGACAATTGTTGAATATTTTGAAAGAATGGCAAATTCCCTGAATCTACACATGGCCCTAACATCCTAAACAATCTGCTGAGTGTATTACTTGTGAATCATGACACTCTTCAGATTCAGAAGTATGTATGGATATAAATTGTTTATATACCCCTGACTTTCTTTGTCTATAAAAGCTTACAGCAATATCATCTAACAGTTTAAGGGTTACGTTCAGATCAAACATTAGAATTATAGTCCATCCTTGATTTCACATGTACCAAAAGTGCTTAAATTGAAACAAAAAAATTGTAACGACAATCACAAGAATTGTGTTATGATAAGCATTCTCACCGTGTGAATGCAAACTGGAATTGCGGAGGGGTATTTGAATTGTAATTCCAATCATATTTCAAATGATGCTCTGTGGTGTTTTCCAATCATTTTTAATATGCCAGAATTACGGAGCGAAACAGCCGTGTGAACGTAATTGACCTCCAATCGTGTTTTTTTTGGGGGTGGAGTTTATGGAGACCTTTCAACCACTTCTGCAGAAAGACTGCGCTCCTCAAATGCTCACACTGCAATCAAAGCATGCGTGACTTACATCTCAGTGGTGATTAATTGGGCTTGCAAAGAATTCAAATCTCCTGTCCTTGCTCTTAAATTCAAAACCAAACTGCAAAATCTGCAAAGCCTTCCTCAGTCGTGTGAATGAATGATGATTTGAGTCACAATTTCAATCGTATTTGTACTTCAGCATGACAATTACGTTCCTTGATAGGTGTGAAAACGGCCCATGTCTCTTCTTATGCAACTTTTTTGAAGTAAGCAGGATATTTCATATCAGGAGTCATTTTGTCATTGAAAATAAATCAGCTATGGGAAAGCATGTCTATCTGAACTTATAACAAGTGCATTTTTAAATTCCTTTTTTTTTTTCTACATAACATTTCTAAATATATTGTCCAAATATTTCAACAGAGAGAGAGAGAGAGATCAGAAAAAAAAAAAAAACATTTAGGAGGAAGCAGAATGTATGAATGCCTGAAATCTGCTTGGTACATGAAAGCGCTCATACTTTTTGTAACTTCATTTCTATCCAGAAGTCAGTAAATCCTGGATCAAGTGTGCCAATCACAGCAGGCATTCCATGCGATTGATGCTGACATAACAGCGTGTCTGTTACCGTGGCGACTGTAAAGCCACCAATTAGCACCTCATCTTCACAGGTAGAGATCGTCGGGTAGGACAAGATGGGGCAATTTGATTGTCAAACCAATTGAGGAAATCCTGTTGAAATATATCCAAGTGAACTTGCAGGTGGATGATGAGTTCTACATGCCTTGTTGTTTTCCACGCATCCCCTCTCCCTACAACTTGTTGAAATATCAGCTGTAGGCTTGACAAAGGTATACTGACAGCCAATTTTATACAATTTGCAACTTTGTCCTATTTTAAACAGTTTAGAGACAGGCTGTCAAAAAAGTGAGTGCACTGTAGAGAAAGTTTTTATGTAATTATTCCACTCTGATGTTTTTTTCTTAATGAGTAACTGCCCCCCCCCCCCCCCCCCCCGCAATGAAAACAACAACATCAAAGTGATCTAAGATGTACCTCCAAGGCCATGTCTTGGATACAAGCACATTTTATGTTAAAGTGTCTACCTATAGATAAAAACTCATACTTTTGAGGATGTGATTCTAGATGATATCTTGAAATTTAATAAACAGTTACACATATATTGTTTGCACACTGTTTAAAAAGACTAGTGACAAACTATAGGCATGAAGTGTAAAATGGGTGTGACAAGAAGAAATATGAGTCAAACCCATGTTGACACACCCCCCCCCCCCCCCCCAAGAAAAATGCAGAGCTCTGGCTTAGTTTTCAGGAGTATTTGCAGATAATAGTGGGGCCTACATGAAGGGTCAACCAAAATTTAAGGGAACTTCATTTATTTTTCCTGTTATGCAAGAACTGAGCAACAGCTTTTCCATTTTCACTGCCCATCTCCTCCCACTTGATATGTTTTTTTTTATTCTTTTGCCCCCTTTGTGACGCTGAATTACAAAACTTGTAAGCAGCCGTTGACCTCGTTGACCTTACACGGAGTTGGAATTCTACTTGTTGCAACAACTAACCCTGTCAACTTCAATCAGTGCTCCCATGTGAAATGTAATTAGGTGTGTGTTTCGAAGTGGGCTGGTTGAAAAGATCACAAGGCGATCCGTTTTGTGGCAGAGCAGAGCGACATCTTGTCTTTTCCATTCCTTCTAGTTCTACCTGACATGTGTACCATGCTGAATTGAAGTGGAGTAGAAAGTAGTTTCAGTCAATCAAATTGATGATTTGAGGTGATTTTTGTGTCAAAAGAGAACCAAAATTAAAAGCTGGTCTTTTTTGCTTGCTTTTTTTTAGTTAGCTGGCTAGAAATGGTTTAGATGAAATGAAAATATTTTGGTGACATCTGTTCCTTTAATAGAAACACTATGTTTTAATCCACTTTGAAAGTGTTTTGACCCTGTTTTCAGGTTCATACATGGAAAGCGTTCACAAGTACAGCGTAATAAAAATGACAAATATATATATATATATGGCAAATATACAATCACATAAAATTCAGTGTGGCTCAGTTCCTGGGTGACGGTGTTATGAATGCAAGCTTGATGTCCAGTAGCATGATAGTTCAAAAGAAACATTCACGTACTGTAAACTTTCATGTTTTTGCGTGATTAGTTTTTCATGCTGAGGGGCTCAAAAATGTATTTGAGGGTTCATGAATTCGTGCTGCACGATTGTCAATCCGTTTAAAATGTGCAGAGAAAATCGTGAAGATATTTTTGCGGGATTTAGAAGTTGCGCCAGCCAAAAGTAGCGTGAAATACACAAAAATTAATGTACTGCGAAATATGCGAAAATTGATGTACTGCAAAAATTTTTCATTTACAATACTTATTCAGCAAGATTTACAGATGAGGATGTAAAAAGGCTTCAAGTTTCACTGTCTTAGTGGAGGTGCCCTCATAAGTTATTTGATGTTGGTTGCAAATCATTAGTATACGATAGAAAATGGTGCAAAGTGGATTTTCTTACAATTTTTCATAAACACTTTAAAAACTTGACACACAGACACATATGACACAGAAAGAGCCCATTTGAGTTGAATATTCATAAGCATCAGTCTTTGTGTGTGAGCACACTTGAATTAAAATTTTAGATGTTGATAATTAAGTCACGAATATCGAAAGACATTCAATCATGAAATGTCTGTAGTACCTGGAAGTAATGACTGCAAAATTTCTAAATGCAAAATAGGAGACTACAAATTGTATACATACAAAAGAGAGATTGAAGTGCATGCTGAAATCCAAGGAGGAAGGAACAATTCAATTAGCACCTCTATTTCTGGAGAGGAAGTTATATCGAATATCATTGTCAATCTGTGTATGAAGTATGATATGAATCACAGAAACAGACATTTGCTCCGATGGTGAAGACAGACATGTTATCAGGGAATGCCACATTGGATAACGTCTTGTATTGTGACATATTCCGAGGTACTCCAAGACTTGTGCGGATCTGCATTCACAGCCCATTGTTGTAGATTATGTGGTGGTACGGTAGCCCTTCGGGAGAAACTGACTAATTTCCTTTTCCACTTCCTTCCCCGATGTGGTTGATGTTATTAATTATCTTTGCGGTATTATAGATCACCGAGGATTTACAAGTTTACAGCAAATTCCAACATCCAAAACTGCTGTGAAAAATGCTTGCTATATTAAAGTTCACTGTATATAGACCCTAAATGTAGAGGGATGAAGCATGAGCATTTCATTGCTCCCACACTGTGGGTGCTGGAGATACTGTTTTGTTTGTTTGTCTTAACATTGTTTTTGTTTTGACTTTATAAGATATTGCAGTAAGTATTTTTGATGTACGAGGATTTAGTAAACAGTATGGCAGAACAATGAATGTAAAAAAGTGTGTGTTGGGTGGGGGGGGGGGGGGGGGGGGAGGAGAGGGGAGGGGAGTTGCTTTAGCCAAAGTCAGGGATCAAAGCTGAACATGAGATTTTTGGAATATTACTGTTTTTGCAATTACTTGAGGAGTATTTGATACATGATTTCACCAAATGTTTCTATTTAAAGGGATGGTATAATTTTGGTTGATATAGGGCTTCAGGTTTCCTACTTTTTCTTTTTTAAAGATAATGAGAAACTTCTTATGAAACGTGAAAGAGCATATGATTCTAAGAGGAACTCAGTTTATTTGATGAAAATTGGTCTTGAAATGGCTGAGATATATCCAAAGCAAATGGATCCTAATAGAAGGTGGGGCCCACCTTTTAATAGGATCGCTTTGTTTTACTTTGTTTTTGGATCTCTCAGCCATTTGAAAACGGATTTTCATCAAATCAATTTTGAATTCCTCGTAGAATTGTATGCCCTGTAGCATTTCATAAGTGGTTTCTGAAATAGTATCTCGCAAAAAAAAGGTTAAAAGCTCAATCCTCATCTCAAAACAATACTATACCATCCCTTTAACAGTATTTATCAAGAGCAATGCCAAAGATAAGTTAGGCCTGCATGGTTGATAGGGTTTTGAGCAAGCTTAGCGGTTGAAGTCAAATTCCATCCTCATAAAGTTTCTGCTCAGGAAATATTTTATGCAGAGGTTATCAAACTCAGCACATACAGCTGTAGCTACAGTATGATGAAGCAGTCAAGGACAATCTTGAATTTCATTGTTTATATGGTAGATTTAAGAAATGTTGGACGTAATCTCTGCAAATGTACACTTTGCCTGGACATGAATTTATCTAATTGTTGTTTAGAGGAAACGAGTACTAGTGTACACTTTGAATCACAAGTGCACTGAAAACTTTAAATGGCAATACAATGCCCCTCAGACTGAAATTTCTCAGAATGCTTTTGACATTTTGGTCATGGATATGCGGTTTGGGGGATTGCAAACTTGCAGCTCGTAAAGCCTGCAGCAGCTGTGCTCTGCTGAAAGCGAAAGCTCATACTGAGAAATGTAAACCCATTTTCGTCATGGATCATTGTGAATAACATCAATAATTGTGTTAAATGCTGTGCTTGTGACAATGAACTTGATTACCCACAGCTTTAGTGGATGGGATTGTGTTTGTAAATTCAGATGAAAATCATTGTGGACGAATTTTTCATGAGGATAACTGCCCTCAAAAAGAGGAAGAAAAAAAAAAAGACACACACTAAAAACAACAACCAAGGAAACATTTTTGTTTTGACATTGTTTCCTTTGTCATTTTTTTGTTTTGTTTTGTTTTGTTTTGTTTTTAGGCGGGCAGTTACAATGTCAAAAGCATGGTTCTGCCTAAAGAGAACTGTAGCGTACTTCCAACAAGCTCTACACATACGTTGTAGGCCCTATACTGTACCTTGTTATAAATCACCTTTCCAACTTAATAGTGGGAACACAGCTTTCTTTAAACCTTCCACCTCAGGATTGTACTCACAGAGTCCTAATGCTTTCTTTGTTGACATTTTTATTATAGTCCTATTGAGATAGCAGAAATTGAGAGTAGAGTAATATTTACCTTTTTTTCATGTGTGTGTGTGTGTGTGCCGGTATATTTGTGTTGATGTGCCACTTTAAAAGCTATTTCAAAAGCAGCAAATTGGTTAGCAACAGGTGTTACTCCAAATGTCAATCACACCATGCATAAATGTGATGTGAATAGGCGAATACCAATGATAGTCATCTTGCCAAAATCTCTTGCCAAACTCTCTTGATATGTATGAAGTGTTGCCAAATCACAGGTAACTCATAATATGTTTATCCGTGCTTGCGTGTTCATAATTCTTTCTAGTAGGCGGGGATGCAGGAACGGGAGAAACAGGCGGCGCTGCTGTGCTGGAGCAGGGTTCCACAGTCCCAGAGACGGAAGCCAAACAGAATTGCCCCGCCGATGTAGCCGCTCAGGCAACAGCATCTCCAAGTCCAGGTGTGCCAGGGGAACAAGTTCAGTCCCCACCACAGTTGCCAGAAGAACCAGCAGAATCTTCAGAGACCAAACCAGATCAGATGACTGCGGATGCAGCGATGTCTCCAGTGAAGGCTCCCGATGAGAACAAAGTAAAGGAGGAGGGGGACGAGGAGGGGAAACTTGGCACTTTGACATCTGGGGATGAGGCGGAAGACGAAGAATTGACAGTGGAGGAAGACCAGAGGAAGAGGAAGAAGAAGAAGGGAATATTGAACGTCCACTTCCCCCACTTTGGAGCAAAGAAGCCCAAGTCAGAGAAATCCATCGATCAGTCCTCCGACTCGGACCACAACTTGTCACCCAAGAGGTTTGGGTGGAGAAAGAAGAAGGACGCCAAGTCACCTGACAGGAGAGAGAACACAACAGACCGTAACCAGGTACCATTTATATTTTAGTTATTTGCCATCCAGATTTTAAAGTCCGGTAGATTTGATCTGTTCATGTGTGCCTCCCTTCCGCTGCAGCACAACATAATTCTGAACCCAAACTTCCTCGTTGCAGAGAAATCACATTCCTCGCTGATAAAATGTGGATTATTGTTCATCATGGTGCCATGAGTAGAAGGCCTTATTAAAGGTATTGTTAACCATTGGGAGTGGTGATTTTAAAAATGTGCGAGTTATCACATTTGATGCATAATTATGTGTAGGTCAGATGTATCACAGAACATCCTACCATATTAAAATTTTGCGATAAAGCCTGAATTATAAGAAGATATCACTATATTTCTTAATAAACCATAACTGTAGTCGGTTTATTCTAGAAACAATTTGATTATAACTATTGTGTTTAACATTGATTATATACTGATCAGCATTTTTACATTGGTTATTTCTGTTCCTAACTCACATTTTAGAGCTATTTTGAAGCACTAAAGCTGGGTTTTTGTTTCATCCGCAAATAATAGATGATGCCTTTAAGAAAGACCTTTTGCCATTATGAGTGTTTGGATGTAGAGTAACTCCGTTATGCTCTAGCCAGGGATCTTTATGTGCCTCACCTTTGCTCATATCCATACAAGTAAGGTTCATAGTGGAATTTACATACCATGCACCTTTTACAAATTTCTCTTTCCACTGCACCCCTACCCCTAAATAAAAAAGAAGAAATAAAGGTTGAATTCTGTTACCAAAGTCAGATCCCATGAACGAACTATGTAGCCACCCACCAAAATATTACCTGCAATGTCGATAAAAAAAAAACAGATTGGCCACCATCATTTTCTAATTCTCAACATACCCATATTGAAGAGAGCTAGGCCCCACAGGCTCTGTAAAACATGTAATACTGTTTTTAAGAATGCCGAGCTCTGATACTTGATTTATGTGATGAGTAAAGTTCCCAAGGTGAACAAAATGGCATGACAGTGAAGAAAAGAGAATTCATGGGAAATACATATTGGGGGGGGGGGGGGGGGAGGGATTTTGTATTCCAAGATGTAGAATATTGGAAGCTTCATAAAGATGAGAGAGAAAGCTGACAAAAATATATTGTTATTCAAAGTTGTATCTAGTATGGTGTTTAGAGGAAACCCCAAATGACTCATTGTGTGGAGTCAAGTGACTAATTTCAAATTTTCTCAAAAGACATGCAAATGACAATGGGGGGGGGGGGGGGTGGGACAGGATGGCATGAAGCACATGTTATGTACAGTATGCGTCATTTATAATGACAAAATTGTCTTCTATTCAATGGTAGCACTATGACCACATTTTTTTCTTTGTATTTTTTTTTTCTTTGGTTAGGGTGGATTGTTCCAGGGACAACATGACTGTGTAGACTAGCTGTTGCCAGTCATGTGGAAGGAAGTTGACATGTTTGCACTTCCAAGTCTATGTCAGAGCCAATCTTCTAAATGTTTCATCGTGAAGTCCTAGGCTTTTTTTCTTTTCTTTTCTTTTTGTTAAACTTTGTATTTGACCCATTTCTATTGAAGCTTATAGAATGATTGATGGATATAGAGAGTAACTGAATGTACGTAATGTACATCTCTTGACATAATATTTCACTTTTTCTCAGTGGGTTGTGTTTTTATTGATGATCGTGATATTGTGAATGTGCTAGTATACTCTAAGAAGGTTCTGCACAGTAAAGGAAGAAGAAGAAGATTGAGATATTAGTAAAAATTAGGAAAGGAAAATAGATAAACAACCATCAAATTGAGCTATCTTTACATTGAGTGAGTGACACCTTTAGTGACCTCAGTTGTGTTTTGTACGCAACATATAGTATCCGTGTACATCCTGAATGTAAAACAGCGTTTCCTTCCTTCTCATTTCCAGCGTACAAATGCAGGGAATGCAGGAACAACAAGCGACCAGCCAGAGTCGACTGCAGAGGAACCAGAGGGGCAGGATGTTGGAGCAAATACAGGTTGGTAGGATCAGTTTGACTTGTCAGTGTTGGTGGAAGCATTGTCCTGAAAGAGGCCTTTACGTACACACATAGAGTCTGTTGAAAGTTTCAAGTGCACATCAGGAACGACAACAGGATAAGAGAACACTTTTGAAGTCCATCTAGGAGTGTAAGATTATTTGGCTGTGGATCGCTTTGAGAGTTCAGGAAGTGGGTAGATTTTGTTACAGTAAAACAATCTAGTGATTGCTGTGCCCATGATATAGAGAACAGCGGTGAAGATACTTGATGTTTGAACTGTAGAGCAGTTTCAAGGTAAGTAACTTCAGCATTATTTTGGCATCAATGCATGTTAATGCAAGATATTTTTGGAACACATTATGTCCCTAGGGTCATTTTACACTGACAGTGAAAGATTGTGCTCTTTAAAAATGCTCAACATTATGGTGGGAGTTGCCTAGCAACAGTGCCAAAAGCCACCTGAAACATTACTTGAAAAACTGCACACTGGAGTGGGCTTTATCTGCGTTCATGTGAAAGTCCATTGTCATGAATTGCAGGGTGAACCCTTGTGGCAGGGAACTTGCAATTTTTGTCATGAAGCTTCCGCTCAATATTTGGATTACTGTCTGTGGGCACGCTCAAAATGTGCGATGATGGTTTACAGCTACATTAGCTCTTCAGCCTGTTGTGAATTTCACATTTCACATAATTGACATGCAGGCTGCCTAGCAAATTACATATTGCACATTATGTTTGCAAACACTGTTGAGTGTTTTTAAAGTGCAGCGACATCACAATGTATGTGTGTGTGTGTGTGTGTGTGTGTGATGAAGTGTGAGTGGAAAATGTAGAACATTGCATATTTCAATGTCTATTTTCCCCCAGCGAAAATGGGCCTACCTTATAGCATGAAATGTTTGCCATAGCTCTTTGGTATTCGTCTTTGCATATGTGCAGTATTTTAATTGTGATGGCATGATTTCCCTTTTAGTCTGTGGGTACTTGCTGGGCAGGATCTCTTGAAACAGGTTGGAAGTGAAAACAAACTTAAATACATGTGCAATTACCTTGTAAAACCTATGCAATACTCAGTGCATCTGCACATGACGTACAGACGATATAACACGGTATTTAAAGTGCAATTTCATTCCATGTTGAAATTGCCTCTAGGATGGGGAGAATAATCGGAAGAATAGAGAAGCAAACTTTTCATCGAAATCAGACACGAGAGAACATTAAAAACACCTTTAGTGTTGTTACCAGAGAGTGCACCACATATGGAAATGAGATAGGATGGTGATAGTGTCAACTCGCTGCTCTCCCATTGGTATGTGCACGAATACATCATGAAGACCGTGATTTTCATTTACAGCTAAGCAACTGCAACTCTTTTCTTCCTAAAAATCATCAAACACACCTCAACAGGAATTGAATGCAGAATGTTTTCCTCGTTCTTTATGTATAAGAACTTAGCAAAGATTTGTGTGTTAGGCCATGAAAGACATGTGAGGCCATGACATTGCCTGTTTGATTGACATTATGTGGCTGCTACTTCTGTCACTGTTTCTTTTAACAAAATATGAAACTTTCAGGAAAAGTTTTTGAACTCAAATCTGATTTATAGCAATTTCAGCTGATAAAAAATATTTCAACTGTTTGTATACTTTTATTGAAGAAAACTGCTACACAAATAATAGTTTTTGTAGCACTGGTGTAAAAATGCATAGCAAATTGCCGTGCGATACCTGGGATTACCAGGAAAATGTTTCCCTGAACTTTAATATTAAGTAACTTTTGACCTTTAGATCCAAGTTGGATGGAATCTCCCCCCCCCCCCCATGTGATTTCTTTGTATTTTCCATGCCATCTTGAATATTGTCTGAAAGTGCACTATTGTTTTCTGTTGCCATGTTTCAGGGAAACAACATTGTGCCTCGACTGAATGCGCTTAATTTTACCCAATGGTTGATAGTTCCATCAGGAAGGCCTTGCCCTTTCTCACTCGCAACTAGATGTATCTATTTTTAGTTGGTACTACACACAAGACATTTTATTCAGCTGAAATTAAATTTCATAGTACCCCTGGACTGTAAGCTGCATTTTTAGTGAGAGGGCAAGGATTGGCATGGTGATTGGTAGAGTTCATCATCTCAGTAGCATGGTGTACTTGGTCAGGTTGTGTATTTTCTCAACCTTATCTTGTTTGCCCTTACTGGTTTTATTGAACTTGAGGTTGCAACCAGTTTGTTTTGACAGAGTAAGCGATCATTGTCTGCTTGGCATCCAGCACTCTTGTATCTCTGCTGGCAACAGCTGGATGAGTCAGCCAACTGTATGGGGTATGTTTGCTACATGCTCGTAGAATTTGACACTTTGTCATCTTCAAAATCACAGCTGATAATGTTGCCATAGAGGGCTTCACTGAAGCATGCACTCTTATCTTGAGCAACGCATGGCATGGCGTTGCAATTGAGGAGGAGGGTGGTAAAACATCCAGTGAAAAAAGTTTCCAGTCTTTCTGTCAGACTGGAAGAGGAAGGTTTGGCTTTGGTACTGTACACAGTCTAAGATTTGTTCCAGAACTGATGCAGGAGTAGAGATCAGCATATAACCAAGGTACTGGTATGTTAAAATGTACAGTCACACACACATTTTCCATGGAACTAATCCATGGTAGTAATTGTATATTCTGTAGACAAAACCTAGAAATGAGTGATGAAAGAAAAACGTTGCAGTATTACTATTTACACTTTGCAGTTGCCTCAATTGTTTTTTTTATATTTTATTATTTTTTTTTTTTAGTTCTTAACTTTTGAGTTGCCTCGCGGGGTGTGTTCTTGCTGAGATGATAACAATCTAAGTGGGAGGTTGGAAAAACTTGTCAAAAAGGTTTTCATACTAACATTGCGCGAGATGCTGGGAGAATTTCAGAGCCTATGCCACTATGAGGCCATAAATCATTATTTATGCGATTGGAAGGGTGCACAGAAATGATATTGGACTTCTGTGGCAATATCTGCAAATAGCATAGGGTTTCATGTCAGAAATAATTGACCATTTCTGCTTGTTGGAGGGTCTGGTGTCAGCTGAATTTTGTAAGATGACTATTCTGGATTTGATGTTTGTGTCAATACAGTGTATTTCAGAGCCTTTCTCTGTTTGCCTTAAATTGTCAACTTTTGTCCGTGCATTGATCCAGCCAATAATTGGTTGAAGACTGGCTTTCATTCATCAGATGCAGGTATATACTCAAAGTCAGTCTTATACCAGGTTTTAACAGTTGGTGTATTTTCCACAAATGATTTATGGATTTGTTTGCAACATCCAAATTGATATGAGATAGATGAAAAGTCCATTCTTCATTACCTATGATATTACATAATGATCATGTTTTTACTTTTAGTAAGTTAGTTTAAAAATCATAGCAGTGATAAGATGAGATGCATAAATGAAAAGTATTTTAGAAACCTCCAGCAGCAAATGTTTTTAATGCTATCATTTTTTTATTTTAGGCAGAAAATCCTTCTGGATTCTTGGGAATCGTTTCTTGATCAAACATCCAGAGATTTGTCATTGACTGCTTGGATGAAATTTGTACAGTGAGAGAAAGAATGTGCAGCAAATAGAACTGATTGCAAATTCGATGTGTTGGGTTTGGAATATGCTGCCACTGGCTATACAAAGGCAACACTGCACTCTGCTCCAAGATAGAGAATACTATGTGGTCAAAGTGTATGAAAAAGCAGCTGTTTGCATGATTTTGATGAAATTGTGACTTGAATAGCAATATGATTGTCCATAAAAATTGTTCATTTTTCATGTTGCCACACCAAGATTGCTTGATGCACCAAGTTCTTGAATGGTTGTTTATATTTGTCCATTTCTCTTTTGAATGTATGGGACAAAGTTTGAAACAGATGTGTGTCAGACTTGTTAAGAATCTCAAATATGACAGGACAATTAAGTGATTTGATCACCAGGAGAATTAGATTAGAGGTCAAGGTCAGAGTTTTCAATTAGGTTGGTACATACAACAGTTCAGTTTAATCAATGTCCCATCAAGCTTGGTACATTGTTTTAGTGAAAACAGGGAAATCTGGTAACAGTCCAGGTTTTCACTGCTACACAAAACTACTACAGTTTGTGAAATTTTGTTTATGACTGGCAACTGTAAAGAGTAAATTGTAGGTCAGGAATGAGTAGTGTAAAGAGGTCATTCCTGCATTTTTACTTTGTCCACAGTCACTATGGAAGTTTTTGAAACAATCTAAGAATTTACATGTATGGTTGTATACAAATGCACCGTGGTAGTAATGAATACTGTAAACGTCAATATTTTCGCGCGATTAATTTTTCGCGCTGAGCGGCTCGAAAACATATTCGCGGGTTCTTAAATTCGCGCTCCGCAGCGGGTTAATACACAGTCGCTGTTTTCATCCAGCGATGCCAGCGTATGAAAGTGACGTAGCGAGCGGCGCGAGTGTGAGTACAAGCGCTCAACTACGTAGTACACTGTACACGTATTTTACTCGATACATGTACTGTAGTACTAGTACTGTAGTCGCGGAGATGTAGCACACCAATCGGCCATGGGCTCGGTGCGTGCGGTGCGTGCGATGATACTGCTATTATGCGTAAACATATCTGTACTACGTAGCAGTATCATCGACGAAGCGCACGCAATTCAGGCCGTTAGAAATGTGCATAGAAAATTGCGAAGATATATTCGAGCGTTTTTGAATTCGCGCTAGCCTAACGTAGCGCGAAATCCGCGAAAATTAATGTACCGCGAAAATTTCCACGTTTACAGTACAAGGTCAAGCTAAACTCCACCCTTCAACCATATTTCTGAGACCATTCACACTGCAGGCACATACCTGGAATTAAGCAGACTTTATTGGAAAATGCAACCACACCAAGATTGGCCAATAATGATTTGAGTAATATCCTTAGGAAAAACATGATTCATGGCTGCTTTCAGATTTAAGTTGTAATTCAACAGTTACTGTGTTTCTAATCATGTTTTTGAATTAGTTCTTTCTTCAGTCTGAAACTGCTCCGTGTCATCAGACCCATTTACAATACAGCAAAGTTTCCCATTCTTGTGCAAGTTTGGCTGCGGGAAGTGTGCATTGCTTCAGTAATAATTAGATAAGTGACAGTTGATCGTCAAAATTTATCAGAGATATAGGCTAACCCTCGGAGCAAAAAAGGAGGGGGTCATGAGTTATAGCCTTAAATGAATACTGGAATATATTGGCAATAAGTTTAATAGGAGAAATAACATTTGTCAGCAGTGTTGTCTTTGATTTCATGCATTTCCCACTGAATCATCAGAATTGGAGAGTGAACACTTAAATTTAAGGGTTCCAGTTCAGCATATTGGAAATTGCCTGTAGTGCTCCCTACCTGGAACTACATGTATTTTGTCTTTTATCTTGAAGTGACCTTCTCCCGTTCACTAGGTCCGGCGATTTTTGCGGACAAGCTGTAGGGTCGTTCATAGTGTTACCACCGGATATGACTCTTGAGGTATCTTTCAGTGGTTAATGACATCAGCAAATGGCCAACAATAATACTCTTAAATGTTACTGAAGGCCCGTATGTTTTTAGGTTTAGCCTGGTGTCTTGCTATACAGAGGATGTGAGTGTGAACCAGAATATTCATAAGTAATTTATTTATTAGGAGACTGTGTTATACAGAATAAACTGGCATTGATGGGATACCAGAAAAGGGAGGAAACTGCGACTAAGGGCTTCCACATGTATGGGGTTGCATTAAATGCACATGTGTAGCTTGTTCATGTCACAATTGCTTGACATGTTTTAATTTCAGCATTTGGATCTTTGAACATGGTTTGGCTTATTATTTTATGTCTGCATTTTTCAAACTTAAACAAAATAAAACATACCATGATACATACCGGTAAAAAACCTGACATACATTTGATACACTCACGGAATGTGATACACAATGTGATTTAATTGGATAATAAACCAATATAGTCATACTTTACAGGTGATGTTGATAACGTTTCCATGTGATCATGTCATTATTCTCTTGGAAATGGTACATTGTAACTAAAATAAATATACAGGAGTCAAGACTGGCATCGTGAACATAAGCTTGATTTTGACAATCATGGCCTTGGGAAAATAGAATATATATGGGCTTTGAGTATTTAGATGAGGGGAAAACTACAAAAACTATAGGAGGGAAGCAAGTGAAAAGATGAGAGAAAAATATATACGCCTATAGAGTGGGATTTGAACGTGGTCAATGTCTATTTGTGCATGCATGATATTCTCTCTTACGATACACCTTACCTCTTAAGTGAATATTTGAAGTACACATATCACGGTTCTGTTAAAAGAAAAAATGTAACACCTCCCTTTCCATTTCTTCATTGTTATGCCAATTATGTGTGCCGTAAGAGACGTCAGAACAAAACTTGAAATTTTTTACACAACAACTGTGCTCAGTTTGCGTATGTGGCAAACACCATACCTTCAATGCTCCGAACTGAACTTAAGGTAGCCTGTGTGTTAGTTCCTGTTCCGTATCTGACCAACCTACTATGCCTAATTCAGCACTGAATCAATAGTGATTATGTGAGGAAATCGACTGAAGAGGAACATTGATTTTGCAGGACTTACTCTCTACACGCAAGGTCCCATCTAGGGCAGAACAAGAGCCACAGAGTGCCGTTTCATATTGAGCCTGGTGGCAGTCATTCTGAGTCCAAGCAATTGCACACAATAATGACAGTTTCCACAGCAATGATTCACATAGTGTTTTTCTTATTGATCGCTGCCTTTTACTGCTTCTGCAGTAACTTTGGTTACTTGGAGCAGCATTCTTGTGAGTGTTTTCTGAGTTGGGCCAGGGCCCAGAGTGGCGTTGAAGCTGCCAAATTCTCTCATCATTGATAAATTATAAATACATTGTACACTGTAGATAGTGACTTGCAGGCTATCATGTGTTTTGTCATTTTTTGTTTTGTTTTGTTTTGTTTTTTGGTTTTTATCGGATGTCCTTGTCACTGTTTAAAGAAAGTAACATTAGTGTGCCACCATTATTGACATTTGTGTGACAATTTTCTAATATTTATGCATGTGGAAATGTGTGTTTTTTTTTAATAATATACTGTGATTTTGATGAAGGACCTTCTAATTACCAGTACTGCACCAAGACAGTTGTGTGCATACTGCGAGTAAGGTTGCTTTAAACTGTATGCAAATATTCTCTAAAGGACAGTAGGGAAAAATTAAGAAATTTTGTATTGGATATGATATGAACATTTCACGTGGCTGTCCATATGCTGGTCATGAAGTGGTCACCAGATCAATTCCATTCGGACAGGTCCTGCCTCTGGACCACAGAAAATCAATGTACTCCATTACAATTAACATTCACAGAGGCACAATGTTTCCTGACACATTTAAGTGCTTTTATGCCTTCATCCTAACAGATGCTGAAAGCAAGCATTATATGTGTACTTTACTTGTGTGTATGTGCTGGTGTATTTATGGCATCCCTTATCTGGCCAGCAAACAAAAAATACACAAAAAACAAAAACAAAGATAAAACAAAAATAAACAAAATTTCCAATGCTATGACACATAAGATAATATCTGAAGGTATCTTCTATGCAAATGTAATGCATGAGAACAACTGCATTTAGAAGAAAATGATAGTGCATGTTTTCTTATGAGACTTTTGCTTTGCTGTATCAAAGCCTCTAAAATTTAGAAGCATCACTTATACCATTAAGACTGCTCCAATCATAACCTCGTTCTGTTACCAAAACATTCCATTAGAGTTATCTTCTGTGAATAGTAACATTTTCTTTCCACACAGAAATTTGGCTATAACTTTGTATTAAAGGACAAGTCCACCTTCATATACATAAGGATTGAGAGAATGCAGCAATATTAGTAGAACACATCAGTGAAAGTTTGAGGAAAATTGGACAATCCATTCAAAAGTTACGAATATTTTAAGTATCTGCACAGTCACTTCTGGAAGAGAAGACTACTACAGTGTATGATGTCATATGCGTACAACTATATAAGGAAAATAAAAAGAGAATTTCACAAAACTTTACTTTTTGAATAAAGTGGACATTTCTTCGACTTGCTACTGATGTATGTTAAGGGTAATATTATTCCCCCGGCCTTCTGAAAGAGAGAAGTCGAGTGTTCTTTTGTTATGCAAGAAAAATGGAAATATGTTGAATTTTCTTTATTCTTTCTTTATATCGTTGTACTCATATGACATCACAAGCTATAGTAGTCTTTTCATCCAGCCGTGACTGAGCAGAAACTTCAAAAATTCATAACTTTTTAACGGATTGTCCGATTTTGCTCAAACTCTCACTGATGTGTTCTGCTAATGTTGCTGTATTCACTCAACCCACATGTCTATGAAGGTGAACTTGTCCTTCAATGTCCTTTAACCATAACTGCTATTTAGAGGGGGAAAAATGAGTAAAAACACTTTTTTTTTGTATCTTATATACCCATTTTGTATCTTTCATCATATTTCTTTAGCATTCATTCTCAGATTCCAACTGTCATAGATCGACCACTATGTTCTATATGTTTGCAGTATTCTATATGTCTCCTAGCTGGATATCATGTATTTGATTTTGTAATATTATGCCTCCAAGCTGGATATCAGATATTATTTAATTTTGCTTTATTTGATGTATTTTTTTATTGAGAAATATGAAAATAAATTGAAATTTAAAAAATTGAAATATACATGTGTATATACATGCTTGTATATGTACACATTATCCATACACATATGAAATGCATCATATGGGTTCAGCCTTAACCTTACTACTCCCAAGAAATTCAGCAAGTGTCAGCTTTGCATGGCAACATTGAACTGGAGGAAACAGAATATCAGTATCATATTATCCCATTGACAGCTGCATAGATGAAGGAGATAGTCTGCCTTTAATATGGATGGGCAGCTGAACACTAGACAAGTCTCTGATATTCATTTTGCCTTCATCTTAAAGCTGCTTCCTACAAGATTCAAATATATCCACATAGACTTAGCACACATCCTGGTAGAATAATGTAGACATTGGCTTGAATTTTCATTCATTCATTCATTCATTCATTCATTCATTCATTTTTTCCATTCCCAACATAAATATACAATACACATAAGATAATTTAAGTTTGCAAAACATTTAGAATATTTTATGAAAGTGCTGGAAATGGGGAGGAATGCTAAAAAAGCAATGCTTGTAGAGTGCATTCCCCTAAATGTAATGATATTTTTATGGTATTGTCACTATGATTACATTTCTGTAAATTTTTGGTGTATAATGGATACATGTGTGTTCATATAACATGAATATTATCTCTCAGATCTACACAAATTTTGCTTATTTTCCACATAAGTAGCTCCCTTCTCTCTGAGAATGCAAGTTTCTCAGATCACTGACTATTTGTATAAGCAAATTGTCGTGACACTTTCGCAGACTTGTGCTAATGAAGACCAGCTTTAATCTAGCAAGTTCTGAGAGAATGATACTGCAGAAATTATCATTTTATTCAGTTTTTTCCCTTTTTTGTTTTTTTGGTCATCAATAACCTGGCATGATCTCTAAGTTAATCTCATTGGAGAATGATTCAGTGAATTTGGTTAGATTCATCGAATCTGCACCAAATCCCATGAAACGCTGACATTGAAAAGCAAAGCATGAAGACAACAAAGATGCATTCACCAAACCACAGAAATGTGTTTTCTGAGATTTGCTGCCAGGTTGACCCATTCCCTGCCGATTCTAAAATCTGTATAGACTTCATACAGCTTCCCCCCATGTTCCGGTAGGTGAAGACTTAACGTGCCCACTTGGCAGAGAGCCAGGACGTATAGGGATGACGCTGATTAAAATGTCCCATTAAGATTTCCCTTAGATTGGTGTGTGTGGCGTCATTAATGAGAGGCAGGCTTACATGATTGGTGCAAGGTGGAATATGAGGTTTAGGATAATGCACTCAACTTGTGTCCACTTAGGCTAATGGTTGAAACTCATCCCAATTGCCCCCCCCCCCTTTTTTTTTTGCATGGTTCATTTTGAAGCAGATGATGATTTGATCAATAGTCACCAGCATATAGCTTTCTTCCTTCTTGAAAGATCCCTGCAGTCCAAGTGTACATTGTATGCTGACTTCTGTTGATGCCTTCTGATCTGAACATAACTAAATCACAAAAATGCTTAGTTCATGAAAATATGCATCATATGATTTTTAACATTTTTATGCCTCCGCAACGAAGTGGCCGGAGGCATTATGTTTTCGGGTCGTCCGTCCGTCCGTCCGTCCGTACGTCTGTCCGTACGTCCGTCCGTCCCGTTTTGTTTTTGTCGATATCTCAAGAACCGTGTGGTGGTTTTACATCAAACTTGGTATGAGGGTATATCCTTGGGGGATGATACTTTGTGTGGATTTTAGGGTCACAGGGTCAAAGGTCAAAGGTCACAGGTTATTTTGTGAAAAAAAATTTGAAATTTCATGTTTTTCTCCATATCTCGCTAATGGTTCAAGGTATCTTCATGGAACTTAGTATATATGCTTGTACCGATGGGCAGTGATTATCTAGGGAAGTTGGGGGTCATGGGTCAAAGGTCAGGGGGTCAAAGGTCAAGGTCAACTCCTCAAAATATCACTACTTTCCTTATATTTATGCAATGAATGAAGGTTTTTTGTTTTTTTTAACTTGATGTATACATGTATTACCCAATATATATTCTGTGGGAAGTTTCTTGCCAAAAGGTCAAAGGTCAAAAGGTCAAAGGTCAAGTGAAAGTGCTGAATTGCACTTTTTCCTCCATATCTCAAAAGTTACTCAAAGTACAATATCATCATGAAACTTACATATTTATGCATGTTCAACCTAACAGTGATTCTCTTTGGAACTGTGAGGTCAAAGGTCAAAGGCCAGGTTTAGATATGCTATTTTCCCATTTGATACTGAAATTATACTTTTTATGCCTCCGCCACGAAGTGGTGCCAGAGGCATTATGTTTTCGGGTTGTCCGTCCGTCCGTCCGTCCTTCCGTCCGTCCTTCCGTCCGTCCGTAATGAATTTTGTGGACAAGGTAACTATCAAAACCTGTTGAGGTATCCTAATGAAACTTGGCATGCATGTGTATTAGGGAGTGAAGTTGTGCCTATCAACTTTTGGGTGCACATGCTCAAGGTCAAAGGTCAAAAGGTCAAGGTCAAATACATAAAATTTCACTATTTCCACTATATCTATGCAATGCCCAAAGATATTTTCTTGAAACTTAGTGTATACATGTATTACCCAATTAAGATTCTCTGGTGAAAGTTTGGGTCATGAGGTCAAAGGTCAAAGGTCATAAGGTCAAGTAAAAACATTAAAACTTCCTTTTTTTCTCCGTTCCTTGGAAAATTGTTCAAGGTATCTTCATGGAACATAGTATATACATGTACTGACTGGCAGTGATTATCTAGAGAATGTAGGGTTCATGGGGGTCAAAGATCAGGGGTCAAAGGTCAAGTGCAACACTTCAAAATTTTACTATTTCCCTCATGTTTATGCAATGCCAGCAGGATTATTATTTTTTTTACACTTGGTGTATGCATGTGTAACCTAATAGAAATTCTCTGGAAAGTTTTTCTTTTTCTTTTTCTTTTTCTTTTTTGCCTCAAAGGTCAAAAGGTCAAAGATCAAGTGAAAGTGCTGAACTAACTTTTTCCTCCGTATCTTGGAAGTGGCTCAAGTTATCTTGAAACTTACTACATATTTATGCATGTTCTACCTGAAAGTGATTATCTTATGAATTTTAGGGTCAAAGGCTAGATGAAAATGGTAACAATTTACTATTCAATACAGAAATTGCACTTTTTCTCCATACCGGTACCTTGAAAATTACTCAATGCATAAACTTATGAATGGGTCAAAGTCAAGTTAAAGTCCTTAAATCCCCAAATACATGCTCTCTTATTCATCCAATTAAACCTAGGTCAATGAAGGTGAACATTCAACACATTTGTGACAAACTTGTCATTTTAATATTTTGCCAATTTTGTGAAAATGTAATCACACATTGTCTACATGTACTATCTAGACCTATCAGGAGAATCATGCATTATGGCGGAGGCATACCAGTCGCCATAGCGACATTTCTAGTTCTCAATACCTTGAAAAATTACTCAATGCATAAACTTATAAAAGGGTCAAAAGTCAAGTAAAAATCATCAGTTCCCCAAATACCTGCACTCTGACATTTTAATCATTCATCCAATTGAACCTAGTTCTAGGAAAGTGAACATTCAGCACATTTGTGCCAAACCTGTCATTTTAATATTTTGCCAATTGTTTGAAACTGTCATCACACATTGTCAAGACATTGTACTATAGACCTGTTAGGAGAACCATGCATTATGGCGGAGGCATATCAGTCGCCGTAGCGATATATCTAGTTCTTAATCTTTTGCTACACCTTGTTAAGCCCCACCTCTGGAAACATCCTCCAAATCATCTTTTGTCATATTTCAGCTGTGTCATTATCCTCTTGTAACACTTTATAGCTGAACAATAGACACAGTTTGGATTGCAGGAACCCTTCAAATCTGTCAGTGGCATTCAAGGGCATGTACACTACACAATATGATACTAACCTTGCACTTGGAGCAAATCCACACAACACAATAACCAAAAATATCAAAAGTTTAGTGATTGCAAATATGTTGTGATCGTGGAATTTTTCAGTGGATCAGAACACATAAAGCAAAAGGTCTTCAGAGTATGTGAAATTCAAAGATAATGAAGGAAGATGAGTACCTGTTGATACAGATATATATCCATCAATTATTTCACTTGACCTATGATTGATTGCAACGATAGATAGGCCTGAACACAGTCGACATAATGTACCACATGTGGTTGCTATATAATCCCAACGACACAGGAACATTAGAAGGTCATCAGATGTGATACATCATACATGGATGAGAAAGATGCGTGGCACCTTTCCTCCTATCAAAACTACCTGCCTACGGTGTGCAGTGATGGCAATAACTGGCAGGGCATTGCACTCAAAATGACTGCTAGATGTTTACTCACCAAATAGAAGGGGACTCTGAAGTTCTACCACAGGATAGAGGGAAAGGGTATCGATTTGCAATGCTCAGATTCAGAAATGAACCATTCTCAAGACAGTGGAATGTGTTTTGTTGAATTGTTTTATCAGAGATCCACCCAACTGCATGATTTTATGTCACCATTTCTAAAGGGAGAAGAAAAGGATCTGTATCAGCCCCTATCTCCACTCCTCCCACGCTATGAAAACAGAAAGGAAGAAAATTACCCTTGATCAGCACCTCGAAGTTTGCAACATTTACATGTAAATATGTTTAGTTATTTTGCATTAGCTTGAACTCTGCATCAGAGAGCATGGTTTAAGAAAGAATGTTCAGCTTTATTGTGTATCAACAAAGTCTGTTTTCGATGGTATCAGTTGTACACTCTGTTATTTTGCTTCGGCAAAGATAGGTGTATTAAAGTTTTTAAAAAAATTGTTCAGAACTGTGTGTGTGGGCGTGTGGTTTTGTGTGACTGTGTATGATATCAAAGTATTCTACGAATGATTTTAATTTGCCCTGGAATTCAAATTGCACTCGCTCTGATGAAGGTTTTGCCAATGGAGGTTTATCATGAGAGGGAAGACTTAATGCTTGAGTGCAAGCTTGTCAATTATTTCTCCTTGTAATGAATTAAGAAACAAACAAACAAGCAGACCCCCCCCCCCCCCCCCAAAAAAAAAAAAAAAAAAAAAAAAACCAACAACAACAACAAAAGCACAAACAAACAAAAAACAGCAAATTGCAACATGAACAATTATCAGGTATACAGTATGAAAGAAATTGACAACTTGCTGCAATTGGGAGACAGATGTCACAAAGTCAAGAAAAGAATAGTTAAAGGGTGTGTACAGTTCTGGTCGAGGTGAAGATTTAGCTTTTAACGTTTTGTGAGATATTCAGAAACCACTCTATGAGATGTCAAAGAGCATGCAGTTCTAAGGGGTATCAAAAGTTTATTCGATGAAAATCGGTTTTGAAATGGCTGAGATATCCAAAAACAAGGTGAAACAAAGAGATACTAATAAAGTTGGGGCATGTCGCCTTTTATTATTAGCACCTTTTTGGATATCTCAGCCATTTGAAAACCAATTTTCATCAAATAAACGTTGAATCCTTCTTAAAATTACATGCTCTTTCATATTTCATAAGAGGATTTTCATTATCTCACTTAGGAATGTTCAAAACATGAATCCCTACCTCAACCAGTACTGTACAGTCCCTTTAAATGACATTTTGAATGTGGAGGTTTAGGTTTACTGTAAATGTGAAAGTAAATGACTATCTAATGCTTTTGAACATAATCAGCAGGGATGACAAAAAGGCACTGCATGATGATTGTAAAAGAGCCGAGATGGTGTTTAGGTAAATCAAAATGTGTTATGTCTTTGTGGAGAACCGTTGTTTGCATGTAGCAGTCTTGCCCCAGAAAAATCCATCCCTGTCTATTCTTGGCACAGATCACTCCATGAGTGCTCAGATTACAAGCTTGTCAGGGTCCATTTAACTCAAAAGCATTCCGCCTTCTCGAAAGGAATATTACCTTGGCATTCACCTTAGGCATGTTTCTCAATCATAAAGTCAGACATTTCAGATCTTCAGACGAGCTACAAATTGTTTTTGTCTTTTTTTCTGTGTAGATGATTTGCTGGCTCTGTGCTGCTTACCATGAATTCATAAATTTGTTACCTCCATATTTCTTTCTGTCTTGATATTGAATTCTTGTTGATGCCAGAATCATCCTGTTCCAAAGAAATCATATTTCAGGGGAGATATTAATCCATTTTATGCTATGTTTAGAGAGTAGTATGGATGTAGACAATAAAGAAATTAATGTATCCTCATTTTATGTGTCTGTTTGGATTCTAGAAATGAAATGCTTTGTGTAGACTCCAGAGAGCTTTTACGCAGCCTGCAGTGTGCATGTTATTCACCAACAAGAAGTTAAGATCAAATTTATGACAACTACATCAGAAAAGAAAAAATTCTTGTATTACATTTCTGATTTTATGTGTCAGCTGTTGAACTTTTGTGATTCCTCTGAATTCTTTGTGAATCCCTCTAGGTTCTCCCGGAACACCCAGAGAAGAGCTAAAATTAGACGTTGCTGTCGCTGTGCTACCGTCGGAGGACAGCCACCAGCCTGCCGAGGGATCCGGAGTGGGTGGAGACGGAGACGGAGACGGGGTGCGACCCGAGGAGAAACTGCTGGAAGAGTGCCAGGCCATTGTGAAGGAGACGGACAAGGCAGCAGATGGCGGAGGGAATGAACCGGAGGACTTTGCCTCAACAGACGCGCTGCTGGAGCAGATAGCAGAGACAATCACGGCAATTGAGGAAGCACAGACCCTTAGAGCTTCGCAGGTATTTCTATGTTGTGACTTGTGAATCATTCTGTAATCATTACCATAATTGCTCTTTTGCAAACATCGTTGACGAAAGTGTAGAGGCTTGATAGATACATGCTATATCAATTGGTGTCATAATTGTTGGTGTGGGGAAGTAAAATGATGTAAGGAAATGAAGAGTAGCATATTAAGGAATACGTGGAAAGACATATGCAAATGTCCATCAAAAACTCGTCGAGGACGAGTCCCGAGTATACTTGGGCAAGTGTCAATGGGAAGTGCATCTTGTCACAAAATCAGACCGTCCTCAACGGGTTAAGAATCCCAAACTCGTCATCCACTTGTAATGTTAGGCATCAAGCTTGGTTTTATGAGGACGGAAGAAAAACTAGAAAGAAAAAAATATACCTGTTCACATAGCTACACAGCAAAAACAAAACAAAATCAGGCAATGAATAGCAATTGAAGCTGATGTTCTTTTCGTTGTTATTTGCTTCTGTAAACAGAGATGTCAGACTTTACTTGTGTTTTACGAAGACAATATTTTCATTCTCTCCATTCTCTTACCTGCTCAGGCCATGGATGTAAACGTCTTAGCTGAGCCTGTTCCAGGAGCTGGTGACAGCCCACCAGAACAAAAGGCAGAGCGTGAGGGGCTGGATCTCCATGCTGAGGTGCCAGTGAAGGTGGATGAACCAGGCATCGCCCTGCCCTCTGCACAGATTACCCTGGCTGTCCCCACGGAGGCCACACTCATGGAGGTAGCGGAGGAGGAGAGATCCGAGACTCAGGCAGTAGAAAGCCAGACCAACGATGTTCCTGATGAGCCAAACAATTCTGAAGCAGGTGAGCCAGACACTAATTGCATTAATGCATTGCTTATGCCAGTAGAGGAAACACAACTGTGATTATTGAAGGTCTTGCTTAGTTCTTCACATTGTATCACTCAGGTCACTCGGGCAGATATTGATACTCAGCAAAAGTGTGCAGAGTCAAAAGCTGCCTTGCCAGAGCATATAGAATGAAAGAAGGGAAATTAAGACAGCCAGTATGATGAAAAGAAAGTAACAACAATGAGCAAATTTTGTCATTCTACTAAACTGCTACAATGCTTCACAAGATCAGATTATTTTTTTAAATGATGAGTTGTGTAAATGGGATTCTGCCCCCCCCCCCCCCTATATGACTCCTGGCAGGTTTTAGAGCTACACAAATATTTTGCGGTTTTTTCATCTTCAGAGCAAACGAAGAAAAGGTTCTAATATGCAAATCACTAATCGCTAACAGAAATCACCAGATTGTGCATGAAATTTGCATTTAACTGATAACTGTTACCTCCTATATATTTCTTTTTTCAAGCAGGCACTGCAAGTGGGCAAGAAACTCAGGGAGGTGTAGCAGAAGCTGTGACCCCAGGGAAGGAAAAGAGCTCCCGATTCCGAGGCAAACTTCATCTCCCTAAGTTCAGTCTACCCAAAGTGAACCTGAGTGGGAAAAAGGACAAGAAGAAATCTGAGTCTGGCAAGGTGAAAGATGCAGAGGCAGTGCCTTCCATTGCTGCAAATGGGAATGATGGACAAGACAAACAAACACGTGTGCCCTCTGGAGCTGATCCCAAGGATCTGACTGTAGAGGTGGCTCTTGCTGCTGAGATCGGCAGTGATGTAGAGGCAGAGGTTGACATATCCTCTGTTCAGCAGACCGGAGAATTAAACTTTAATGAGGCAGACAACAGCAATGTTTCTCCTCCAGTCTCTGTCCCTGCTGATGGACTATGCGAGGAAAATGTACCAGCTGTAAATGACGTGCCAGTTGAAAATCATGTACCAGTTGTGGCTTGCAAGGAAGATGCAACAACTGATGAGGCTGTGGCTGGCCCTGTAGTAAATGGAACAGTTGACACTCCAGTTACAAGCCAAGCAATCGATGTGAAAGCAGATATCAAAGATAAGGGGGAGCATTGTAGGGTTCCCAATGACCCACAAGTTGACACTACTCTATCAGTGGACACAGTTCAGGTGAATGCAGGTGTCGAAATTGCGGAAGTGCCTGCTATTGACACTGATATTCCCCAAGTTGACATGAATACGGCAGCTGAATCAGTGGAGGTACCTGAAGATGGTGAGGGTTTGGGAAAGCTTACTCTTTCTGCTGATGCAAGCAAAATCATTCAGGAATCTGTGGATGTTAAAGACAAGGTGGAGTGTTCTGCTGATGATGATATTCCACAGGGTGACAAGATTGATAGCCCACCCATATCTGTGGATGTTGCTGGTGCTGTTCAAGAGAACCAGGAGGTTGTTGTAGTGATGAATGAAGGCTTCTCAGAGGAGGAAGAAGCTGATCAGAAACCTGTGCAAGATGCTAAAAACAAATCCAAGAAAGGCCGCTTCAAAATGCCATCTCTCAACTTCCATCTGCCAAAATTTGGTGGTGCCAAAAAGGTATACACAGTGGGTACGGAGGAGAAAGATGATGGACACATTGGTAGAGTAGAACCAATCCTCAATCAGGTCAATGCACTTGATGGAAGTGCAAGGAATATTCAATTGGAGGTAGAAAGGAAAGACCCCGAAGCGGAAGGGAATGGCCGTGAGGGTAAGATTGATGTTGAGGTTAATGCTGGTGGAGGAGATATTTCTGTGGAGCCTGAAGATGGTTTAGTAGTTCCAGATGTGAAAATAGAAGCTGAACAAGAAAAGAAAGCAGAGTCACCACTGGTAGAGACCTCCATTGCAGGAGCGTCAGTCACAACAGACATTTGTGGACCATCTGTAGCAGACCTGCCAGATTTGGCAACCCCAGCTGTTGAAGTGCCAGCTACAGATGTCGCTGACAAAGCAGAGATATCAGGAAAATTAGAATTTACAGCACCAGAACCTGAAGAACCTGAAGTTCCATCCACAGATGTTTGTGTAGACCAAGTTGAAAATAAAGACTTGGTACCCGATGTGCAGGATGTAGATATCAACACAGAAACTCCCAACGTATCAGGGGCAGCTGAAGAATTCCAAACTCCTGTTGTTGATCAAGAAGCAAGCATCAAGGCAAAGCAAAAAGGTTTGTCTCTCCCAACAATGCGTTTCCACCGCCCAAAAAAGAGTGGCATGAAAATGGACAAGCACCCAAGATACAAGTCCAAGGCCGAGGGTGGTAAACCACTGAGTGCAAGTGGTAAAGTGACTACCAGCTTGCCAGATGTGGCAATTGCCTCATCTTCTGATGTTGCCGTCTCTGAGGATGACATAAGACCCAGGAGGGCATCTGATGCTGCTGATGCTGAGTTCATGGCCAGGATGACTGCTGAGCAGGAGAATGCAGGAGGAGAGGGCCAGGTCTCACCCAGCAAAGGGAAGAAGAAGAGATTCAAACTACCCAAGCCCCACTTCTCTCTTTCACGGTTCTCCTCCTGGCTGTCACCCACCAGATCCAGGAATGCAGAAGTGCCAGAGCCCGAGATGACAGAACTGAAAGCGAGTCCTGATCCGGCAATGGGTGTCACAGCAGAAGTGGACATTCCTAAAACCAATCTTGATGTTGTCATGCCAGAGGTATCAGATTCTCAGGAGCAAGCGGCAGACATCGTGGTACAGGGAGCAGTGGATGATATGGCAGGGGAAAGTACAGATGCAAAGATGACTGGACCTTCTATGAATGTGGATGAAAATGGTCTTGTTGCCCAAATAGGAGAACTTCAAGAACCTACAGTTACACTTGAACCTGCGGTTCATGAAATCCAGGTGGAAGTCAAGCCAGATATCAGTGAAGCTTCATTGCCTGTCCCTAATATCGATGATCATACTCCTAAAGCAGAAATGAACACGCCTGACTTGGAAATAACGGCAGTTGACATTGCTTCTGAGACACCAAAGCCACCTAGTATTACTGCTGAAATACAAGAGCCCTCCAACACGGCTATCATATCCCCAGAGAAATCAACCTCTGAGGTAGAATGTGCCACTACAAGTGCTGCAATTACTTGTGACAATGAGGAACCCGAAGCTGGACGTGAAGTTGGAGTCACAGGGATGGAGCTCAGTGAGACACCAGATGTCACCACTGGAGCCAAAAAGAAGAAAAGCATGATGAAAGGGTTGATGCCCAAATTTCAGCTTCCAAAACTGAATGTGAAAATGACACCAGGAAAGTCCAGAGGAAAAGGAAAAAAAGGTGCTGCTGACAATGTCTCTGCCGAAGAGTCAAAACCAAAGCTTGATGTTGATACAACGGGAGATACAGTTGTTGATGTTTCTGGAGCAGCTACTGGAGGCAGCATTGGTGTAGACTGTGATATTCCAGTGGATAATGTCACTGCTCACAGTGTATCCAGTGAGCAATGTGTAGAGAATGTTTCCTCAGAGAAAGAAGTTACTGGTGACATTGTTGATGAAAATGTCTCTGCTATGGTGATGAAGTCAGAAGATGATGTCAAATTGCCTAGCATCAACAAAGATGTGACTGACGTACAGTTGACAAGCCCAGATAAACTTTCTGAACCGAAAGCAGCTGCAGAGATTGATATCACGGCTCCTGCGGAGCCTGGTCTTCCAGAAGAGACCTCCGTATCTGCTCCAGATGTCAAAGCAGCAGCTGTCTTGCCAAATTCAAATGATGAGAATGACAGTGATTCATTACTGCCAGCAGTTGGCACGGTCTTGATATGTTATGAGACTGCTAGTGGGCCTGGAGATGGCGATGTAGAAGTACCTCAGATAAATCTTGATGAACGTGCCAAGGAAGGGATGGATGCATCGCCCGAAGTGCCCAATGTAGAGGCAAAATCTGTATCTTCTGATCATTCTGGTGCCGTAGATGGAGGCACAGCTATTGATGTAACAGTTGGGACAGATGGTGGTGTATTGGTGGAGAATGAGGAACCAAGTGACCAAAAGCAGACACAGAAAAAGAAGAAGAGGAAAGGTCTTCATATGCCATCCATTAATATGCCCAAGTTCAGTCTGAAACGCTTTTCACCCGACAAGAAGGGTGTCTCTGGTGACATCAAAGTAGAAGGCAGCCTGCCAGATGTTACAGTAGGCGGTGATAGTGATGTACTGCCCACACAAAGTAATTTAAGTGCTGCATTGGTCGATGCACCTGATTCTAAATTGGAGACTGATATGGATGTAGTTGATAAGAGTAACACAGACATCGCTCTCGAATTACCTTCTCAAAGTGTGGATGTTGATGGGAAGGCCGCGTCTGCCACAGATGGCAAACTGTCAGATATCGCAGCTACAAGTGTTGAAAGTCCTCTTGTCAAAGTGAACGTCGATGAGCAAAGGGCAACAACAGCTTCATGTGAGAACATATCTCCTGTTAGCCTTGAGGCAGGGATGGAGATCAACGGACCAGACTTTTCAGTCAAATCTAACATGGAAGACATTACCCTGAAGTTAGAGGCACCTGAAGCCCACCAAGATATGGTCTGTCCTGTAGTGGATTCCACCACTGAAGCAGCAGTGCCATCAGCAACACCAACAGAAACCTTACCAGATGCAGAGCCATTTAACGATCCACCAACTGGTCAAGTAATCCTCAGTGGTGATCCTGTATCTTCCTCACCTCCACAGGTTGAGATCCCCGAGGGCGAGATTACTTGTGAGGTCCCCAAATCCCCTGAATCATCTACCTCAAAACCTCCCAAGGGGAAAAGATCAAGGATGCCTCAACTCAACCTTCCAAAGATGAATTTTAAGTTCTCCTCTCATAAGTCAGATGCACGGCACCCTTCCTCCGAGGATGTGGCTGCGACAGAGGACATGCTCTCTCCCGACGAGATCGAAAGGATCGAGGCATCGCTGCCAGCAGGCCAGGCGCAGCTCACCGTACCAAAGCTGGAAGTCAATGGTGCCAGCATCGACAACGAGCTGGACGAGTCACCGTCCAAGAAGGGGAAGTACAAGAAGAAGATTGGGGGGAAGCTGAAGAAGATGCGCAGCAAGGGCAAGGGAAAGTCAGCAGCAACTGAGGATGTGAAAGGTGAAGGACTGGCAGTGTGTGCTACACTCGAAACGCAGAGTGGTGCCGACATCGTCACCAAGTTGGAAACTGAGGTGGTGGCTGAGCCATGTAGCAAAGGAGAACCTGAGGACATAGCCGAGCTGGAGAATGGCCTCCTTGCTGATCAAAGTTCTGATGTTGGATCACAGGTCACCCCTGAAGGAGGTGAGTGATATATTCTGCATTGTTCATAGCTTAGGGTGGGATTTCACGGAGCACGCGAACGATTTGCGAATGACGCGAATGGCAAAATCCAGCATTCGCATTTTAGTCTGCAAAAGATCGCCAAACAGACGTGAGGGTTCGGAAGCGTCGTCAATTGTTCACGAATGTCGTTTTTACTTCGGCGAGAATTTCAAAAAAGTTTGAAATTTTTTGCGAACCTTTTCCGCACACTTAGTCGGGATTTGCTCGTGAATTGTTCACGAAAGTGTCTTTAAAGCTTCGTCATAGGCGCAAGACCTTCGCAAGACACGCGCGATATTCGCAAAATGTTCGTGAAACCCCAAACAGACTCCGAAACTTTGGAGAATGTCTCGCGTATGTTACGCGAAATCTGCGAAGTTTTTCCGATCATTTTACGACGTAATCGCAAACTGTTCGCGTACCTTTTGAGACATTCTCGCGAACGTTTAGCGCACGTTTGGGGGATGTATGACCTATTCGTTTTCTACAAATAAAAATCGTAGCATACACCTAAACATCAAACAATTATTAACAACTATAGTAACAAAAGAAATTAAAGACTAGCAAAGAGAAAGAAATGTTTGATATACAACAAAAAAATCGCAGAATACAGTTAAAATTAATCTTAAGTATGTAAAATTTCATTTGAAATATAGAGATTATGTGTTGGAGGAACTGCAAAAAAAAAAATCATATGCTTTACTAGTGGAGATACGTTCTAGGAAAAAAAAATGTAGGCAAGCACACAATAGAAAAATGAGAGAAAAAGAAAGGAGAAAAAGAGGAAAGAAAAAAAATTCAACTCAAGACAGCTTCCACCTCTCCTTGAGTACATTTTCTCCCATGATTATTGAAAATTTTGCGTTGTTCGCATTTCCGTCGCGTGTTCTTCGTGTACGTAACATGCTGTACTTTAGCAATTATACACACGACATTCGCACATACGTCGCGGAAACTTCGCACAAATTGCGCAAGAATAGTTTTCGGCTTCATTGTCGGAAAACATTCGGAGAAAAACTTTTCCGAATGCTGGATTTTGTCATTCGCGTCCTTCGCAAATCGTTCGCGTGCTCCGTGAAATCCCACCCTTAGTGAGAGAGGTAGAACCATACATGTTACTTCCCTGTACACTTTGATAACAGCATCAACAATTTGTAAATTCTGCATGTGAAACGAGTATGAGGTGTTGCTGCTCTTTTGTGTAGAAATTACTACAAAAAAAAACAACAACAACACCCTGAATTTCGAATTTCAAGCATAGAATTTGACAACCTCAGTGATTAAGCATGGATGGATATTGGTAGGTATGGAATGGAGAATTTTCCCCCCCCCCCTTCTTTAAAATTTGGTCATAACCGGTTTGGGTGCATAAGAGCATTCATGTGTGTATGTGTCGTTTACGTTTGTTAGTGTACTCTTTATCGTAGTCCATACTCTTCTAGCCTGTGATAAAAAATGGATATATTTTGAAGTTTTGACAGTGCTTAGCTGAAATATGTCATTATTGGGTAATACCTTAATACATGTTTGCATGTAAGGTGACATTCTTGCATCCATAGTGATAGAAAGACATTACATTATCAATACTAGAGAGACAAAAACTCCACAGTCCAATTACAGATTTGCACCAGGTGGTATGCCACATGATGTGAAACTACTTCCACGATGTTGAATTAAGTTCTGATGATGTTGAGATTGTTGTTCTTTATTGTTGTTAACCAAATTGAGAACTAGTCCCTCTCTTTTACATTATGGTATAGAGATGATCTAAATATTAATTCCTCTATAAAGCAATATGTAATTTGTCTTTCAGTGTTTGATAAAAGTTTAAATTTAGACTGATTTGGTCAGTTTATGTCATGATAAATCATTCAGCATCTAATCCTCTACTAAAATGCAGTAAATACATTTAGATGAAGAGGATTATCAGTCTTAAAAATTGGTGTTTACTGTTAATTATACTTTTAGTCTCCAATATCTGTCTTAAGATTGAAGAGGTATTTGAAGGGGCAGCATCTGTATCTTCATTGCTGCATATTTTTTAAACAAGTGTATTTTCATAATGTCCATAAAGGAAAACTATACTCCAGATTTGAATTGGTTTTGATGAAAGTTTAGGTCATGTTAACATGCAAGTGCAAGTTTCGTCAAACGTTGACTAAAACTTAGAAAGCGATTTGAACTGTAGTGGTTTAATATGTTTCTGTGAAACATTTACAATCTATCAGTAACAAACATGCAATTCAAATGAGACAACTATGTCATATCTTGCAACAGTTGTTCTTGTTTGTTCATTGAAACTATCACTAAATCATATCTATGGCAATAATCACTACAACCACCCTCCCATATACGAAGTCATCCTCCTCAAATCACTGCTCTAAGAAAGGATAGAAATGACAAAAAAGATATAATGCCTTCGTGAGTTTATGTTAGAGAAAAAAAAATGTTCAGTAAGGACATGACGACAAACAAATATTAGACTTGTCAGGTGATCCTATCGCCATCGTGACATTGACTGTGGTTATTCTTAAGGATTACTTTCCCATGTAGTCAGCATTAAGTGCTGCTTTGTGATTTTTCAGTTGGTTCCCCCCCCCCCCCCCCCCCCCCCCCTCATCCTTTTCCAGTGGTATATTTTGCTGTCGCAGAATTACCCATCAGTCAGTGGCTGGAATAGGGCAAGGGTCATGAGTAGAATTCCCTCTTAGGCATACGATTGGGGGCGATGAGTGATGATTGTAATGCCCTCTACTCTCTTTCCCATGTCAATTTTATCTGCTAAACTCAGATTGTTTTTTTTTTCTACACTAGTTAGAAACGTGGTGAGATATCACTAATAATTCATTCAAATTACCTAATAAGATGTGTGATCAATATGAATTAAAGTTCAGATGTGTAGACAGGCTTTAAGACCTTTTAATGCCAGTAACTATACTATGAATGGGAGTAAGTAGTATGATCATTGATACAGCTTGAGCAAGGGAGTAATGGCTGTGGACTTGGTGAGAAAAAAAGCATGGCTAAACAAAACAGTGGGGAAAAACAACTGTTAGATGAGGAGATGATTTAGGGTAGGGTTGAGTGAACTGTTGTTGCAGCTGACTTGAAGTGTACCTAAAGAGTGCACATCCATGCTCCCCTAATGGGACCAATAATAAACAGTTGTGAATAAGAAGGATATGCTTTCCATTCAAGGTTGTGTACTGCGCTGGAGACTTTCCGCCTGAAATGCATGTGTGTTTTGCCCGCTTGTAAGTGTATGCTAGCAAAAAGTAGGATTGACTGGTGAATGATCGAAAAAATGGCTGCCGAGGACTTTAATCGTTTTGACAAAGTTTGCATATAGTGCAAGCAGAAAGGTGAATACCTTGAGATTGTTCTTATCAGGGGTGATCTTCCACGACATTAAAGCTAGGCCTGACAAGAAAATGCCTACGTGCTGCCCTTAGAAGTTACTGGCGAGTGCTGACTGGCCTACGTGGAGTATGGCAGTGACTGGGCTCACCCTCCCTGAGGGGTGTGATCAGCGGGAATAAGGAAGCCATTCATAGTTTGCTTGCCATGGAATGTTTGTAACCCATCTCCAGGGGCCCAGCAGGACTAGGCAACAGGTTGGCCACATACTCATCTCGGCAAGATTGTAGAAATCTGGTCTGAAGTCAGGATTCCCAGAAAGCTAAATTCTTCTTCATGCTGGAATGTAGATGTCCTCTGTTATGCTTTCTGGTTTTCTGATCCCTCCTCCCCCCCCCCCCCCCCCCTAGCAGGTTGTTATCTTGTCTGAATGACTGTGCCAGTGGTAGCACTGAAATGCCATTACTATCTTCAAAGCTTTAAAGTGCAGATTTCAATGATGCAATCATGTATCTCTGTCCAACTTTTTGTTTTTGCCTCATTCATGAGATTACAAGTTAGATTCAAAGGGAAACTCAACTCCATGGTCATGTTGATTTTAATAAATGACTTGAGTCACACGAGCAGAATAGCACAAGTTTCATGGAAATAAGGCACAAAAGCACGCGAAGAAAGTTGTGATATCTATTTAAAGTGTCACAAATTAATATGCAGAAAACGCAGTGCCCTTGGTAGTGGTCTGAATCACATACCTGGTTCTATCCTCTTTAAATTTTGTCATCACCTCACTACTTTCCTTTCAGTTAATGTGTATTTTTATTTTAGTCAACATTTTAGCAACTGTATTAATTTTCCCTCTAAGAAATGACTGTTCTGTCCCCCCCCCCCTCCCTTTTTTTTTTTTAAAGCAACCTATCACTGCGCTTTGTATGTTGAATTTATTGTATGGGTTTGAACCACCTTGAACGTGGAGTGGAGTTTTACTTCATGATATTCAATCATTTACTTTAAAAGAAATGAACTTCTAATACCCACGAGAGCTGTAGCCCCTGCCCCCCCCCCCCCCCCCCCCAAAAAAAAAAAAAAAATGCAAAGAACAATTCAACATGTACACTTACAATCTCCTGATTCGGGATTTGTAATTACAAACTGTAGTTCACTGAATATGAGCATATCAAGAAAAGATGAAAAGAGCACCGGACCAAGCCAAAGAACATGCAAGTGGGCGACATTTCTGTCAGTGGGGGAGCAAATGTGCACAAATGGCTGGTGTAGTATCAGTTTTCACTCCAGGATATCATATTTCACCTTCAGCAGCCAGAGGCCCCCCACCTGCGCTCCCTTCCAAACCTGGTGTTTTTGCAGCCAGAAAGATGAGAAGTGAGCCGAGGAGGTGATTGTACTTTGGTCTTGTCATCGCGAGAAATGTGAGAATGTTTTACTGGGCATAGCAACATGCTGCGAACATCTCGGAGTGAGCCCCAGAACATCAACACGGAGCAGTGAAGATTTGCACCAAGTCAGTCCCGTTGTCATGGATACGAGAATCACCTCAGTGCCACCACGCTATTCATCTCCTTGTTCCATTCTGCTATCTTCCTAGACGTGGAAGAACTGTTGTACATAGGGCACCTGCAGAAGCTGACCTACATTGTGTCTTCCCCATAATGTATGTTTCAGACAATAGGTCTGTTTGGTTCTGGTGTCATGTCACACTATAGGTTGCTGGTCCCATATGATATAAAGTTCACTGTAGAAGTCAACAGTTTTCTAGGTCTGTGATTAGATTATCCCAGTCGAAAATGATGCAGATGCTTTGTGATTGAGTATCCAAGTGGGCCTGATGGTAGTAGACCCTTTACTTAAACTGTCTCAATATTCATGAAACGGTCTTCATGGTCGGTAAAACTACATACTGGATCAAAGTTTCTGTTCAAAAATAAATCCAAGATCCTGCTTGTTAATCAGTCAGAACTAGCATGCAGTGTGAATTTTTGTTACAGTTAAAAGGAGTGTTCAGTGCATGCTGCATGCCCCATAGACAAACACACACACACACACACACACACACACACACACAATTAACATTCACATCGAATATTAATGATTATTCCATTGTTACTAAATCAAGGGCATTTTTGTTTTTAAGAAAAGTAGTTACAGTGATGATATCTCCATGAACTTTTCTTTACATTATGCATCATGTTGCCATAGTCTAGCAATCCATGGTATGTGTTCTCTTGGCAACGGTTTGATTGCATGCTGAGAAGATGGCTGGATAGCCCATATTTAGCTACACTAGCTGGTCTTACGTGGGGTCAGTTAAGTTGGATGTAGGGCGAACCACTTCACCGGGTTATCCACTAATGTTGCCTCTTACTAGAGGGGATGGTATGAGTATACACAACATTGGTGAGTTAGACTTGGGAATCGAACCTCGGTCCTGTGGATGTGGAGGCAGACGTGCTACCAACTGAGCCTGATCACAGCCCACTTGGAATAGGGTGCATCTGACGATATGTGTCGACTTTCTTCAGCATCAAGTGTTGTTCATTTTAGACACCCTACTAAAATTCAAGGTCTGGTGGTATCAAAACTTTACTACAGTATTATTCCAGCTTGCTCTTTGATACATTTGCTTAGTGGGGGAAAGGGACATTTCAGTTTATATCACGGGTGTGAGGAAAAGGGGGTGGAGGAAAAGTTACTGTAAAAACAGATGATGAATAGATGAATTTATAAATAAACAATAAATTTGTTGGAGAAACTTAAGTGATTTGTAAGGTTTGTTTCTGCTTAATGGGGGGGGGGGGGGCATATTACAGTTTTTATCATGACCTTTGCGTGTACCAGGGGTGGAGGGAAAGTTACTTAAAAAAAGTAAGATAAGCGAATTTGAATTTGTGCTGGGCGAGACTTAAAGCATTTCAAGGGGGGGTGGGGGATGGCAAATGCTCTTTTGAAAGAATCAATTCATGCGTGAATAATATCACTTTCCTTCATCATCATATGTTTGGCAGTGCCCAACATCCTCACGTAATCCAGCCAGCACTTATTCCTATGTCGTGATTGATCCAATCCAGGCTGGATGTTATAGATCATCATATAAATGCGATATTGCTGAACACTGAGGTCTTTGTTGGGATCTGCTGGATGTAAATCAGTGAGAGTGCATGCCTCCATGTTTGTAACTTTTGCCTCTTGGCACTCAGCCAAGACATTTTTCGCCCTGGTTGAATCGCTATACTTGGATCATTATCCTGTGAATTGGTTGGGCTACGTGCTCAATCCCCGCATTTTATTATCAGCCTTATGTTAGCCTCTATCAAGTGTTGGGTGAAAGTCCACCGCTAAAATGGCATCGTCCCATCCATAAGGTTGATACCTGTAGGTGGAATGTGTGATGATAAACCAAATATTTAGGGGATCCCTTTCAGGGTTACGGTCGGTGATCCTCTATTCATTTCTCCCTCCCATTCCCTACTCCCTCCCCTTCCCCCATTACCCACCTCCCATCCCCTCCCATCACAATACTCTCACTCAAAATGTGGCTCATCGCTGAGCAAAAACAAATATTAGATATTTGAAGAGGATTCAAACTTCCATGCTAAATTGACCACTGAAACCATAGCCCATCTAAAGCAAAGAAATTTACAAAGTCCCTTTATATTGGTTTCATTGTATACCATCTACTGAAACGAAGCAGGAAATTTCGAGCTATCGTATTTAAGGTGTTGTCTCCAATCTTTGTGAATTTCTGTTTGTGAATGTATTTTTGTAGTCCATTCATACCTCTACTGCCTTTAGTTCTCACAGTTTCTGCAAACATTAGTGCATTATTGACGTATGTCATCTTCATATTGTAAAGTAAGTGATGCATGGAGTCTTGTAAAAGAATATCGTTGATCTGCTTGAGATTGCCTGAAGGTAGTGTTTTCCTTTACAGTGGACTTGTACCGTAATTGGCCACCAATCGCTCATTGACGTGTGATTATTGTCTTGTTTCTTGGACCCAAGGGAAGCGCTTTCCATATGACCTCAGATGACCTCCAGATGCCCCATTGACCTATAGATACTGTACACTTTTGATGCTTGAAGGTAAAGATACAGAACCGGGCTTGTGGCTCAGAGGCAAGATTGATAGCAATATTTACATGCTTTGTAGCAGCTTCCAAGGCTTAGCTGCACAGTTTGCAGTCTTTTGTTTGCAGTCTCTTGATGAGTATTAAATGACTTGAGAAGTGGGATAACCTAGTGATAACTGTCATAGCACTTATCGCTGGAGAATCTAGAATGCTTGGGTTTGTTATATTGAAAGGGTTTTTATTTTTCCGAAAGATTGAAATTTGATCGAGAAAAGTCATCAATCAGGATGATGCAAAACACTTCTTTCTCAAGTTACTGACATAAAATATGTGCCTGTATCAAATTCGTCCTCTTGTCCATAGAGACCTGAGCAAAGTGGTGTTTGCAGTACCAAAACTAGGCCAATTACAGTATTGTGGGAACAATCAAAATAAGAATTGTGACATTATCTTTAATGAAATTGGCTTTTGTAAAAGGTCAAAGGCATAATAATGGAATGAACCATCTCCCATTATGCCACATGCCATTGCTTTGACAAACTCATTTTAGAAGATGACCTCTTCCCCGGCTAAAAACCCATGTTGATGTAGCGTGGGATATCAAGCCAACTTTCCTCAAAACTTCAAAGCAGGCCCATCCTACGCCTAAGGAGGATTAACTGCAATAAGCCCTCTCTGCAGGTGCAAGTGCAGGTGGCAGATTAAAACGAGAGTATGGCATAGTAGTTTATTCCTCCCAGAAGTTTCCCCTCCTTCCTCGCGGAACATGCCTAAGCTGCTGGGAACACAGCTAGGAGCGGAGGGTAGCAGGCCCACGCTACTCTCACAAGACCCGCCCTTCTTGACCCACTTTTGGAATGTGATAGGACATCTTGGTCCGTCCGGTTGCCCTGGTATGTAGGTTAAGGCATACTGACGTCACCTGGGTTCAGTTAGAATCACAGAGGGGTTTCAGATTGGGGGGGGGGGGGGGTTTGAGGGAGTTGTAATCAGTAATGTTTCTGATATTTTAAAACATGTTTAGAATCCTGAGCTGTTCAGACACATGCAGTACTGAGCCTCCTTGGAAACTGCAAATAACAGTCAAGACTATGGTTGTGTCACAGATTCCATATCCTGTCAATCAAGCTTGCAACCGCTGTTATGGTTATATGTGGGACTACACACGTAAATGCATATTTCGTCTTGGCGGAAATGAATAGGAGGTCAACATGCAAGCAGCTCCACATCCTTTAACATGTAGAGGCCAAAGTGTTCAGTCTGTAAACACAAACCCAGCATTGAGCTCAATTTAATTCAGTGGTTAAATATAATTTTAGGAATGCGGGTGGGAAAAATACGATTCTGGTTTGCTTTCAAATCTCATAGTATTAACTTTATTGGTATGGAATAGGTACCGTGGTAAGTAAACATGAGAAAGTGTGAAAGTTCTCCAATTCGTTGCTATAGAGCACAATCTGACAGTGATGAGGGAGGACATGTAGTCAGTGTATAGTAGCCTAACTGGTTGTCAACTTTTCAAATGAGAGACAGCTCTATAGAAAGGTACAGAATCACTCATTCACAAACAGGGGGTGTTTCATCAATTTAGTCAGTGCTGACAAGTTGTCAGTCTCTGACAATTTCAGCAAAATCCTTGGTTTTGATTGGCTGAGATGCTCTGGTCACTGACTGTTACTATGGTTATTGTCAGAGACTGACAAGTTGTCAGCACTGACTAACTTGATGAAACACCCCCAGTAGTACATCCACAAACTTGGGATGATGCTTGCCACAGGCTGAAAGAGGCCAACTTAAACCTCAAACAAAGTTCTGGTACGCCTGCAAAAGTTGTCAAATTTTGCTCAAAAATGTGAACGTATGCCTAGGAAATGTGCAGAATAACGCTGTAATACAAGATATTCGATGAGTAACGACGAAAATGGGAAATATTAACCAAAAACGTTCAGTCTCAGAACTTACCCGAACGGGGTCAGGCTAGACTCGGACTCGGGGTTAACTCGAACTGTGTGTAAATTGTCTGAAATAGGGTTGAGTTTTCCCTGAGACCGAGTTAGTCTGGAGCCTTCTGGAAGAAAAGTCGGTCTACCGACTTTTATTATTTTTCTTAAAATACTCCAAAACGACTCATCATTCTGGCAAACCGCGTCAGCCAGGTAAGTTTCTTTGTAGACTCTTTCGATATATTGCAAGCAATTATTAGTCTGAGAGCTGGCTGCTGGTCAATTTACCCCATCAAGCCCAAAAGGTTTGACCCCTCATAGTTGCTGGGGCCACCCTCCTCACTGAAAAAATGAGCGTCAGCCTGGTCCCTGAGGGCGGGTTCGGCCCCCAGGGACCCCCGAAAAGGCCCTCCGGCGGGTGTAATTTACCCCATGGAGCCCATGGACCAAACTTGGCCTAAATGAATGTCCTATGGGTGTACATAATTAAAAAATAAAAACTGACAAAATATCTGGTCGGGAAAGGGGTTGCCAGACCACTTGTTTGGATGCATAAAACCTTGTTTTCGGTCAAGGAGTCTGCGCCAAGACTACACTGTCCCATATGCCCTGTACTGTAGCGTCTCCCACCAGTCTCCAGTTAGTGCATGTAGTAGTCTTGGCGCAGACTCCTTTACGCCCAACAAGGGTTTGTGCCTGCAAACTACCAGCTGTACCCTGGGAACCAGGGGAGTTTGCATGCACAATTTGACCACACACACACACACACACACACACACACACACACACGCACACACGCACACACGTACACACGCACACACGCACACACGCACACACGCACACACACGCGCGCGCACACACACACACACACACACACAATGTTCACACATTACTCTATTGTATATACCATAACACTAAACATGTTATAAGTGTAGGTTTCTCAGTAATACAGCCATAATACCTGGCACACAATTAATGTCAGACCTTTAAGATGTTCACACCTTTTGAAGTTTTATATCGATACTATCAGTGAACCTTCAAGCAGGTACACTGAGGAAATTTTGAAATTTGTGTGAAATTGTATTGTGTTTTACTGGCCACACAACCTGCTTATTCTTTGTTATGTATCCACCTTATAAGAAAACAATATATAAATATATATATATGTATATATATATATATATATATATATATACACGCATGTATGAGTAGACTTCAGTTATATATGCCTCAAATCATGCATCATACTGTATGATAGACTAAAATATGAAATTATGTTTGATGTTTGTATGAACAAACATGCCAAATACTGTTCAGTTCAGGAATCATAGCCTGCGACTGTAACAGGCATGTGCAATGCTTATCAGGCCTACATTATGTAAATTATGTAAGCTTTAGTCTTCCATAGAGTGCAATGGATGGCTTGATGTGTAATTGCCAGTTTTGAATGGCAATTAAATCATAAACATGAACTACATTGTAACTGTACATGGTATATTACACCCTGAAAGTATTACCTTTTTTTTTTTTGGGGGGGGGAAGGAAGGGGAGGTAGACAAAGTATCTCATAAATGAGGAGTTGACAAAAATTCTGATATAAAAGAGAACACAAGAACACAACATGTAAATGCTCTCAACGTGCATAATATTGTTAAAGAAAAGAGATTAAGCGAACATTTCATTTAGCTGTTAATTTTGTGTTTCAACATTGTATGTGTATGTCCAGGGTTAATGGCAATCATACTATATATGGTGCGCTGTTTGCAGTATGTGACACCATAGGTTGAGTTTTGTTTGTGTGGGGCTGGGGAACTAAAGATGAAGTATCTCCAGAAATAAGGAGTTGACAAACATGCTGATATAAAGAGACCACAAGACCAAGTTGATACTCTCAGCCTATATGCTATATAAAAAGAGAGCTATTTAGCTGATGATTTGATGTTTCAGCTTAGTCACGGTGTACTGGTCACGGTCAATTGCAGTGTTTGCAGTATGTGACACCATTTGTGTGGGGCTTAGAACTACTATGAATAAAAAGTATCTCCAGAAATTAGAATTTGACCAAAAAAAAAAAAAAAGTGCTGAAGATATAAAGAGAACACAAGATCAAAGTAAATGCTCCCAGCCTTTTATTTTCATTACAGAAAGTTAGCATTCTATTGTGAAGCTTGTTATTTGATGTTTCAAGGAAGTTCAGCAATACATGTATACAATTTATATAGAACACCATAATTGTGTTCATAACTCTTATGCAGATATTTGTCCCCAAACTATAAGGTGTCATGTACTGCTGAGTATGAAAATGGATCAATATCTTTTCCAAAACCATTAATCTCCTTCCTGAACATGCTGAATGTTATGTTATGCAGTTTATTCCGATTTGGAATCTATTAGAGTCAAATAAAGGAATGTTTTAATGGATGCTGTAACCCTTGCCTATTTTATACATCAAAGGGTGGTTTTGTTAGCCAAAAACACAAAAAGTTATTAGTTTGAGGTTTTCAAAAGAATCTTATATGAGGATATGAGGATTGAGACTTGTTATTTGTACATGTATTTAAAAGAGGATATCAAGCAGGAGAAAGAGAAGTAATCCAAGCTAAATCCGACTTTTTGACATAAACTTTATTAAAGGTATGTTTAATGCACTGCAGTGATGATGAAAATGTTTACTTAAATGTGTTATACAACTGGCCTTTAGTGCTGTTGTGGTTGGTCTGAAACTGAAGTCTATTCATAACAAAAGTTTTATTTCAGCATTTTCTGAAAAGCTCTATTTGTGTCTCATAAGGTGAATACATCATACAGAAAAAGTAGGCTGTGTGACCAGTAAAACAAAATACAACTTCACACAAATTTCAAATTTCTTCAGTATTGATAGTATCAATGTAAAACATTCAAAAGGTATGAACATCTTATATGTCTGACATTAATTATGTGCAAGGTATTATGACTGTATTATTAAGAAACCTAAATAACATGTTTAGTGTTATGGTATATACTACACAGAGGCATGTGTGAGCATGTGTGTGTGTGTGTGTTTGTGTGTGTGTGTGTGTGTGTGTGTGTGGTCAAATTGTGCATGCAAACTACCCTGGTTCCCAGGGTATAAATGGGTAATTTGAAGGCACAAACCCTTGTTGGGTGTAAAGGAGTCTGCGCCAAGACTACTATATGCACTAACTGGAGACTGGTGGGAGACGCTACAGTACAGGGCATATGGGACAGTGTAGTCTTGGCGCAGACTTCTTGACCGAAAACAAGGTTTTGTGCGTCCAAACAAGTGGTCTGGCAACCCCTTTCCCGACCAGATATTTTGTCAGTTTTTATTTTTTGATTATGTACACCCATAGGACATTCATTTAGGCCAAGTTTGGTCCATGGGCTCCATGGGGTAAATTACACCCGCCGGAGGGCCTTTTCGGGGGGTCCCTGGGGGCCGAACCCGCCCTCAGGGACCAGGCTGACGCGCATTTTTTCAATGAGGAGGGTGGCCCCAGCAACTCTGAGGGGTCAAACCTTTTGGGCTTGATGGGGTAAATTGACCAGCAGCCAGCTCTCAGACTATATGAAATGGTGCCAGACGGGTTCTCAAGCCCTTACCAGAACTTTGTTTTCACTTTAAATATGTTCTATACTACAGGAAGGGTTGATAGGCCTACAACATTGTCTCTGCAATATCAGTTGATTTGCCAATGGATCTGTTACTGGCATACATGTCTCTCTGTTTCAGTCTAAAAAAGTGATGCAGGACCATGAGATGTTTAGCTCTTTGAAGGAGTCCATGATAATTGAGAGAATGATGCAAGCTGGCAGAGGCATGCCCGTCACCATAGCGACATGTCTAGTTTCATAGTATTCAATTTTTTCGAAAGTCCCCAGTGTGGTTTTTCACACATATACTCCACTTTATTTGTGTGTGTGTGAAAATGAAATGTGGAATGGAGTTTCTCTCTAGAGGGATGGGGTCATCTTCCGGTGAGAGCTCTTTCTTCAATGCACAGGTGGTCTGGGTCTACCATCTACTGAGGTGGCATTGCTTCATGTGATGTGTGACATGCATCTAGTCAAGTTTGTGCACAATGCACCATAGGCCCATTCATACTGACAGTAGGCGTGTCTTCATCAGCCCGAAGTTTCAAAATAGCGCGCTATCTTGCGGTTACTTAACTAGTCCGATGTCAAAATAGCGAGCTATCTGTGTAGTGAAGACGCAAATAGCGCGCTATTTGATCGGGAAAATTTCCCCCAAAATCTTAATTGGTCTAGTTCGTGAACTAGAGCGCTAATTCGTGAAATAGCGCGCTATTTTGGGTGTGTCTCCATCAGCTCGAAATTTTCTCAATCCCTCCATGCTTCTGGTTAGCCAGCTGGCTATGGAAAGCGCATGTACAAGCTAGTGATTGTGTATAGTACATACACGCATGGTGTATTCAAGGATTACATGTGTGTACTAGGCCTACTGTTCCTCGTGCTAGCTGTTTTTTGTTAACTTCTTCTTCTGGTCCACTCTACCTTAGCTGAAGATTCTAGCAGATTGTCTGTATTTTGGATTTGTTTAAACATTGCAATTCCTTAATTTCATATAAGATTCCTCACTGGACAGAAGAAAGAGTAGCGTTATTAATATTCCTTTGGAGAGAATTTGCTGTACTGCTTACCTCCCTGGTTAGCGTACATACGGTGATGTGGGAGATTTTGAGCGGGGAAATCCACTTTCGAACCGCAAGCTAGGCAGAGTAATGATGCAAAGTGCGCATGCGTCAATTTTCAGGCTAATTTCCCGAAGCAGGCTGTTCAAGCTGATGAAGACGCACATTCGCTGTATCGGGCTATTTTCTAAGACCGCAAAATATTCCGCTAGTTTGAACTTCGGGCTGATGAAGACACGCCTCCTGAAATGCCGTGGTATTTCGCATGGTATTGCATAATTTGAATCCCCCAGAAAAAACCGTGAAATACCTGCCAAAATACCATGGTATGCAGGGTGATAATTCAAACTTCGTGCAAAATGTGCTTGCGAGCTTTTAGTGTGCATCATGTCACATTATAAAATGGGTTCAAGAATGTAGCCAATTGGAAGCGCTGAAATGAGTCACGTGTGCGTGCATTATTTTCTTCAGGTATGCACTAAGAAGAGTCTCTCTTCCACCTCCCTGGCCTGACGTACGTCACAATGTTTTACACTAGCAGTGCGCACTCAATCAGTTGTTACAAGTGCGTCACGCGCTACTATACGCGCTGTCAATCCTGTAAACAACTTCTAGTTCGGGCCGCGGGCTGCCACAACAGCCGGCGACCTTTCTTGTGCATAACAGTACGTGGCGTACGTATACTCTTATACGTACGTACAGTACTTATGTGCGGGATTTCCGAGTGCGACGTGCGTAAATGTTTGGGACGAACATCTTCGGACATCTTGACTTTTGAGCGAGTGCTACATGTAGCTGACTGGTATTGACCCACAAAGGTACGTGAATAATGCTGTTAGTTTTCGACCCATTTTATAAAACAAATGATGCACAGGATTATTTCGTGGCGTTAGTGAAGGTGCGGCGCGCTCGAGAGTATTGACAATGGTGCGACATGCACGAGGCGCGTCCTGTGCATCATTAGTATAAAATTTAACCAACCACACTTGAGGTGTATTTCTCACACAACCTGACACACTGAATGCTCCTTGGAAGAGATGATGCGTATGCGCACTGCTTACCTCAAGAGAAGTATACTATTCAGGCCAGAAATGCCTTATTTCTTGAATGAAAATGATAATGGCTGAAATACTGCAGTATCAATTTCCATGTTAATTTGCCAATAAGAACGGTGACAACAATTAAATTGCTGTGGTATTTACATGTAATACCAGGGTAATTCCAATGTAAAATGCACATAATGAGTGTTATACCTGGCTAATTCCAATGTTAAATGCACGTAATGAGTGTTAGTAGTCTTGGCTTCATGCGCCATCATGGTGCACGTGTCCGTGTACCATCTGGTGATGGTGCCAGCACTATCTCTTTGCCCTTGGCCATCAGAGGTTAATGTGATGGAATTCCTAGCTATAGATGCTTCCAAGGTATGGTGTGTTTTCACACGAAGTTTACCTATTCTCCCCCTGTTCAGATGCAAGCCAGTTTATACCAAAACTTGATTAAGAATCATTTATAGCTGACAGACTGTTCAGACCGTAATTTCGATTCCGGAAAAACATCGTATAAATGTGCAGTTTCTCACTACGCATGTTGTTATGGTCGTGAGTGACAGGTACAAGGTCACCTTTCGTGCTCGCTCCCATTAAACCCTGCCCAGTTATACCGTTCTATGGTTGCCATACGTTCAGACACACAATGGACATGATGGAATGCTGATTCGTTATTGAGTTCTAGTTCGAAACGATGCTCTGACCATCGTTTCCCTATATGTCGTTGTGTTATACGTCGTTTCGTTAGTCAGCGTTCAGACGTATAAATTCATCGTATATCTATACCATTTTGGTATAACTATACCGTTCTACTATAATTTTTTTTCCCGTCTGAACACCCTGTCAGTGTTGCCCTACAAGTTATGCCCTTTTTGTCATCGTCATAACATTGTTTTCTTTTCTAATTTTGCACTTTAAACAGCCAGAATTTACCTATGCATTGTGGTATAAAATAGTAAACGCAGAAACCAGCTCTGATGTGTGCACTAGCTTGTACACAAAATAAGCCTACACTGTCCCTTTAATAGGAAGGAACCACAGGCAGCAATATGTGAAGGAGAAGAGGAATAGTTTGATAATTGATTGTTTCCTCTAAACCATTAATCACTCAATCCTCTGAAATGGATGTGATCATTGCTGTGTGTGAATTGATTCCTTTATCGGCTTGAATCCATCGCACATATTGCCCAGGCTTTCAGCAAGATGAGCTAAAGCTTTCCCACATGTGTAAACGTGAGATCAAGTTTGTGGTGCTTCAATAAACAATGCCATAATCTTGCTCTGTGTGTAGGCCTGCATGACAACATGGCTTCGCGATCCCCCCCCCCCCTCCAAGTTGGTTATGATTGAGGGTAAAACGTGAATGATGGGGGATCTAGCCAACATGTCAAGGGGAGTCATGATGGTGCAGAGCGCTCGTCTCCATTTCAAGAGAGGCTTGTTTCCAAGGTGCAGTTTTTGTTTGAGGACAGACGCACTTCCTCCAGTGAACTCTTGTGTCTGTTTTTGTGCGCCCTGACGTGAGTCCCCTCCCCCCCCCCCCCCTTGATGCCTATCACGTTTCCCTACATCAAATAAATGCCGTGACCCATGAGAGTTTCATGTGGTGCGACTTTTAGCGCTGGGGTGCTTTTACATCTTGCTAAGTTTTCACACTGTTCGTGCTGGTTTGACATTGATCGCCATTGTGAGCAGGTGACGACGATATCAGTGGAGATATGTGCTTTGTATCCGAAATCCCCTCAAGGTGCATGTTGTATGGGGACAGGCATCATCCAGTTTTCAAGATCATCATCTGATAATGTGCTTCAGACATTTCAAGCCATTGGGAGTTTTGAAATCATGAAGTTGTAATATGGTTCTTATATTTAGCCTTCTTAACTTCATGGATAAAGGAAGTCCCACTTATGGTATTGACTAAAAAACCACTCAATGCAGTGTTTTATGGAATCTATTGTGGCATTCTTTGACTTGGCAGCTCTGCACTTCAACAAGCAAGGCACTCGGACTGTCAAATTAAATTACCACTATAAGGCAGTTTTTTTTTAATTGTGCACTTGCTGTTTTGAAGTTCCTGGATTATTTCTTCATGTGTATCTACTGTTATAATGTCCAGCTGTCATGTCATTTTTTTTTAGATTAGTTACCTATCACTTTTTTTCTTTTGTTATTAAGAGTCAAACACTAATAGCACCTTACTTTAATACTAGTCCTTGTAACATGCATGGACCGTTGTCCTATTTTGCAGACTTGTGTTACACCCTTCTTTGTTTAACATTTGAAGTTATTCAACATTTGAAATTCAGATTCTTTTTTTTTTCCACAGTTTCTTATTTTAATTCAATTAATTTAGTCCAAAAGTATACAACATACACCTTGCGGGGATTTCTCCGCACAAAGCACAGATTTTTTAGTAAAAAAACAAACAAACTCATTTGTAGCCAATGGCATTATGATCCTCATCCTAATGTTTAATGTCATCGCAAAAGAATGGGTATGAATGGAGGCTTCTACTAGTCAGCATGAATAAAGTAAATATAGAGTTTGAAAAAAAATTGTGCACATGAATATCAGAAACATGGAAATCCCACTGGGTGACTGCTGTTCCCAGTTGCCAAAAATGAAAACAACTAAAATGGGATCTACTGGTGATCAAGAATCATACCAGGGAGCAGACTTCCTTTGGAGTCACTGGTTAGAAAACTTTAAAAAAAGATGTACGTGTTTGTTTTATTTGTTTATTTTTTTAATGGGATTTAAAAGTACTAGTGTGGGACAACAAATTTGTTTTTATTTGATATTACTTTAAAAATCATATAACTGATGAGAATCTATTGAATGTTGCAAACGGTGAAGTTTTATGGAGATTATCATTTTTTCCCCAACAAATGTATCTGTATATCAGTGATTTTAGAATATGATCTCTTTATTTTTCCTCTTTTTTTTGGGGGGGGGGGGAGGATTGATATTGTAAGCATTGTAGTCCTGACTGGCTGTGTAGTTACAGTAAAAAAAGTTGAGTTCTGTTCAATTCAGTTTACTATAGTCTCTGGGAATTTATACACACCTTGTCTTCTCAATAACTTTTAGCAAAGTCTACACAAACTTTGCTGTAAGTGTTTGTGGATGACGATAAAAATCAGTATCATGATGCATGCATGCAGAGGGACAAACTTGAAAACGATCTTGTCGATTCCCTAGCAGTCGTTGCTGCTGACCGGGGCGCACAAAAAAAGCTGTCGTGCGCATCACACCACCCATGATTTGGCATCTCCCGTTTCGGCCCCCCTGGCAGCGAGTAATGTTGAAGCTCACTCTGAGGGGTGGGGGAAGGAAGAGACGAATTTAAGTGCTCTGTGAGGTAGTGATAGTTTTCATCCTGCATCCCTCTCCCCCCCCCCCCTTTCCCCTCTCTTCCTCTCTCTTTCTCTGTGTAAATCTTTCCTCCACGTCAGGGAGTCCTCGGGAACTTCAATTCCCCAACATGCGTATGTTCACAATTTCAGCACATCTGTGCCCAATGGACGTCATTCCCGCACACGCGATATCTCATCTCATCTCCCTTTTCAGACGGTTTTATACCTACCATCAGTGCAAGACTCTCCGTGAAACATATAAAGCGAAAATGAATTTTATTAGCCGTGGTACCGCCGTGCCTATGAATGAATTTGCCCAATTTAAAAACAGATTTGTGCAATAAAGTTTAGTAACCCCAAATGCTCCATTTTTAGTTTTGCAAATACCACCACTAATGGATTCAAGTGGCAGTGGTTTTTGATATTGCAATGACATACATTCATTGTTTGATGAATTGGTATGAAATTCAATTTTTCTGAGGTCTCGTCCCCTATTTTGAACAATCATCCTGTCTTGTAGTAATAACGGTATAGTAAAGTGGTGAGTAAGAGTGATGATTGTGTGATATTTGTATGCTAGCAATGACTTTTCAAACTGGACTGGAGTTTCAGAGCACATAGATGCTGATTGTATTTGAAAATCATGATTTGACTTTAAAAAATTTTCACCGTGTAAGACATTTAACACTTTTTCGATGGTCAGGATCATATTTTTTAATGTATTTCTCTGCTAGTGAAAACTTTGATGGCCCTTCTTTTTTTTTTGAGTGGAATGAAATGGGTCATTCTACATTATATCATACTTGTGTTCCTTTTGCCATGTAGATGTAAGATTTAAAGTTGGATTTAGAGGTCTGCTGTATTAGAGTAAGATTCATTTTTGATCCATGTACTCTGCTCTCTTGTCATACCAAGAGTTATGGCCTGGAATCAAGCCATGGCATTCCTTCATGTCAAAAGGTCAAACTGTTGCAGATTTATGCAGGTCACAAAGCAGGGACATTTTGACTCTTTGGTTGTCAGGGGAAACTGTGTCTAAATCTCAAAGAAATCCAAGGGAACTGTCACTACCCAGCTCCACAGCTATCCATCACATTATATGTCAATCTGGAACTCTGATTCTTGATGTATGAGATATTCATTGAAAAGATGATTGAAAAAGATCAATTTGAAGAGTCACAGGTATTCTTCATTCAGTTCAGTTCGGTTCAATTTATCTGTTATATTTCCTTTTTTTCTTCCCTCGCTCTCAAAGAAATAAACAATTGACATTTATACAACAGGTAAGAATACAATATGTATGCATACAACCATGTCTTTGGATTACATACAGCAAATGAAGAACTTACTGCATGGTTTGAAGGTGTCACGAAGAAGTAACAGAAATATGATGGGGCTGTACATAAAAGCTAGCCTGTAAAATTTAGGTCCCAAAATTCATAGGTGTAGAATTATTACTGAAAATGGAATGTTTCGTCCAACGAAAATTATTCCACTATTAAAATCAATGTTAAAGAATGAACTAACATAGACCACATGTTGCTTCGACCAATCTGTTGAATTAATTTGTACATTTTGTGATGTAAAAAAAAAAAAAAAACTATGTTCAAAATAGGTGTCCGTTCTTATTTGTTTTTATATCAGTTTTCCCCTTCCAATCAGTCAGTCACATTATTTACTAAGGCACTTATTTTGTATGGAATATCCATCAAAGAAATATAATTTACAATATGCTGGTTTTAGTGCTACTGCTAGTTTATATTCGTCATGTGCAGTGTGTACACCACAGTACCTGTTTAGGTGTGTGTACGTTGATATACTGTAAAAGTGGAAATTTTCGCGGTGTTGAAATTTTTGCGCATTTCGCGCAACCAGAAACTAGCGCGAAAATAAAAGCATGTGAATATTTTTGCTTGCCCTATGTACCTGTGCGTGATGTCTTGATTCCGCCGAATTAAAAACACGCGAAACTCTTCTTACCCGGCCAAGCGCGAAAATATACACTTTTACAGTAGGCCCACCCCATGGAGTCATTTGCAGAGTACAGGTACCTGGTATGCTGTATGTGTACTGAGGTCCATGTGGTAGTCTATCCTATTGAATCCACACACCTTTCCCTGGTCCAAACCCCTGGTCTTCATTGATTTTCCCTAATTCCCTGTCTACCATGTATCATACGCTCCCACCCAGCCATTCAGGTGTGCCAGTAAAAAAACCCAATTTTTATTGATGTTTGACCATCTGTCCGGTGCATGTGGAAGTAAGTGCCCACATTGCTCTCGGTCCACAGAGATGACCACCAATGACCACTTCTGTGATTATCATAGCTCTGTGTCAATATAAACTTGAGGTCACTTCTATGAGTTAGAGCTGTAGACGTTTTGGATATTAGGCATAGCTCTGAAGTGAAACATAGACCAGAGCTTGCAGATACAATACTATCAGTTCTGTATGAGTATGAAAATTTGATGCAGATCACTTTTTATGCTTTATTTATTTGGATTATTTTTTTCTTGATATCAGATTTACATTGTACACATTTTAAAAAAGTTTGTATGTAGGCCCTATGCAAAATATTTGCATTTTATCTAGACATAATTGTTCTTATGTTTGCATCACATCATTTTATGATTACCATTATTATTCATTTATTGTCATTCTTTAAAACCTATTGAGGACGTACTGATTTTGCTCCAACACGCATTTACCATAGACACCTGCCCGAGTATACTCGCGACTCGTCCGCAACGGGTTAATATTGATATCTGTTTGTAGTATACACGCTGTAAGAAGTTGCTTTGGAGCGGTGTTTCCTTGCTGTCAATTACTATCTCTCCATTTTGTGTTGCTATTTGAACTGGACAGAGGAGGAAGGGAATGAATGAGAAAAAACAACAAAACAAGCATTATTAGATACCATGGTATGCTGTGTTCTTCTATACATCCTATTTGAGTTGAAATCCCTGATATAGATAGTCTGATATCACCATTCCTCAGCATTTAGAATTTGGTTGTCCCCCCCTCCCCCCCCCCCCAAAAAAAAAAGTAAATAAATGAATATTGTGGTCGTGGAAACAGAATTTATAGTTCATAAAAGACAACAGAACATTGCCACGCCCACAGGCCATTACGTGATAACTGATTTGGAAAAGTGTTTTGCTCTAATGTTCATGCCTCCTTGCACATCCATCGATGCACACAAACATTGTAACAGCATTACATATCATGTGGAGTGTATGCTAATTACGTTACCTGGTGCTGAGAGAAGGAAAGAAAAAACTACTAAAAAGGAGTATTTTCACAAAATTGATTTCTTTGTCAGTAGTCATTCTTTTCACCATTTTAAAGTTTCTTTGCAATATATTGTGCATGCTACAAGAGGCCTCATGACTTTTACCAAACAGTTAGAAAATACTGAACATGTAGATTTTATATCTAGGCAAGACTTGCACACAGTGCATTCATCCATTCTAGGTTATACTTGGTCATGTGTTTTATTTTGCTGTTAGACCATATCAGTCAACTCGGGACATACAATGTGAAAATAAAACCACCACAAGATATATGATGCACTAGATAGACAGTTTGAGCAATTAAAACTTGCAGTGGGCTTCAAACTGCACACCAATTAAATAATCCCTTCAGATAACTAGCCCCAATTACTCGATGAAGGGTCTAATTAGTGGTTGTTATGTGTAAAGGTCAAGAGTCCATGCAGTGCAAGGATGATGAAGATCATCTTTTTGTGTAATGAGCAGAAGCAATTATCCTTTAGTTGTTCAGCATTGATCCTGATTTGTTTGGTAGCATTTCTTTTCTATTCATTGATCCACACTGAAGGTTGGTATCGTAATGTTGGCTTTTGTGAGCAGCCATAAAGTCATGTTCTTGTGTTTGTGTGTGTCTTTGTTACCTGTGTTTTCAAAACATATTTTATAATCTTTTATGAAGTGTGAATATGAATGAACTTGCTAAAAACCATTCTATTTTCACATTATTCACATTGTATTCTGTGATACAAAAGGCTTCACACGCAATTACAACATGGACAGAATTTGTGCTCATGGTCACTTGAGATAAAGAAAGTGGCATTGACGCTTTGAAGGCCATGATACTGATTCCCTTCACTGCTTCTCAACTTAATATTTGGGTTGATGATACAGCTCATGCTGGTCTGCCAAACCATTAACTTTTGTAGAGGTGATGAAGATGACACAAATAAACATGACAAAGAGACATGCCCCCTGTTCAGACGCAAGCCAGTTCATACTAAAACTCAATAAAGAAACGACATATAATGAATCATCGTCACCGACAGACCGGTTCAGACGCTAATTTCGACCATTCTGGAAAACGTCGTATAGATGTGCAGTTTCTCTCTGCGCATGTTGTTATGGTCATGAGTGACAGGTATAAGGTCACCTTTCATGCATGCTCCCATGAAGCCCCGCCCAGTTATACTGTTTTATAGTCGCCATACGTTCAGATGCACAATGGACACTATGGAATGCTGAGTCGTTATCGAGTTCTAGTTCGAAACGATGCTCTGACCGTCATTTCGCTACACATCATATCGTTATACATTGTTTCGTTAGTCAGCATTCAGACGTATAAATTCTTCGTGTAGCTATACTGTTTTGGTATAGCTTTACCATTCTAGTATAAATTTTTTGCGCCTGAACACCTTCCAAGATGCTGATCAAAGGACAACTAGAATGTATTGTGGTTACATACCATTACTACATGCTGTGTCATGTTACTAGCCATCAGATCAGTCTTTAATGGAACATTTTTCCTTGAGAGTTTTGAAAAGGCTGCCAGAGGGCATCTCCCTCTGATTGTGCTGAGGTAAATAAACCGAGAGTGACAGCAATTAGATCCAGCCCCGTTGAGATGGAGCGTGCTCTTCCCGCAGTTAGCTAGCCAGCCTCCATCACTGCCTGGTCCTCTGGTAGATGGCTTTACAAAATCTCAGACAACTGGAAGTCACTCTTCTTGGGGTGTATCATAAAGTCCAATAGCATCATGTTTGGAGCAGATTGTAAGTTGGAGTTGCACTACTTTTTGTCCTTTTTTTGCCTTTTTGTTCAGAACTGATAGCATGAATGGAAGCATGAACAACTAGTCTGATGGTATAAAAGAGAGAATAGGCTAACTTTCTGCAGTAAGTAAATATCTGTTATTGTGCAGATATAGTGAGCAAAGTTCCATTGTCTTGCAATGGTGTCAATGATTGATTGATTGATCTTTACAAACTGATTTGTTTGAGGTGGGTTATATTCACTGGCTAATACTGTTATTACAGGGAATGACTGTGCACAGTAAGTCAGTCTAACAGTCAATAGAAAGGGTAGCTCTTCATTGACCCGAGTTGTGGAATACGCTCATGACAACTTGTTGGAGAATGTTAAGCTATAGATACAATGTACTTTCGTGATCAAAAGCCACCAGGGTCATGGCGTATGATGTCCCTCATACTGGTCTCATGTCCCTCCTGAATCTCACTCTTTTGGGCATGAAACATTTTTAAATCTCTTTTAATGCCTTTAAGTTATACGCTATAGCTTTACATTTTGTGGGTATCATATTTGGCAAATTGGGGCTTATTTAAACAATGTCGTTAGTGCTTAAGAACTTTAGATGAAAGACAACCACAGTCATGACGTGAGAAATGAGTGATACCCCTTTTCAGAAGAAAGGTAAGTGATTTCCAAAGTTGGAAACAATATATATGTAACAGCACATTTGAGCTACATCCCGAGGCAATATTTCCATGACTTGTTAATTGCTTGAGTAATGAAAATAAAAGCACCACCAAATAGGCTTCATATTGTATTTTGATATTAGTACAGTACTCTCCGTGTAATCGGGTATTGCTTAAACGGGTACTCCGCTTTATTGGGTAGTAATTTTGAAATCAGTTCCAATGCACATTAAAATTACCTGATAATCGGGTTGCCTCTCCGCATAAACGGGTTAATACTTTTCTTCTTATCTAATTTCTACCCACATTTTATAGCACATATAACACTTTAAGAAATCATGAATGTCAAATTTTCCACGGCTAATCGCCTTCTCTGCTTAATCTGCAAAGAAGACCGAATACATGTACCAGTACCTTGTACCGATTTGATACATGTAAACAAACAATACACATGTAGCTGGCACTTACATCTGCATAGACAGACAGGAGTTGAACACACTTGCGCTCCTCCCTTGCTCCGCAACAATTTATACAAGAAATTTTGAAGAAAAAAAAAAACGAAAAATTAAAAACAGGCCATGCAACAGCTCCACACCGGTAATTTTACTTTTCCCCAGTGCACGCAAAGAAACGTGTTTATTTCGGAAAACGCCTGCGTGTTTAATAGCGAGGAGTCTATAGTCAAACGACAAGGTTTCTGAAGACATATTTGTCCATAGAAAGAGTGTAAATTATTGCTTGTGACTGAGTAAGTGCAAGGTATGTATTATGTGCGGTGCAAGTGTTTGATGCAGTGTGCATTGCATATGTACATACACATTGTGTGTGTCAATTGTGAATTATGAGACGTGTTCTCTGTTAATCGGGTACTCCGCTTAAACGGGTAAAAAATGCTATGCCCGAGCCTACCCGATTATGCGGAGAGTACTGTATATCCTGGACTGAAAGAAGGGGCCCAGAGGAGAATGATCTTGGCCGGAAAGACAAACAAACAAACCAACAAAACAAAACATTTTTATATCAGTCATGTTTTTCACTTCTGTATTGTTAAATTCATGCACCCCTGTGAAGATATTTTGTTTTTTAGCCAAGCGTAAAATCATGCAATTGCAAAAAGTCAAGTGTGTGTGATAAAAATGAAAGGTTTTCATGTTGCATCTTATCAGCCTCTGCATCATGAATTCAAATTGTTTCATGCTGGGGCAGTCATAATGAAATCAGGAGAGAAAATCAGCTAAGAGGTTCCCCGAAGTGTATCTCTCTAGGTAGGAGACAGATATAGAGCTGTACCCCAACCCAGATGCCAGCCAGTCACCATACACACTGTGTACCCCATAGGTAGTGTGACCCACACCAAATCAGTATATGTGGGTCTGTGGAGAACAGCATGGGTTATTCTTGTATGCACGATCTTATGTCTGCATTGTGTGTTACTCATTCTTCATGAATGAGAGTGCATGTCAGATTTTTTTTTTTTTTAATGCTTGTAAACCTGAAGATAGCCATCTTTTTGCACTCCTGTGGCTGTCATTCAAAGAAGCACTATTAATCAATTCTCTTGATGTTTTGTCAAGATATGCTACATGCTAGATATATTATGCATAATTTGTACATTTTGAATACAGGTGTATCAAAAAGGAAAGGTCAAAATCAATAGTCATTTGATATTTGCCCCCACTCCCCCCCCCCCCCCCCCCCCCCCCACAATCAGAAAAAACAAAATGTAATATGTCAGCTTTAGGTCAAATTTAGAGCACCTCATTAATAAGTTGGACACTGCTTGTTTCATATCAGATGAAGATTTCATAATTATCAAGTCATAAGGTCTCTCTTTTTATGTGCTGTAAAGATTACTTCAATGTACTCATGCGCTCTTGTTATGAAATTATGAAACAAATATCCAACTATGAAAATGGCACTCGGCTCAATGTAGACAATAACGATCAACCAAAGACAGTAGGAGTAATGGCCATACTAGTAGTAAGAAGGTAGGAGAAATAAAAGAAGTAGCCTTCGTTGACAGTGATGATGGAGCTGCAGCTGCTGGTCATCTGCAAGCATACTGGCAGAAGCACCAGGCTGGGGGTGGGGCAGGAGCTCTTGCTGTCATTGGTTACTAGCAAGTGGCTGAAAATGCAGATCTTACCAGTTTTGACGAATACAGGCTTCTTTGCTAGAAAGAAATGTAAGAGTGCCTATGTACCAGCCGCCAAACCTGATGAATAAATACAAGAGCTGATTCATAGAGTCCTTTAGGTTTTACCAAATTTGTACCGTTCCTAGGTGTTCTGTGTGAGGTTAGTATGAGGCCCATTCACACATTGGCAAAAAGCAAAACAAAACAAAACAAAAAACAAAAATGCTTGGTCGCAAATGAAGCACTTTAAATCTCCAAATGGGGCATACCTAAATAATGATGGGAGTATGACTCTGGTCACCTCACCTTGACTGTGTGCAGTAAAGTTGAATGTTTTTGTAAGCTTCCTAAACATATCTATGTAAGCTGATCTTATGACTTTTCTTGGACAGGCATTATAAGTTTTACTCTGCATCTTGGCCAAACTATCTTTCAACCGATGCATTTTTACTCCTTTGTGAAACTCAAGTTTCAAGAAGCGTATTTCCCTTTACTATGATATGTCCCACCTATGTGCTGGGATCATGACGTCTGTACAGAGGAACACCCTTGAAAGCAGAATAGTTCTAGGGAAGAAATTTTGGATGCCAATTAGATCAGTCAAGTGAAAGCTAATGATCAGAGAAAATACAACCACGTGGGAGAAATTATAATGATGGTGGTTAAAATGAAAAGAGCAAATGAATGAGTAGGTAATTAGAAGATATTACACTGTGTAGAATTGTCAAAGCCATCTCCTTTCTGTGAATTTAGTATCTCCTGTAAACCACTGTGTATACAAAAATGAGAAATGTGAAATTGTTGCAAAAATGTACATTTTAGATAAATTTTTATGTGAAAATCTCTTGGAGGAATATACCTGGAAGTAGAAAAACTCTGGAATTTGTGTCAGTAATTTGTATTGCCCTGTGAAAAAGGTGAAAAGTCACAATTTTTGTTTCACACTGGTAAGTAAAGAAATCGCATCACTCATTTTGTGCTGCTAAAAGTGGGTCACTTCAGTGCATCTTGCTCTGGAGGTGATGTCAAGGATTAGGTGCTCCAGAACTGTCAGTGTGTATATTTGTATTTTTACTGACTGATGCTGCTGTTGAGTACTTTCATACTTACCATCTGATACCAACCTTTTGCAAGTGACCATTAAAAGATTATGCATCATTTCTTGTGATCTTAAATACAGCTTTGTGAGGTTGATCGTAGCGAGTTTAGATACAGTTGCTAGTGACATCTTTATCACTGTTTCCTATCGTAACAGGTAACAAGTGGAGGCCAAAAGAGATGCAAGATGGCTATATTTCACCATTTGTCTTGGATATAGACGAGTAGAGACTGTGCCTTTAGTGAATAGCGATTCAACTATTGAATCATTTATCACACCTTCTCCTTTAATAGCACTGGCATGAGATCACATCTGTCACCAACACCACCTCCTCAAACCTCTTGACCCTTCATAACCTCTTTTCCAATCTTCTTCTTTCAGTCTTCCCCACCACTATCATCCCAGCACGTTCTCTTCTTATGCCTTCGTAATATTTCAACTCAATTTGTGTACGTTATTAAACCTCTCCTCTATCATGGCGAGGCAAACATTGGTGTATGTGAGTTCCCCAATGACATGGCCGCAATGGAATGTGTGCCGAGTAGGGCGAGCCAAACCTCCAGAGTAGAGGCAAAGCCGTTGCCCTGTTCCTCCAAGTCCAATCTTAATTATTTCTTTCTACCACACCTCCCACACAACTTGGTATCCAACTTTGGCGGTCAAGTGCCCTGGCTGGGTGGAGGTACATCTAATACCCAGACTTACTCCTCTCCAGTGGATGAATGAAATAGATCGTATGTAGTGAAACTGCCACAGGAAAATGACTGCGTGAATGTACACAGAATTACATGGCAGTGTCCGTGTTGGATGAGTCTGGCTAATTGGGAGATACAAGAGGATTTTGTGCTCACCCAGAGGGCTGTGATGCGGTGAGTTTTGTGATTTTTCGGGAGTCGAGGAAGGCTGGCCTGGGCCTGTATTTTTTAAGTGCAACCATCAGGAGGATCTGCACATGTAAACACTTCACTGGGTGCTCCAGGGTTTCCAGTCAAAGTCTTTCTCTGGAGCTCATCATCATCATCTCGTCCAGGTTTCTCTCCGTTTTTGGAGCGGCCTCTTCGGTGTCATAGAAGGGATTTTGGCATGATTTGTGGTGGAATGCAGATGTTACGCCTCTATAGCATCTCAGTCATCCTGAAATCTTACCAACGACCTGCAAGTATTACATTATGGCTTTAGTCAACAATAACACAGGTTAGTATGACTATGCAGAATCTAAATCTCGGCACATGGTTGGAGTTAGTGGTAGTTCCGTTCAGTTCTGTTAAAGGGTGAGCTGTGCTGGCATATGATGTAGTTTTTGGAAAAAAAAAATAATGTCAGTAATACATCAGAAATGTCCTAGACATGAAGGAGAAGGTTAGGTTCATGCAATTTTATGCACTCTGTTAGCAATATATCAACAAGAATATGATCAAGAATTTGCTGGAAATATTAACTCACTAAGGCACTGGAATGAGGTACAATTGAACATGGAACAAACCTTCAAATGAGGCAGAGTAATGCATTTCTCAGGGACTCAGACACCTTCCCACTTCTACTAGAGATTTTTCTGGTTGGCTCATTTGCTGTGAATTAGGTAGGATGATACTGTAAAAGTGGATATTTTCACGCGAGTTATTTCTCGTGCTCGGCCAAGTAAGATGAATTTTGCGTATTTCTATTTCCGCCAAATCAGGCTATTAAACTACTGGAAATATGGCATGCTCATAATATTCACAAGCTTTTATTTTCACGCTAGCTTCTGGTTTGCATGGAATGAATGAATGACTCTTGAAAAAAAAAAACCGACAAAAACAATAAATACCATGTGAGATTTTAGGATATTGAAATGATCAAACCTTGCTACTATTTGTCTGTCTTGGCCAGAGATTTACACAGATATCAACCTTTGATTTCACTCTCTTCATTTAAAAAGTTTCTTTTCTGTCAATCCAGAACGATCCAGAACAATATTTCACTGGTGAACATATCTCATTCTTTAACATATTTGTACAGTCATCCTCTGCTTTCCTGGCAAGTACCCCCATTTGGCAGGAAATAATGTCTTGACATATGAAATATAAACATCATGTTCACAGCATTTGTAAATATTTCCTCCTCATGCCTTCCATATGGTCCATGTCAGCTGTCTGTAGAGTCATATCTTAGAATATTGTGCTGCAACACTCCAGCAGGTTCCCATTAACAATGATGCAAAACATGATTTTTATGCATCCTTCTTTTATATAGCTCTTATGATGCAGAACAAAAGATTTAAGAAAAGGAGAAAAAAAGACCCTAAAGGGAGAAAAAAAGTGACACTGCCTGACATCATAAAGTATTTGACCCCCGTTGCCATGGTAAGGTCCTAGTAAGTCCAAACAAACAATGCTCAAGGGAGGGGTGTGTTGCCCACAGACTTTTGAGGGGAAAAACAAAAAAATGGAGAGCATTCCTGTTCTGGAGGATCAGACTGTACTGTTTCATAGTTCTGGATTTGACCTCAGAACTTACATACAGGGAGAGTGAAGAAGTAGTCCCCTTCTCTATGGTAGAGGGGCTAATCTGTCTCTTTACAGATGGTTTGTAGAGTCACAGTCCTCCAGCTTGTACAGATCAGTAAGAACAAGAGCTCCATGTTGACATGTATCAAATGACTGGTGTCTCTATCTACTGTATGATTCAAACTTGGTGGCAGTATGAGAAGAATGCCAACTTCCAGTGTATGAAACACATGGCTGACTACAAACAAAACATCTCACAGGTCGTAGTTGCAGTTGAATCATTACCTATAGGCCCTAGATGACAAAAGTCACCATACAAATTATCAGTCCAGACTGTTTTATGATCAACAACAGTGGAACACACATCGTCAGCTGTGGAGGATATTAATCTACTTGAGGAAAATATTGTGTACATCACCAGCATACTAAATGCTGACATGCAGAAATTTACAAAATTGCAGAGTTTTGGTATCTTATTTTGTCTTGGAACTGATGAATTACATTGAGCATATGAACCAGCTATCATTACAGTTTGAAAAGGAGAAGAATTAGATGTCACACTGCTGGTAGCTTCTGCACATTGATGGCAATCTTGATACTGTAAAAGCAAGCAACTTCAGGGAGGCGACTGAAAACTACTTGTAAAATTGTCGCCTGTGACTAAGGTGTATATGTAACATCTTCCAGTATTGATGCTGGAGGGTGATGAGCACATAATTTCTTTTTGGAGAAGTAGATGTATACAGGGCTCAACATTAACTTTTGTCTCTAGTGGTCTGTTGGGCCACTAAAATCTTTGCTTTTGAAATTTTGGTCGCCCGAAAAAAGAAATGTAGTAGTCGAAAATGAAAGGATATAATTACATTCATTTTGATTTGATAGGCTACCCTATCGGCATGACATCAATTTTTCTGTGACCCTGGACCACCACTAATATCGAGCCCTGATATATGTTTTTGCAGCTGAAGTAGCTTGTATATTATATATTTTTATGCCTCCGCCACGAAGTGGTGCCGGAGGCATTATGTTTTCGGGTTGTCCGTCCGTCCGTCCGTCCGTCCTTCCGTCCGTCCGTCCGTCCGTCCGTCCGTCCTTCCGTCCGTCCGTAATGAATTTTGTGGACAAGGTAACTATCAAAACCTGTTGAGGTATCCTAATGAAACTTGGCATGTATGTGTATTAGGGGGTGAAGTTGTGCCTATCAACTTTTGGGTGCACATGCTCAAGGTCAAAGATCAAAAGGTCAAGGTCAAATACATAAAATTTCACTATTTCCACCATATCTATTGAATGCCTGAAGATATTTTCTTGAAACTTAGTGTATACATGTATTACCCAATTAAGATTCTCTGGTGAAAGTTTGGGTCATGAGGTCAAAGGTCAAAGGTCAAAAGGTCAGGGTCAAATACATAAAATTTCACTATTTCCACCATATCTATTGAATGCCTGAAGATATTTTCTTGAAACTTAGTGTATACATGTATTACCCAATTAAGATTCTCTGGTGAAAGTTTGGGTCATGAGGTCAAAGGTCAAAGGTCAAAAGGTCAAGTAAAAATATTAAAACTTCTTTTTTTTCTCCATACCTTGGAAAATTGTTCAAGGTATCTTCATGGAACATAGTATATACATATACTGACTGGAAGTGATTATCTAGAGAATGTAGGGTTCATGGGGTCAAAGGTCAGGGGTCAAAGGTCAAGTGCAACACTTCAAAATTTTACTATTTCCCTCCTATCATGCAATGCCAGCAGGGTTATTATTTTTTTTACACTTGGTGTATGCATACATGTGTAACCTAATAGAAATTCTCTGGAAAGTTTTTTCTTTCTTCTTTTTTTTGCCTCAAAGGTCAAAAGGTCAAAGATCAAGTGAAAGTGCTGAACTAACTTTTTCCTCCATATCTCGGAAGTGGCTCAAGTTATCTTGAAACTTAGTACATATTATGCATGTTCTACCTGAAAGTGATTATCTTATGAATTTTAGGGTCAAGGGCCAGTTGAAAATGGTAACAATTTACTATTCAATTCAGAAATTGCACTTTTTCTCCACACCTGTACCTTGAAAATTACTCAATGCCTAAATGTATGAATGGGTCAAAGTCAAGTTAAAGTCCTTAAATCCCTAGATACATGCTCTCCTATTCATCCAATTAAACCTAGGTCAAGGAAGGTGAACATTCAACACATTTGTGACAAACTTGTCATTTCAATATTTCGCCAATTTTGTGAATATGTAATCACACATTGTCCACATGTACTATCTAGACCTATTGGGAAAATCATGCATTATGGCGGAGGCATACCAGTCGCCAAAGCGACATTTCTAGTTTCTACATAAAATGTCTTTAAATAACAGATTTTGGTCCAAGAATATTAGTATTTTCTTCATGACTCCAAGGAAACTGTATTATGTTATTGGATTGCGTGCTGTCTTAAAGTAGAGTTTTTAGAATCATGCACTCAAAGATTGATATCCTGTAGTGAAAAATCATCTCAGAGAATTATGGTCTATTGTCACAAAACTATTAAGCAAAAAGAAAAAAAAATGTTGTTTACAAAAGTCTGTGATATAAACACTTCTGCACAGGGGATTATTCAGATCTATGCATTTCAGTCTGCAGATCTTCTCCATTTAAAGTTTGTTTGTAGGCCCTACATGTTAACATTGCACAAGTTTTACAGTAACCATTCTTTTTATCCTTATGCTGTCTTCTGTATTAAGTCTTGTTACCATCCTGGATTTCCTTCTGTAATCCAGTGTAATAAAGAATCTTGTGTGGACGGTCATTTTTGCATTCTAATATGTAGGCCTACAATGTATGAGGACTTCTTGTCGGGTTCTCTGTTATATTCTTTGTTTCTGCGGTGATTGATCCTGTAGAAACTCCCTTAAATTCGCTTTGCGTGGGATTGCTTCGTTACGCCACGGCAATCAAGGTTCACAGCTGAAGTGTGATGTTGATACACGTACGCTGATACCGAACACTTAACAGCATGTTGATTGTCGTGGTTACTCGGGTCTGTTGACAGAAGCGGGGTTAATTTACCACCCGCTGGAATGCCCTGCTAGTGATTGTGTACATACTTCTCTCTGTTTATGAGAGAAGTCGCCTATCAGCGGCCGGTTTGGGGCTGTAAAGCCAGCTCTTTGCTGTGAGCGTCACAGAAGTATTTCTTACAATTTAGTCAGTGATTGTTTGATCAAATGAATGTTGATACTAGGAGAGCGATCAGCTTTTGTTGGGTTTGCATACCTGCGCTAAGTTCTTAGCACTTGATGATTGGAGATGATATATGCGGTAATTCCTGAGGAGAGTTGGTTGGATTTTGAAGTATATAATTGTTTTTCGTCTTGGGCTGATTTTTCAAGCAGTTACTACTTCTCCCTAGAGATTGTTAATCCATGGAAACTGGTTGTTTTACTGTGACACACCCAAGCTGTGATCAACATGTAAATTGCTCCAAGAAGATGGTTTGTGACCGTGGAAGTCTGCTTATTTTAAGAGCTAGAAAGACAAGTGGTTAGGCCTGTATTTTCTGCGTTTATATTTGACCTTCTTTAGGTTAAAACACAACACCATCTATTTGAAACAAAATTCGACTTGACACCTGTTACCGGTTACATTAACGTTTCTTGTTCTTACTTTTATAATCATTGATCTGTAAATTTGTTCTAGTTTTTGGTAAGCAGTGCGGCATGTGATCATGCCCCACAAGTGAAATTCAAAACTGCACATCGTTGCCATGAGGACAAATTGCTCAGTCTCAGACGATATGATAGGTACACATCTGTCAAGAATATCACATATTTTCATGTCAACTGTAATATTTCCTCCAATGGCGCGTTGCATGCAAAAGACATTGGGTTGCATGACTTTTCAAAGAACAATGCATGTGTTGTTGAGAGTGTAACAGTAATAAACACTGTTTGTGAATTGTTTCCCCGTTTTCAGATTCCCCGCACTTCAAAGTGAATGCTGACCTCATCACCAGCACACCCATCAAGCCTGCATCCTCTACTGATGCCCGATTCTGCAAGAACAACAGTGCTCAGATGCCGTCCCCGTCAACCACCCCGCAGTCGATGGATGTCGATTGCGCCGTCGCCATCGACAGCCTCCAGACAACTCCAGAGGCGGTCTCCCCCATTGCCCGAGACAGTTCCTTCGGGGTGGTGGTCGCCATCGACTTTGGCACAACGTTCAGTGGCTATGCTTACAGCCTTGTCCGGGAGCCGGAGAGTGTGCACATCATGCGCAAGTGGGAGGGCGGGGACCCTGGGGTAACCAACATGAAGACACCGACGACGTTGCTGCTGACGCCAGAAGGGAAGTTCCACTCATTTGGATTCACGGCGAGGGATTTCTACCATGATATGGACCACAATGAAGCCCTGCGCTGGCTATACTTCGATAAATTCAAACTTACTCTGCATGGAGACCCAGTAAGTATTCAAACAATATTCAAGTATCCCTTTGCTCATTGATAATGATATTCAATTTCAAATGTTGTGCTATACTTTTTGTGACATTGTTCCTCTTTTTGTTTTTATACTCTTTTAATTATGCTGTCCATTCGGAATTATTATTCTGAGCTGTCATTCCCAGCACCAGACCAACTTTGATGTCGTTCACCTTAAAAAAAAAAAGGGAAAAGGATATGCATTAATGATAATTATTTTCAGATATTCCTCTAAAGGCGATGGTAACATACATTGTAGTCAAGTGAAAGTGATCAATATAAATATGTGATGGCAATTAGCTATTCAATATCCTCAAAGTTTGATATCACTGAGTGGAGCATACATTTGGTCATCAATGGTGGATTAGTTCAAGAGACGTTCCTGATCCCAATAAGCCGAAGCGCAACCACGATAACCAACCACGATGAATGAAACTCAGCTCTGTTGACTGCTGTGTATGTATAGTTAGTGTCCATCCCCCTTCCAACCTCTCCTTTCCACTGTGCACCAAATTTTGTCTGAAGATGATATTCAATGTGGGAATTTTACATGACATTAAATTTCATCTGCGACTACAGGCAATCAGAAATGGAATAGAACTCATTCCATTGATTTTCTCCTACATAGCCTGATATTCATTAGAAACGATGTTAACAGCCCTAAGATTCTATCGAACACTGTTTTATGCCATTTCTAGACTTTGTGGGGTAAGTAAATAATAGGCCCTATAACATGATTGACAAAAAGTGAGACAGTTTTGTTTGTGCATTTTACATAAACTATCACTATTGTTTGAAGTATAGAAATGGTATAAAACACAGTGTTCAAAAGAATTTAAAGGGCTTTCATCATCTTTTCTAATGAATATCAGGCTATTCAGTTGAAACCCAACAAATTTTCAATGAATATTTATCATTCAACCTTCATATGTTAGTACATACATATCTGTCCTGTGTTACATATGTCCCCAGCAACCCCCCCCCCCCAAAAAAAAAAAAAAATGATTTTGGCAAAAATTCTGATAGAGTGCTGTTTTGAAGCAATTTTGGATCAAAAGTTATCTGCCATTAAAATGTTCTAAGAGCTTGTATGTATTGAGGGATAATGTACACTGGATACAGTAAATAACTTTACATCACTGCTATGTGCCCTTTTACCTTGGAAATACCTAAGTGCAGTTGCAGTTGTTTTGTTCAGGCAAAATGATCAGTGTATGGGAATGTTATGTCTCCGATGTGTATGTAAGTGTATATGGGATTTTTTTTTTTTTTTTTTTTTGGGGGGGGGGGGGGGGTAATCTCTGAAGTACATTGTACCTACACACTTTTATCATGATAAAGTACACACTGCTCCCAGCATTCACATCTCTTCCACACAAGGTTGCGCTTGTTGAAGGGGACTCATATCTCTTCAGTGGATGATATGAATCAAATCCTTCCAGAGACAATGTGGAAGTCAAGAAGTCCACCATAAATCTCTTGGTCTGTCAGTTCCCATGACCTGAGCTGTGCAGTTCTCAGATTTCTGGAGTCCACCCTGTTTTCGTTTCTCCTAGGCCCAGTGAAAAAAAAAGAAGAAACAAGTTCAGATGTTGAGTTGGAAGAGAGAGAGAAGGTTGTGTATGATGTCAATGTGCTGTATATCCCAAAGTGTACTATCCTTCTTCAGGTAGTACAGTGCCTCAAAGACATTGAACAAATTGAAGGTTGTTGAGCCGGCCTGGTTCATGTCTACCCTTTCGTATCGAGAGATGTTTATTCTTGACATCGTTTTGGTGGTGTTGCTGTTGTTTGTGTATGCTACCATTGGTACAACTAGAATGTTAAAATGGGATTTGCCGGGAAATAAAAGTTGTGTGTATGTGTGTGCGCATGTTTTAGATCAGAAGGCAACAACATCATAGCTACAAACTAGAGAAAGTTTGCATTGTACTGTATAACTTTCGCCATAAATAGTATGGTTTAAATGACAGGTTATCCAAACATTAGGGGCCTAACTATAATTTAGTGTGGTATGGGGACCATGATTTAATAGACATGTCACGGTATCTTGTCGCTCACGTCAAACTTGTAATTTGTTGTGTACACAAGAAGACCAAAATGTGATACGCCTGGAATGTTTCTGATGCTATCAACTTTCTTTTTTTTAATGGGGGCGGGTTGCTCTCGTGTGTATTTAATATTTAATAGCGTCATTCCACTGTTACTGTTTTTAGCAGAGTCCAGAAGAAATGACAAAAAAATGCCACATGAGAAGAAATGATATTACCGAAAGTTTACAAACAAAACAAAGGAGCATTGCAGTTGAAACAGAATCCCCCTCCCCCCCCCCCCCCCGCCCACAAAATGAAAAGAGAGAATGACCGTTGAATGCCAAGTATGTGTAACTTTTGTGAAGATCATGTGCAATTTCACTCAAATTTTACCGATGGTAGTCCCTTCATAGACCTGAAATGTAAATGTCTGGGCATCTGCCTCACTTTAATTCATTTTGCCATCGATCAGTACTTTTCAAAAAGAAGCAGAAGCCAGGCGTACTCACAGCGCGTCAACAGAGAGCTGTCAATTCCAAAGACAGCCCTACTTTCTCAGCCAGCAGTTGTATGTTGTGTCAATTCATAGATGTGCAAGGGAGAAATGAGAGCAAAACTGAACAGGTAAAATGCTCTCCCCCCCCCCCCCTCCCAATAGTTATGTACATGTGTATGTTCAAGATTGCTGGCAAAAATGAAACTATTCAAAAAATGCCAGGTATGTGGTTGTGGTGAACAAGAAGGTGGCTGTGGGTCACCAGACCAATGCTGCCGCAGAAATTGACAGACTGCCAGATTTACCAGTTTTGAGTTTCCCCTTCAGAACAGTGTGGCGTGGTTTGTTTCATTTTGTCATGGTTCATGTTCACAAACGCAGGTGACTCATTCATCATGTTTGATTTCAGTTATGTGGCAATCTTTCTCTTTCCCTTTCTCTCTCTCCCCCCCCCCCCCCATTCTAGCTCTCTCTTCCTTTTCCCTTCTCTTATCCCTCTACAACACTGCATATCTCTGCTTTTGTCATTGCGCATATATGTCAATCTCTTTCCTGTCAAAAAAAAAATGATATCAAAAACTGAAAATGCATATTGCATACTGTTGTAAACATACCCGTCTTCATTTTCTACTTTTTCTCGGTAAAATCCCTTTCTCCCATTCTGATGGAATGAAACCACGCGGAGCTGCTCCGTATTTGACTAATGCCAACAAACTCTGCAAACTTGTTCCTCGTGCATGTTCTTCCTACCCCCCCCCCCCTTGATCCCTCGTCATGTGTGATTAAGTTCCGAAGGTCAAAGTGACACACAAATCATTGCACACTTCAACTCGCCAAGTTGACAAGTGCAAATTGAACTTCACGGTTAGCCAGGACACTGCATTTCTGTGCCAACTCTACACTTTACACTGCCGAATAATACATTACAAGGAAGAATGAAACAACAACAAGAACAACAGAAGAAATATATGCCATGTTTTGAATCAGGACCGCTCATAAGTATTTGCTAAAGTAAATATCACTTTGTAATTTAGAGAAAATGCTTTGGCACCTTCTCTCCTGCTGTCAGCCCTCTAGGGACAGGGAAAGTGTCGGCCATTTAAATCGTGAAATTTCAGAGCGGTGGTCGTCCAGTGTTTACTTTTTGTTAGCAGCCGAAGATCAGTCTCTAATTTGTTATCCCAGCGGCTTGCCTTAGCGGGCACGTATGCCCCTTGTCGCAGCGAAAAAAAAAAAAAGAGTATGGGCCGAATCCCAGATGCGGAGACGAGCAGAATCCGATCCTCCTCCCGCGAGGATTTTACGCCTGCTGGATTAGGCTGGCCCCTAGAACATGAGAAAATAAGCAGAGCATTACGGTGTAATCCTAATCCGGCGTGAGGCATGTCCACTTAGATTTAGACGTGATGCAACAGATTGCAGCCCTAGAAATATGACAAGTCTGCTCGTTTTGTGTGTGTTATGTGCATGCGCATAATATGTGGTCCTACATGGAATAAAGTGTCTGATGCCTCTTAGACAAATTTAGACCCATTATTTAAACACTATTGGTATAAATTAGGGCTCTTGCTTTTTGCCTCTGACTCACCTTCAGATTTCTTGAAAGTTTTATTCATAATTGATGGTTTTAAGAGTTTTAAGAGTACCAGAATGAAATAAAAATCAAATATAAATCAAACTGTTTAAAAGGTTTGATAAATCTATGGATTAACAATGCCCTCCGGAAAAAGTTTGTATTCTGTAAGTGTCCAGTTACACTCATGCTGCCATGAAATTAAAATTTTAATTCATTTACTAAGAGTAGATATTATTCTGAAGAAATTTTTATAAGGCTTGTTTATAAAGAATGGGAGTTTTGGCATTAGATGCTTCATAAGCTCTGATGTATGCCCTTTTTTTTTCTTTTCTTTTTTTTTTTCTTTTTTTTTACAGGAATAGACCTGTGCCTTTTGAGAGGATACATAAATAGAAAATTCCTGTTGTTTTATGAAAACATTAAAGTAATATGGGACCCTATTGAAAAATGATTTTCCCCAAACAATACTAAGATCATATCAGGCGATATTTTGAACAGCTCAAATGTTATTATTATCACATGTACAGTATCAAGCTAATAAAGTGTCTCCGCAGGGGAGTTCCTGCATGGTGTTCAGGAATGAGCATTATACTGATAATGATTTAATGGTCAGATGAAAAGCAGTTTTCCAGTTGGGGGCGGGGGCAAATCGTCATTGACAAGGCGTTATTTAAAGCATAAAGAGCATGCCATTACACTTTTATGTAGTAACAAAGAATGTATTTCATAAGCTGCCGTAAAGAAGTTGTGCATGAAGGGGTCATTTCTCCACCCCACCCCACCCCATCCCCTCTGTTTTGAAATGATACAAAGCTTGGCAACAACTTTATGTGTAGGTACCTACAACATATTTTGCTTTTGAAAATAAATCTTTGTGCTGTCACAGCAGCTAGGATTTAAGTTTTACAACATTAATTAACTGTTATTTTCATGCTCTAGTCTTCACATGCAGAGCAGCAAAAATTACTTCAGTAGTTACACCAGAAGTATTTCCAAAGAAAGATGAACCTCATACTTTGATCCAGCTTGACTGTGTGTGGCCTTTAAGAGATGCGTCTTGTAGCAGGTGAAGTCCCTTTTTGTGTCAAGTGTAAGCAAACCTCCTGTCAGACCACTGTTTGGCTTCATGCAGTGATTGCCAGTGGGGGGTTGGCCTGAGCTTGGAATAGCCTGAATGAAAGATTGCCTGCTCCACACGACAGAGGGGGTAGTTCAAGATGTGTTCAGCCTGAGGGACTCTCTCAAGATGGAAAATTGCTACACAGAGGCACAAGTGTATGTTAGATGCATTGACACTTGTCTAATTTTTCTCTCTCTCTTTGAATGAAGAATGAATTCATGAAGGTGTACAAAGAAGTATACACAAAATATTAAGTGACAATGGCAAATACACCAAATCAACAGCTGGGCATATTTACCCTTTTAGTAAGTATTTGCAGATCATCGAAAGAAATCTCCTCGGATCATCAACTTATTTGCAAGTTGATACTGGGAAAGGTCATGTTTGCTGAGTCAAATTCCTGAAGCGTGAGCATCAGAAAGTCAAATTTTCCATGGCTAATTGTCCTTATGGGGTGAATGTGTTTGATTGTGACTTCACCACACAGGAACAAGTCTAATAGCATTCCTACAGCCACAATATACAAGAACAAAATGGATGAGGTTTGACAATGCAAACTAATATTAATCATAAACTATTGAGGGCATTGTCCTTGATTTTCTTTTTTTATTCTACATGAATATGATGGTGACATATGAACTAGCAGAAAACCAGTTGGATAATTCTCAGGACATTTTTTTTTCCCTTCAAGCATGCTTTCATTAGTAAAGTACCACAACAACTGCTGAAATTTAGGTGAAAGCAGATAAAGGATATTAATAAAGCCACAAGTGTTTCATGAACTATGAATCACATAGGCTTGAATTTGAATTTGAATTTGAATTTGATTTTCATTTTTAATTATCCAGTGCAATATCATAATCATTGTACATTTTTACAAATAATATGCAGTCACATGGAAAAAAAGAATATAACTTGAGTGACATTCAACTTCTGTGTGTACAGAGGAATGATACGCTTACAGCTTTCAATGTTAATTGGGACTTTTTAATTTTCATCAACATAACTGATTACTCGGCATAGTAAGCACCGTCCACTCTTCCGATAGCTCTGCAATTTTCATTTTACTGTCATAATGAAAGAGTACTTGCTTGACTTACCTCTTTCAGAAGGCAGGGGGAATGATATTACCCTTTATGTCAGTGACAAGTTGTAGGAATATGTGACCCGCCACAACGGTTTCAGGCAAAAGTCGCAAGAGCAAATTCCCTCCTAGGCGGGGTACAAAGATTTTGACCATTATTTTTGTCGATTTAGGTTTTTTGCAGAAATCGAATCTTTGATATGTTTTCTACATCTACACTAAATTTCATAGCATAAGACTAAGTTTTTCCTGTGGAAAATGGAATTTTAAGCACCCTATGTTGGATCGCACCAGTCAGTTTCGAGCTTCTTTCGAACGCCGTGCCAATATCCCCAGTGTTGCTACGGCGCAGGGTCTCGCGTGCGATTGGCTGGTGCGTCGCATACATTTACACAATTCGGCATTCGGAGACACCAATTGCAGCGTTTGGGGAATGCTTTATCCACGCATGCATGATTACATGCTCCATTGTTCTTGCTATAAGGGTTTATATACACTCGCTCTGTAGTGCGTGCTCTTCGTTTGGCTTTCTATCCAAACTATTCTACCGCAATGTTCGACAACGGAAGTGAAACAAAAATCATGTAGCATGACATAATCGTGTGAAAAGAAAACTAAATATTCTCAAATTTGTCTACTTGTACATGTAGTAAAAATTATGACAGCAGACTGACTCAATGGAAGGTAGATACGAGGAAAGGAGCGGTCACATGTGACCAATTATGTTCAAATACTACACGTCAAGATCGCACCAAACTAACGAGTCGTGTTTGTTTGTTTGTTTATTTTAATTTAATTAGCACCACCGAACAAAGCAACATATTATATGCAGGTCTTGTAAAAGCAAAACAAACAGGAAGCGTGACCCTTGCCAGCACTAGCAATTTTCTGCCTTCAAAAGGGTTGCCAATGATAAAGACAAATCAACCACAATGAAAACGCGATTTCTAAATGTGTGGATTCGCCACCGCTCCTGTTATATGCACACAGTCATGGCGTGTGGATGCCATTGCGTAATGCGTGCACCATACACATGTACATGTACACCATACGTGCAATTATCGTATTTGCTATCTTGAAAGACGTACTGGTAAACAAACCCGAGCGAAACGCATTGTTTTTCGGCTCCATACGCTGAGCTCCGAGGAAGCTGCCCGGGAAATTTGACTCTCTCAGCGAGCCAATCAGAAGGCGATGTGGTTGCTAGAGGCGGGGCTTAACATCGATTGGCACCATCGTACGGATGGGTGATTCTCCCCTCGCATCGCTGCTCGGACATTGTCTTTGAGAAAGAGGTGAATCTTCAAAGCCTGTTTTCTCGCAATTTTGTCAGGCTAACAACTTAAAAAGTGCATTTTATTTCTCTTTCTGATTCAGATTCAAGTTTATTTCGTTTCTCGACAGTAAAAAAAATAACATAACATACATCACTCTTTCTTCAGTGATAAGAATCGTACCAACAAAAAACAAACAAACAAACAAACAAACAAACAATCAAAGTGAGTTTAACAGAGTAAAACAGTACTTGTATGCTTGCAGTAAAGATACATTTCAATGCCTGAAGTAAATCAAAGTAAAGTAAAGTTGAATATCAACGTACACAAGGCGAAAAACGGAGGGACCCACTGAAAAGACGAAGCTTGTAGAGTGTGGGCCCCTCAGGAGAGAAAGAATCATTGAAATTATTGGTAATAATTATCGGCATCAGGACAGCAACGAAAATATCTGAAGCAACAACAGCGAAAATAGTTGTAACAGCAGAGAAAAAAAAGAGGAAAAAATGTTTAAAAACATTGACAGAATAGAATTAGAAATGGAAGCCCATAAAGAGTCAGACAGAAAAGGAAGAAAAACACAAAATGACAACATTAACATATAAACGAACATAAAACGACACTGGGACATCGACGAGGCTAAAAAACCCGCAAAAGACAGACTACGACAGGAAGTAAGACTAGCACAACGGAGATAACGATACACGAGGGCTGGACGATGGAAAACAAAAACAAGACAGAGACAAGACCGGACGGAAAAAAAAAATAACAATCCCTCATTGTATAAGCGTATAGAGTGCAGATCCCGAAGAAAAATCCATCAACTGCATGACTAACTTAACCCAAAACTTTATTCACGAACTTGGCGGTGGTCAGCTAGTACGAGCGACAATGTGTAAGCAATTATGCGGATTTTATGAAAGGGGTATCAAAATGAATAACGTGTAAAACTAATCCGATTCATGACAAATGTTATTGTAAAATCGCAAAAGATAGGCTTTTAATTTTCTTTGAAATGAATACAAAGAGGGAGCTGTTTTTATATCGTGGTTCAGAGAATTCCAATAGTTTGGACCAGTGTAGATAAATGAATTTTTCCCTAAAATTGTTCGGAAAAAAGGTAAATGAAATTCATTTGAACGTCGGGTGGGATAGGAGTGAAATGATTGGTTTTTAAGGAACATTGAATCAAAAATAGATGGAAGTGAACTGTTATTAAACATGTACATAAATTGACCTAAGTTCAATAAAAACAACTCATTTATTTTTAGTAGCTTATTAGACGCAAACAGTAAATTTGTATGTGAACGTGTAGGAGAATGACAAATAATACGGAGGGCTTTTTTCTGCAGTAACAACACTCTATTCAAGAGGGTCTGATGAGTATTACCCCAAGCCAAAATTCCATAATTCAAATAAGGCAGTATCAAAGTGGAGTATAACATGAGTAATGACTTTTGAGGAATATAAAATTTCAATCTGTTCAAAACACCTATATTACGTGAAATAATTTTACATATATGATCAATATGTGTTTTCCAAGACAATTTGTTGTCAACAATTATACCAAGAAATTTAAAATCTAATACACTTTCTAAATTAATATCATCTAAAACTATGTTAGAATTTAGTGCTTCGACAGTATTACTGAAAAGCATATATTTTGTTTTTTGAACATTCAATGATAATTTATTAGCCCTGACCCAATTAGTAACTTTTAGCAGTTCTGTGTTAACTTTTTGGACTAAAATATCAACATCGTTGTGAGCAAAAATAACAGTGGTATCATCTGCAAAATGAATAAAAGAAAGTATTTCAGAAACAGAAGAAAAGTCATTGATATATACTATGAATAGCAACGGTCCTAATAAACTTCCCTGAGGAACACCACACTTAACATCTCTTATAACTGAATTATTATCTTTAATAGTAACAAACTGTTTTCTATTACCTAAGTAACTCTTAAGCCACTCCAAGGCCTTCCCACGTATTCCATAATGCGATAACTTATAAAGTAAAATGTTATGATTGATTGTATCGAAGGCCTTGGAGAAGTCCAAAAAAATACTAATTAAATGAGCATGGTTGTCAATTGCGTTAACCACGTTATCAACGAAATGAAGAATTGCATGAATAGTGCTATGTTTTTCTCGAAATCCAAACTGAGACTTTGTAAAAATTTTATGCAAATTAAGAAATTTAATAATTCTAATATAAATTATTTTTTCTAATACTTTAGACAATGAAGATAATAAAGAAATTGGGCGATAATTACTGATATCCAGTTTGTCACCCTTCTTATATATTGGTATTACTTTCGCCAATTTCATTTTATCAGGAAATATACCATGAGAAATTGATAAATTAAAGATATGAGTCAAAGGGTCTGCAATTGCAGATATGACTCCTTTAAGAATGCAATTATCAATACCATCATAACCGGAACTGCGCTTATTTTTAACAGAAGAAACTATATCAATAATTTCATACCTATTCGTTGGAATAAAAAAAACAGAATTAGGGTTACGTTGACCTAAAAAATCAGTAAAGTTTTGTTTAGTGGCCGGGATATCTTGAGCAAGCGATTCACCTATCTGAGAAAAATAAGAATTAAAAACATTGGCAATATCAACAGAATTGTTAATCAAATTATCATCCGATTTAATTTGATCAATCTCTACTTTTTTGCTCTGTATATTCATCGCTCGGTTTAAAACTTTCCAGGTATTTTTAATATCAAACTGAAATTTTGACAACTGTCGTGAGTAATAATTTTTCTTCTCAAAACGTAGAATTCTGATTAGTGTATTTTTATAAGATGTGTATTTCCTTTTCGATTGATCAGTATTTTCCATTTTGTATTTATAATATAAACGATTTTTTCTGTTAATTGAGCGAAGAATTGATTTAGTAATCCACGGTAACCTAGGAGTCTTCTTATAATCCATTCTTTTCTTGTGTTTAGGAATTATATCATCAAGAAAACAATTCAAAATATTCATAAAATTGTCAAAAGACAAATTAACATCGTCACTGTCGTATACTCGTGACCAATCTGCATTATCAAGAGCGGCATCAAGACTGGCCAACTTTTCAGGGGACACTCTACGTTTAAATAAAGAAAATGAAGATTTGGAGTCATTAACAAGCGTTCTCAAAGTAAAGGAAGTCATTATTGGAAAATGATCCGTTATATCTGAAAGAATTATAAAAGAGTCAGGGAGGGGTAAAACATTACAAAACATATTATCAATGAGAGTAGCCGAATGATCTGTAACCCGAGTTGGTTTGGAAATGAGGGGCAGAAAGGAAGAAGACAAAAGCGTTTCGAGAAACTCACTTGAAGAATGATCATTTCCTGATTTCAACAAATCAATGTTATAATCGCCAAGTAAGAAACAGTCCTTGTTTCGAATTGCTGGATTTTTTGCCAAATCTGAAATATAAGTTAAAAAATCTACAATATTTGAATTGGGAGGTCTATATATAATTCCAACTACCACATTCTTACATCCTGGAATACTAAGTTCAATGAAAAGAGATTCAACGGTACTATCCATTCTGGAGATATCGCTGTGAACAACACATTTAAACGAACTTGAGACATAAAATGCAACGCCACCTCCACTCCTGTCAGATCTATTATTAACATACATATTATATCCGTCGATAGCAAAAGAGTTTTCAGACGACGCGGTTAGCCAAGTTTCACTCAGACCAATGACAGAGCATGATTGAGTGTGATCAGATTCTAATAAAAACTGTAACTCATCAAAATGCTTATTTAAACTCCTTATGTTTAGATGCAGCAAAGAAAACGTGTCTTTAGAAAAACTATGATACATATCTTTACATTCATTAACAGTTATATAATTACATAGCGGGTTCTGAATTGAATCATCAAAATCATAAGTAAATTCAGGAGCTGATGAATTCAAATTATCGGCTGCGAAATTATCATAGGGAGTTGCATGTGTAACTGGTACTCCATCAACTAAATCAGATTCGGATGTTGTGTGTCTAAATAATTCAAAGAAATCATCATTCGACATAGAATGAAAGGGTGCATTTACGAAATCAGCCATAGTAAATAATGATATGGTCTGGAATAGAGTTCTGAGTTTCCAGCAAAAGTGTGAAGAGGAAGCGTGCGATAGAAAAGGAAAGCGGCCAGCAGGCAACGTGTAACAAAGCACGTGAACAATTCGATACACGTAGGAATGTGCAATGCTGGCGTAGGAGTCTTGATGTAGGGATGATCGCTTCGAGGAAGGTGTAGTGGGAGTAAGAAAAAGCAGAATGGGTTGAACGAGAGAGACCAATAATGGCGAGGGAGACAAACACAGAACAAATAGAACAAGTAAACGAAGATACATGTACAACGAGTGTCTGGGTGGGCATCCAAACTGAAAGCAAAAGACATATATATAGAAAAAGTTGGGCTGAAAATAAAGAAAGAAAAGGAAGCAAATAACAAAACTCAACTGTTGGAGTGAAAGAACATATCCGCCTGGACATCTTTATCAGGTATAACATGTACAATACAATTACAGAGCCGAGCTAAACTGTTGCTGTCTTGTTCTTACAAGAGGAGTTGCTGTGAGCTCTCCCCTTCTCACTTTCATTAAATGGTTTCCATAAAATTAAAAAACTCTAATGATTGTGTGCAAAACATTATTCAAGCTTTCTTCTACATCCCTGTGTTTATGGTACATGGTATCGTTACTATGACTTAAAGCAGAGAAGGTGGCTGCCTAGCCTCGACTACGGGTATTTCTTTCATGGCACATTACACAAGGGCCTAACATGGAATACCCTGTCTGCTGTATACATTAAAAAAAAAAAACATTGGCTGAAAATTCCACAGTTATACATCACCATGCAGTTTCTGGCAGCATTTGCTTTACAAATTTTGTACCTGGCTCTTTGCATCTTATTGACTCATGGCACGGCGTGCCCCACTCCATACTCATTGCGCATAATCTTAACAGTAGCCACGCCCCACACAGTGACTTATCAATTCCAAAATGCAAATTTTAAAACCCAGATTCAAAAACTACACTTAACACAAAAACGACCAAACAAACAGTTCCTTCCGCGCCCCCAAACCGTTCATTCTATTGTGTAAGAGTCCCGGTGTGAGAAGATTCTATAACAATTGTGTCTTATTTTTAATGCGAGCCTGTGTTGCATGACTTAAAGTGTCTGACAGTACGTTATGCATGTATGTCATAAATCACAACAGTGTCGCGTGACCAAAAATTCTTAACCCACAATCAGGGCTGTACATTTGCATACTACATTTGTAACTAATGACGAGACATGACCCAACCTAGAGCAGTGCTAATGATGCACATTGCTCGCCACACCCCATGTAAGCGATTGGGCCACCTGACTTTGATCAAGTGACTTCTTAGTATTCAGACAGGTGGTTACAAAAATCTTCCATGATACCTTTCATTAATGACACCCCTCCCCCTCATCTTTGCTTATATATGTTTGAACCGTAATCGACATTATTGTGGCTACTGATGCTTAACAAAGAAATACTTTGCCTGTAGTGTACCACATCTTGCATCTACTGACATTTGCAGGACACGACCCACGACCGACTTTTTGACACAAAAGTATCTTACACGACACCTTACATCCATGACACGCCCCCTCGTCTTTGCTGACATGTGCTTAAACCGTCATCTACATTTATATGGCTATTAATGCGTAACAAAGAAAAAAAAAGTGTACTCTGTCAGTAGTGTACCATATATCCTACATCTACTGACATTTGCAAAAACCCTGCCCACCTTTATTCATTGCGCATGCCATGAAACAGCAACACATATTAAACATTTTACTATATTTTGGTAGTTGCATGTAGTCACATTCATGTCTTTATACTGGGTTGCATGTATCGTTGGGTGCAATTATTTATATAGGACATTGATATTATCAAGGGGCCACTGCACATAGATAAATCATCACTGTGGTACTCTATACCAAATCGTAGGGATATTCAGCAAAAATGATAATGTTATTTTTTTTTTTCAATTAGTAAGGGAAGACTCCAAAACAGATGACTATATCTACCCACTTTTTTCATATAATCCCTAAGAAAAAAAAAAAAAAAAAAAAATACTACTCCATCAATTACTACTCCATTAAAATTCCCTGTCTATTGCGTACATTAAGAAACAGTGACAGAAAATCCCAAAATTATACATTACCATGCAGTTCCTCGCAGCTCTTGCTATACAATTTTGTACCTGGCTCTTTCCCAAGTGACTCTTGGCAAGGCGTGACCGGTCCCCTGACCGGCACCGTATTCATTGCACATGATCTTAACAGAAGCCACGCCCCACAGAGTGACTTGTCGGTTGCAGCCTTGCAAGGTGCATTTTCCAAAACACACACACACACACACACACACACACACAAAAAAAAAAACCAAAAAGAGGGAGAAAAAAGACTAAACTCAAAAACAAGGGCAAAACAGCCAACCAATCATTTCTTGCATGCCTAAAAAAATCACTCTTTCTATTGTGTTAATGTCCTTGTTTCCGAGGATTCTATATCTATCATTTCATTTACTGCTAGAATGTGTTGCGTGACTTAGTGTCTGGCAATACATGTTGTATGCCTTAAATAACAACTGTCACGTGATAAAAAAAAAAAAATCTTATTACAATCCAGTGGTATACATTTGCATATATTTCTTTTATCTTACATTACTAATAACGAAACTTGGACCAACTTAAGCAGTGCGCTAATGATCCACATAGCCACACCCCATATTGGCGATTGGGCCACCTGACATTGACGCAGGTCTTCTTAATAAACAAACATTGGTTACAAAGTAACTTCCACGACATCTTTCATCAATAGACACACCCCCTCGTCTTTGCTTAAATGTGTTTTGGCCGTAATGTACATTACTATGGCTACTGATGCGTGACAACAAATACTCTGCCTGTGGTGTACCCCATCAAGACACGGCCCACGACCTGACTTTTGACACAAGTGTATCTTACACAGCACCTCACATTTATGTCACGCCCCCTCGTCTTTGCTCCCGTGTGCTTGGACCAAATGTCCCCATGTCCTCCTCCATGACAGCATGCACGGAAGACACGCCCTCTGCCGTTTGTTACAAATATGTGTGAGCCATACTTTTCAATGAGTGGGCCATTGTTGCGTGACAGAAAAAATAAAAAATAAAAAATCCGCCAATCGTGTACAGACTGTGTGTCGCGCGGCAGAGAATTCAGATTCAACAAGACACTGTATATTTAAGATAGTGGTCACGTGACAAGAAATTCCGGTTTCACAAACAGCACTGTGTACATTTAAAAGGCGAGTGCGTCTTGAGGCATAAAATTCCAATTTCACAAAGCACTGAGTACGTCTAAAAGAAATGTGTCGCGTGGCACAAAATTCCTATTTCCACAAAGCACACCACTTGGATGCCATGAAAGAAAAGAAAAAAAAAAAAAAAAACTTTATCTTGCAAAATGACAGGATGCGACCATATCTTTATTGCGCATGGTCCTTAGCACGAGCCACGCCCCATGTAGTGATTACGTTGACTTTGGGGACTTTGTAACATAAGTTGCATTTTCCTATATCCGCTTAAAGGTCGAAATATAAACTCAAAAAACACTACGAGCAATAATATAACAAAATGAATTTACAAAATGTCGTATATTCTACGCCCTTCATGACCGACCTTGATATGTGCGCGAGTAACCCAATCGAAACCCGTAATATACTGTTACCTATCAGGCACGTGTAAAGGCTCTTAACAAAGCAATACTGAGCTTCCATGACGGAAGGAAAAAAAAATCGATTATATAATTGGTTGTTTTTAAGGACAATACAATTTATCCCGTATACAACTATCCAGTATACAACAAATTTGAAGGCACAGGAGAACATTGAGGAGTAGTGATAGAAAATAAATAAAAAAGTCTATTGCAGGGATTTATGCACCTTGTCATGTACATGTATGTATGAGTCTAAGACAACCCAGGTAACCAACAAAAAGAGATAAAACCGGAGGGACATGGGCCATTCATATTTGATTAAGCCATGCGAAAGGATAAAAAAAAACAGTAACTGTTGATTAACCACGTGGCCTATAGCGCACTTGGTAAATCAATTCATCCGTGTATATATCATGCTTTATCGCATTACGTCGTGTCTTTAAACATTTCATCTGGTGAAGGATAGTGAGTGTTAGCCCTTCACCCTCGAATAAACACAACATACTGTATAGTCAAAAATTCGCGACCTTTCTTTCTTTTTTTTAAGTAGAGCACCATAATTAATCTTTCCCCCTTAGTGAAAGGAGAACGACCTTCCCGTGCACCATAAGATATAACTTTCCCATGCATTGCTCTCAGAATTTTCATCCATGAATTTAAAGTCGTGCATCTCAAAATTCGATTTATTCCCCCCTTTTTTTTTTTTACAGCGATGTCATGAATTCCATTACTTCAATCAATTCTATAACATGTTAGCGCTCTTTGGTCACCTCCTCAGCGAAGACCAAAAACTAATTTTTGCCACTGTAACACATTAGAGTCATTCGCATATGAACAGCGTGGCAAAACTCAAAACTCACATCACTTAAACTTTATAATGTATAATTTTTAACATTCAAAAAAGATTTTATTTACCCTTCATAACCTTTGTGGAAAAAAAAAAAAAAGGCTATTCCAATATTACCGTGAAATTTAAAATTCTACCCTTTTAACGACATAACGACATATCAGAATTTCAAATCCCATATCACTTATACTTTATAATACATTAAATTTTGAACATTAAAAAATTTTATTTACCCTGACTGTGTGCAATAAGGATAAACCTCGATTTGAAGCTTTTAAAACAAACGACTTTGAGCTTTATAGCATATCCTCGAAAAGGGGAATCATGCTATAATTTACATGAACATCAATTCCATGCCAATCTGAACTGTCATCTACTGTCTATATTGACTCGAAACTAATATTCGCTCATTTGACATCAATACTATACGTTAATCTATTTTTTGTACCTTCTCCCTTCTTAAATTTCCTTTCACATGTATTCTGAGCTCAGTCTTGGTAGGTTTTCCACACTGTGGTGCCTTTCTCACGAAACTCCAAAATAACCGAAGTTCCGCTTACCGATATTTTCGTTGAGAGACCTCTTTCCTTTCGAAGTTTGTAGGCCTGGTTGGCCAAGAAACCTCTGCGTCTCCTCATAGCTGGAGGCAGGTCGGTGCGAACCGAGATACGGTTCGATGGGGGGTTCCTCGACGTGTCGGCTGAACTGTTGCTGGCCTGCGGTCGGTTTCGGGAGCTTTCCACGAACGCTGCGAGTATGTCGTTCCTATCCTTCATGTGGCAGAATCGCGCGATGATCGGGGCGGGGCCTTGCTGTGGGGGTTGGGTTCCGGTTCCTCGTCGTGGTAGTCGATGGGCGTTGGCCAACATTATTCCCTCAGCGGTCGTCTCGTTGATTCCCAGCGTCACAAAAGTGTCTTTCAAGACGTTTTCCACATTTTCTCCCCTCGTTTCGCGAATTCCGTAAAAAAGCAAATTGGCCTTCCTGTCGTGGATTTCCATTAGTGTTATTGTTTTCTCAAGAGCCTCAATTTTTTGTTGCAGAGATTCTTTAACCCTAGGAATGGTTTCCTTTTCAATCTCTAGGATTTTGTCGGAGTTGAACTTTACGCTGGTTTCAATTTCCTCAAATCTGTTGTTAATAGCCGAGACGTCTTGGGAAATTTTGTCCAACTTCCCGTCCACTGAGGTCTTGAAATCTATCAGGCTGTTCTGTAAGTCCCTTAGAGTGGGTTGGGCTTCTTCAGCCTCGCTTCTCGAAATTCCGGCTGTTGGCACGGCCGGGGGAGAGGCGGTCCCCGGTGCTGGGGGTGTGGCAGGCGTAGCTTTAGGCCTTGCGGCAATTGCACTCCCGTGGCGAGTTACTCTAGTAGACATGGTCAAAACGCATTAATGTTCACACGTATATAATTAGCGAGAAGGGGAGGAGCTCACAAAATGCAGAGAGCTCACGCTGCCATACGTCTGCTCTCGACGATGTCTCTCGATGTTTCTATGCCCACTTATGGTGCCGAAGAATACAAGTGTTTTATATCAATGCAAAGCTTAGGAAATGGGCAATGTGATTCAGTGAAAAAAATGAATTTTCAAAATGCCCGACTTTTGCCTGAAACCGTTGTCGCCGGTCACATATATGTACTTTTCATTACGAACTAGAAAAGCACTCTGAGAGTGCAGACCTCTGCCATGATGCTCATTTCCACCACTGATCTTGTTCTTCCACAGAGATCAGTGATTTCCACCCATGTATGTATACTAAATGTCGCCAGTTTCCCAATATAGAAGCCTTTTGTTACATCATCAACTTCCAGCTGCGCAGCACGCCTCGTCCTAGCAGAAACTAGAGCACGCACTTAGTGCGTGTATTAAAACCTAAAAAATGCGCAGCTTGAACTCCCAAGTTCATTGACCCTACCTGCCAAAATATTGAAAATCCTTCCTAAAATCCACAAAAATGCCTGGATCACTACCAAAATTTAATCATCTGATACTTGTGCAATTTTCAACCTTCCCTGTAAGTTTCATCCAAATCCATTCCCTACTTTTTGAGTTATTGTGTACATGGACTAACAAACAAACAAGTAAATGGTACGGTAATGAAAACATAACCTCATCCCTTGGTGGAGGTAATTATAACTTGTGGAATATTCTTCATATTTTTCTGTGTATTGTTGCCTTATTGTTCATTCGCAGTGGTGTCACACAGATTTAACCAAAATTGAAAAACTTCATAACTTTTGAACGGATTGTCTGATTTTCCTAGAAACGGCATTGTGTACTACTAATACTGGTGCATTTATTGAACCCACAAGTATACTGTAAAACATGAAATATTCGCGGCATGAAATTTTCGCGAATTGGAGCCGAAAGCCTTTTTCGTGGCATGAAATTTTCGCGAATTGCTACTGGCATTCAATGCATGTAGTGTAGACAAAAGCTTTCGCGTGCATTTTAATTTCGCGAATTTTGGCGCTCGCGAAATTTGCGAAATTAAAATGCACGCGAAAATTTCTCGTTTTACAGTATTTCAAGTAAATTCCATTTTTTTTTTTTTTTTTTTTTGTAGGCCTACAGGTAAGAAAACATGATTGTCTCACTTTGGGTCAGAAACCCTTAGAGAACATCAGGCTGTTTGCTTGATGCTTTGAAAGATTCTGATATTGTAAACAGTATAACTATGAAGGACGCATTAGCAAGTACACTCCGTTAGAGGAGCTGAAATTTGTTTGCCATTTTCACATCCCCCCTTTATGGTTCCGTGCAAAGCTCTATATTTTGACATCGCATTTGTTCACCAAACCATAACTGTCATGTCAGGCACAGAAAAAAAATATACAGAGCATATGATCACACTGCCTTTTTTGTAAGACATTTTATTCGAGAGAATTATGTGTGGTGTAGTGACACTGTTTTATTGCCTGTTTCCTGAATGTAGGACCACATGTGTTCATTTTGGCGTATGACTACAAAAAATGTCCATTAATGCCTTGCCTTGCCAAGCATAGTTTTTGGCACTTCCTCTCAAGTGTCATGTGTATATTTTGATACAAATGCGAGTATAATACATACAGAGGGCTTTCTTCCAATGTACCACATACTGTAAATGCATAAATTTTCCTCTATTTCATGCTACTTCCAGCTAGCGTGAATTCTAAAACCTGTGAAAATATCTTCGCAGTTTCTCTGTAGGCCTACACTGTGAATAGGTTGACACTTGCCCAACATGAATCCAACCTGTGAATATGTTTTTGAGCCGCTCAGCGCGAAAAATTAATCAAGCAAAAATATCGACGTTTACAGTATATCCTGTTCTAGCAAACACACACGGAACTTCCTCAGAAATGCATTGCTGACTGTGATCAGAATTCTCACTGCTGATTTTTAACTAGTGGTAAACAACCGGTAGTTAAAATCAATCTGAAAGAGGCGCTCCGTGCTGTTCCTCACACACACCCTTGTGTGTTCCTTCTCGAGCCCCCAGGACCCAATGGCCCTCTATCTCAAAGGCGCTGACCCTGTAAATCTCTGCAAATACCAATGTCTCTTTCTGAAGGAATTCCCCCAAATAACAGAAAAATTGGAGCACATCTTCTCCGATTTCATGCCCCGGTTCTCACAATACTGTCAGAAAACACATTTCTGCCAAGTTATTTATTGATAGAATGGCAGAGTAATTGTTTTATTCACTAACAATTGATAATGGGTTCCATGGGTGAACAGACTGGATCAAGTACCACATTGAGTAATTGCTGAAGAAGCATTCTTTTGTTCAGCAGTTTCCAGGGATCTGGAGAATATCTATGTATATGGATACTTTGTCATCGAAAATTTTGCTGCTGAGCAGCAATATCAAACAATTTGCACAGGTCATTGCTAGTAATTAGATATAGCTCTAGATCTGCCCAGATATGTGAGGGAATGAGGTATAAAATGTACTAACTAAATTTTAGATGGCTTTTGGCATACATCATTTCACTATTTCTACCATACAGTGACTTTGTCTATGAAATGAAAATAAAGTATTTTGGAATGAAATATAAATACTGCAAAAGAGCAGAGCAGCAATAACCTCTTGCAATGTGGCAGGTGATACGATTTCATAGTGTGTTAAAGTGTGCTGTGGAAAGCATTTCATTTAAAGAAAAAGTGATTTTGGTGAATTCTTCTGTTAAAGAAATACTAGTAATATGTATTTTATCACTTTTGCTTTATAAAGTTATTTAAGTAGCTGTGGCATGCTGTATTAAATGATTGTAGGATTTGAATGGTTGTATTAATAAACTTTGAAACTAAGGTAGTTGATTTTGCTCCAATTTTCTGTGATGTATAGCTCTTTTGTCATGGCATAATTTCAAATTTTGCCAAGCCGTGTAATTAGCACTTCCGTCCCTCTCTTCATTTGCATTATGTTCTTCCTTCTCTTGTTGAATTCCAGAGAGTCAAATGCGTACATATACATGTATATATATATATATATATATATACAATATATATATATATAGTATATATACATGTATATATATATATTTTTTTTTTGGGGGGGGGGGCAGCTTTGATAAACACTCACTCATCTTGTGGAATTCAGCTCAGTTTAAAGGGATGGTACAGTTTTGGTGAAGATGAGAATTGGGCTTTTAACTTTTTGTGAGATACCAAGAAAACACTAATGATATAGTACAGAACATACCATTTTAAGAGGAATTCAAAGTTTATTTGACGAAAATTGGGTTTGGAATATGACTGAAACATCCAAAAACAAACAAAAATAAAGCGATCTTAATAAAGTGTGGGTCCCACACTTTATTAGAATCGCTCTTTTTTGATATCCCAGCCATTTCAATACCAATTTTCATCAAATAAACGTTGAATTCCTCGTAGAATTACATGCTCTTTCATATTTTATAAGAGGTTTCTCATTATCTCACCAAAAAAATGTTAGAAACCTGAAATTAGGTCTCAACCATAACTGTACGATCCCTTTAAGATATTGCAGCTGAAACATGCAGAACCAGTTCCAGAGCATGCCCTGAAGGCAGAACAAGCCGAAATCAAACAAAATCTGATGACCTAACCCGCAAAAAAAAATCATACTCACACGAAAACCCTGTGTGGAATTTGACATTGTAAAACAATTGAAATCCCATGCCTTAACTACATACAGTAACACCCTCTCAAAAGTTCCATTCCAAGGTCCTTTGATTTATTCCCTTCATTTCTCTCTTCCGTCCATCAGCGCTGGAAGCAGGGAGAAATATTTGATATCATGACCCTGCATTTGGTGCTGGGTTTCAAATGATACAAGGTGAAAAACTTATCGATAACAGATAAGTAAACAATATCTGGGTCAGTGCCATTTGAGGGAAAAGTTCTGAGGAAGAGGCATTTGCCCCCTAACTGCCCCAAAAGCCGCCAAATTCTATGCATTTGGTTTATTTCTCTTGCATAGGGCATTATTTTATCGTCTGACTTTAAGGGTTGTGATATTCCCTCCTGGAGAGTATAAATCTGTCAGTTTGATGGCCAAGCCTGCATTAATCCTGTACAAAGATAGTGGAAGTCGCCTTTCAAAGCACAGCAGGCTACTTAATCCCTGTGGGAAGATGAAACTCTTGTGAATAGATTTATAAGATGCGTTATGCCACTTTGAATGGTGGTATTTTTTTACCATTGTGTTTCCACCCCCTCCCACTTTTTGATCAGATTTTGTCTAATGATGATATTATTTGCTGTCAGCATTACATGTATGATAGCCAACCAGTTGAGAAGAGAGAAATCAAAACAGACCTTGAACCTGTGGTCATATATTTGAGAGTAATGTTTCCTAATACCAAATCCTGATCAAGAACTTCAATTCATTTTGAAGAGGGAGAGAGAAGAGAAAAAAAGAAAAAAACCTTTGCCAATGTGAAATGCATTTTGACCTGATTGAGACACCGTCTGAAGATAATATCACTGTGTAAAATTTAGTCAAGATACAAATTTGCTTTTAAAAAATTTTATCAACCTCTAAATATTATCTTTTACATTCATCTACAACTCTCATATCTTGAATTGCTTTGATGAAGTTGCACTTCTCACTATGACTGCACTTTTTGGTGCTGGTCAGATAACTGAATGCATTCTTGTGAACCTATCCTTTGTGGGAATGCTCCATTATTGAGTACCTGTACGCATCGAATTGTGCGAATGGGTAAGTTTGAAAGTGCTCTGTGCTGTAATGAGAATGCCTGTGCACAGATGTGAGTGCAAATTTCCTTTTGATGTTCATGAATGGATATGATTGCATTCATCACAGTGATGTCACAGGTAAGTATGTCATTGCATTCTTCATGCTGATGGCTGTATGTGTGTGTGATTGCGGTCTTCCTAGTGATGCATATGAGTGAATGTGATTGCATTCTCGGTGATGATGCTCAGAGTGACATTGATTGAACAGCACTCATGATTGCAAGTGTGATTGCGCTTTACCTTGTGATTCTTCATGGTTGATTGTATCTACACATTCAAAGCAAAGGTTCTCACAAATAAAATCGGACTCCCTGATTTAAGTCGTAATATTTTCTTTTGAAAATGCTCTCCTCTGCTCACCAGAACCTCAACCTGCAGACGGAGATCACAGCCGCCAACGGGCAGAAGTTCTCTGCTCTCTCCGTCTTTGAGTACTCCCTGCGCTTCTTCCGGGAGCATGCCCTCGAGGAGCTGTGCGACCAGTCGGACGATGGGCAGGTGGACCCCAACCAGATACGCTGGGTGCTCACCGTACCGGCCATTTGGAAGCAGCCTGCCAAGCAGTTCATGAGGCAAGCTGCTTACAAGGTATTGTTCCCCATGCCTGCCTCTGTGCAGGTTATGCCTGAAATACTTTTTTATGAATTGGAGAAGAAGCATCAAAGGCAGCCAACTTTGATTAACACTCATCCTGCAAACCTTGGCATTCAGTGCCATAACAATATCATGCAATATGAGTCAAGCAATATCCAAATGAATGCCAAAGTGAGAATCATGATGCTCAACTTGAAGATACTGCAGTATTTATTGCTCTCCTCAGTAGAACACTTGCGCTGCTTTGCCAAAACAAATGCCAGCCAATGTTTCCTAGTACACGACAACAATCAGTGCGTAAACTATCCATAAAATGCTCACTGCAGAATGACTAATGTGAGCCATAATCTCTTTATTCTGTGAGAGATCTTCTAATGACACTATGCATCATGACCACAGTAGTCTGTCATGTGTCATTTTGCGATAGCTTTTGTTGGGCTTTATTGAGTGTTGTCCCCGGTGTACTTTAGGAAGTCTATAGGGCTTTTTACACTTGCAAATTTTTGCTTAGTCCCGTACCAACGGTTAGGCTAAGGCGGGGGGGGGGGGGGGGGGGGGGGCCTTAGCCCCCCTGTTGGTACGGGACTTTCCTTAGCCCACTTTCTGTTTACACATGTTTTTGCCAAAGTGGGCTAGCCCCACCGATAGTCCGGTACTATCTGGCCCTGCAAAATAGCAGGGTTAGCACCGCAATTGCGGTGCTAACCCCGCAGTTGCGGTGCCAAGCAAGCGAGTGTAAACAGAACGAAAAACAATCCGGGGCTAAGCGACGGAGACGAAGTCCGACCCCCACTGACCAATCAGAAACGAGGTAATCAAGTGCTGCCGGTGCGTGCGTGTACGTGTACAGTGCACAGCGTAATCATGAATATTCATGTGGTTTGGAAAGTACCGGACTAAGAAATACAAGTGTAAAAAGGTCAATTTTCTCCTTAGCCCCGGACAAGAGCTTAGTACGGGACTAATTGGCGAGTGTAAAAAGCTGAAAAATTGGTACGGGACTAACGATAGTCCTGGGTCAGAGAAAGTACGTGGTTAAGAAACACAAGTGTAAAAAGGGCTTACATGTGCTGAGAAAGGCTTGCACAAAATCTTGCAGGTCAAAGGTCATTGCATTTTGGCTTTAAATGACACCACTCAGCTGTGACTGCAGCTTGGATTCATTGGTAATGTGCATGGTATTCACAATACCATTGTAGTTAAACAATTAGTCATATGATTGGCATAAAAGGCTATGTCATGTCCTTAGCAATATCCTAACATATATATGCCCCCAGCTATGAAGGCCCATGGTACGAAGATTTAGAAATGGATAGACCATTCAAAGATTAAACTGATAAAGGTAAAAGGTCAAGATCCAGGGTCACTGAACCTTGGCTTAGAATGTCATGATTTGTGATTGTGATTTAGGAGGAAAGACAACTTTGATAACAAAGTTAATCAAAATTAGAGGAAAGTCAGTGGTCAAGGTCAATGG